>NC_141781.1:2792462-3392462 GCF_054643075.1 Acanthaster planci
CAGGAACTGGAGGTCGGGTGAACCCAACTTCAATGGAAACCCTCCCCATTGTGCGAGGATGATTTCCACCGGCGAATGGAGGGACACATCTTGCGCAGATTCTCACTACGCAGTTTGTGAACATCCCATCGGTGGAGACAATTTCCAGCTGCAGTCCTGGCGACTTCTCGCATCTTGCCTGATGGGTAACGTGATTTGCCAGTTTCCAGTGGCCAACATCAATGATTGCGCAGTGAAATGCCACAAGGAGCCCAGATGCCTCTCTTTCAACGTGCTTCACCGAGGTAACGAGAAAATCTGCCAGCTGAATGACTCAAGGCGCTTCGATGTAAACAAAGAGAAATTTGTTATTATGACCAAACCTGTGTGCATCTACGGAGAACAGTAGAGACGACTTTGTTTTGGGAGTTGAACCATAATTTAAACACATAACAGCAGACCACTTGAAATTTCGCTGTATTTTGAGAATTGAGAACTGCTTTTAAACTTGAAACCTGATGCTCGAAAGAAGTGTAAAATGAAAACTAATGTCTGTAAAATTCAGAATAGTGATGGTCGAAAACTCTTTTTCACAGTCTTTCCACTTTGACTGTCTTTGTGCACAGTAATATGTCAAGGAGAATGGATGAAGAACTGCAGAGTTGTGCTAAGAAGATTGGTGCTAAGATTTTTTGCACGAATCGCCATTTCCGAGTCTATTCTGTGACCTAAGCTATTTCCCATTGTTACACGAACATGGAGTCCCGAGTCTATGACACTTTTGCTATTACCACTTAAAATGAGCTTCACTGATACTTAAATGTTCTTATATGTGAATCATTCCGAAATGCCCCCTCAATACATATTGCTATTTTCACTTGGAAAATGAAAAAAAATTAAGATTCCAATTACGATGCCAATTTTGGAGTTAAATAATAGCATTTAAGAATTTCTATTAAGCGCACATTTCCAATTGCTTATAGCACTACAGGTATTAGCAATAGAAGAACATTTATGGGCAACATTACATATATATGTGCTCGGGGAGAAGCGATTATGACAGATCTGTCACCTCAGGACCGGTATGATCTTGGAACAACTAGAATATGTACCCAAGTTTGTGTCAATTCAATTAAGGTATAATCCAACATTATAAAAAAAGAGTGTGCAAAACCTACACACGGAAAAGCAGCCAAAACACATCAAATTAATTCCTTATTGAAAGGTGAAGAGAAAATTCAAACCCTTGTTGAAAATTTTGCTTTACAAATCATTGTTTTTGAAAGCACGAGGGATAGCAACCTATGTCATTTTCTCTGGACAAACGTACACAATAAGGCCGGAGTGTGGGCGTTCCAGGTATCTCTTAAATTTGTTAACTGTAGCTATTACGAAGCCCAGTAGAATCAGTCTCACGGCAACACGATGCTTTCTTGCTTTTGGGGGAGCGGGTTAGGGTAGCGGTTCTTTCCTCGCTTTGTCCGAATGAGGCCCGGGTTCGAGTCCCGGCTTGGCCCAGGCTTTAAGCGCATTTGGTTTCTGGTCCATATTCGCTCTCGCAGGTTTTCTCCGGGTACTGTGGCGGGCAACTGACTAGCCTGATCGGAGATAGAATTGACCTGGCCTAGCTCCACAAATATATTTATTTAACCTTACGCAAGAATGAGCGGCTATCCAAACGCAAGGAAGGATATCAGTTCACGAACGGTGGGCTATGCCTTAGGGGCTGTTCGTTTGGTGGAAGTTTGCCAGTGATTAGGTAATTGATCCCAATGCAAATAAAGATTACAATAAACGTCAATAAGTGATACAGGACCGAACTAAATCTTACGGTGACCAGTGATTTCTAAGGCAATTATATGATTGGTTTATTCTATGCCAGTGCTCAGTCACCCTTTATATACAACAGCAATTAACTATGTAGTCTTACGTGGTCAACTGCACCACGAACGTGATTAATCAGCCTTATCCTTAACCTACACCAGCATAACCCTCACAGCGATCAGGGTAACCCTCACAATAACCAGGTAACCCTCACAGTGATCAGGGTAACCCTCAAGTCTAAATAAATAATCTACCGATGGCTTATAACTGATAAGTCTTGACCACACAAGCAAATACAATCTTCGTAACTGTACAACACAACACAATGGTGTAGAGTTGTACAACAATAATCTATACTGCCTTACGAAGCAATACTGTTCCCAAACTGCAACAAGGTTTAAGGTGACTTAAATAACCCTCACCCACTTCAAGTTATTACGAAATAACACAGGTAAGTTGATTACGAAGGCGATTATAATAGTCCTCACCAGACTCTAACGGAAACCTGCACCCAGTAAACCTCAACGAGGAAAGCAAGCTCCCAGACCAGGACCGCAACCAACCGTCGCTATGCCAACAAGCATGAAACGACGGCACACAATCCTTCTAGTCTAAGCTTCGCTAATTCCCCAATTAACTGGTTCGGTCGGGTTCCCTAACCCTATAATTTACCACGTCTTAAATAAACGAGACTGTCTAACGATTCCCCAATTTTCAAAGAGATCTGATATAATCGGCAGCTCCGGCAACTGAGAAAAAGCACCACACTAACCGATCGCACCAGGTACACTTGAGGTACATCCCCAACCACCAGCGGTCGTACGTCAGATTTACACTCGAAACTCAGAATACAACACAACTCCTCAGAGCTCTGGTTAGCACGCTGCCATCTTGAGAAGTCCTGGCAACCCACGCAGCAAGCGCCCAGACTTAAGGTAATGCGTGCCTCTGATTGGTTGCCGCGTGTATGTTTAATGCATAAATTAGACGGCTTGAATTATTAATGTCCTAGACTAAATACAAGTCTGCGCAGCTACCCTGTTTCGCCACAGTACTCCGGTTTCCTCCTGCCTCTAAAATTTGACCTTCTTCCTAACTCCGTAATGTGATGCTGATTAATAAAGTGTATGAATAAACGTACAGTTATTGGCGCTAATAGCTGAGTTGCTGAAAGCGCCATTAAAACAACACCAACAACAGTTATGTTGCTTTTCAGCAATCCAATCCTCCGGTCACACTTTGATGATCGAAACGAGGGGGAGGGGTAGTCGATACGAATTTACTATAACTTTGGGCTTGTAAAACACTAACCGTAGATTTGTAACCAACCACATTGTTTGTAAATTCGTAAAATTAATCTACACCTTGAAAAAAGTAGTGACGTCACAGCAATGGCCAACCGTGGCACTTCAGCTACCAACAAGCCAGACTTAAAAGTAACTTGTTTAAAGAGAGAATTCTTCTTATGTTATCGCCAACTTGTTTAAAAGAAGTTTGACCTCACTTTAAACAGATATTGTTATTAATGCAGTTAGTCTTACCTTCACAACTTCTCACGAGTTGCATTTCGGTCTGGCCTCTTTTGATGGAGGGAAAAAGTTATCTTCGCTATTGCAGGCAGCCGTTTTATTTGGATATCCGAGGACACCATAGTGCATGGTCGCACGAGTTGCTAAGAATTATTTCACGTCATCCTCTTCATCAGAAGGAGTCTCTTTCTACGACTGATTCGTCCGTTTTTAAAAAAGAGACTTGACTGGCCCATAATCCTTGAAACAATCGTCTTTTTTTTGCAACGAGTTGAAACAATACACTCTTAATTATCATTGTAAATAGGATAGGCCTTAGTTTCGTACCCTAGCATAAAATGTAATCCATTCAGACCTAGTTCCGAAATATTCAACACACTGACGACGACAATCCAAAACTGCTGCAGTTGTATCAGCAGTCGTATCGTTTGGAAAGTGAACTTTTAATAAATTCATAAGTAACTATTGGCATTTGTTAGCAATACATTGCATTTATTAAAAATACATCACTGGAAAGTATTACAGCTGGTAGATGTCAAAATTAGATCAATCTGATCAAAAATGACACTAACAGTCTTTATATTAATACACCATTTTGAGCGTTGAGAAAAGACCTTTAACTCTGTGTATGAACCACGCCAACAGACTGTTTATGAATACTCTGTCACGCTGTTAAACCTTGACTTGAATAATTTGCGTTTGTGCAACGAATTTTCTTACTTAGTATTTCAAGGAACATTAAATTTAAAAGGGTTTTTTTTCTTACTGACATTACTCTGATATGACATGCTTGTAAGAAAGTCCCTCACTGTCGACTGATCGAGCAATAGTTGGTAGGGCGCCCTCAGTCATGTCAGTGGTTTGCTCATTCTCGCACCGTCCATTCCGTTCTAAAATCTGGTTTACCAAGCAAATTTCCAATCAAAATACCTCCAAAGTTGCCCTTACCGTGCGTTACTAACAATTGGGAGTACAGTCATATGTTCTATAGTGTTTATAGTATAAGATCATATAGTGATTCTTGTGTTATTATGTAAAATAGAGGATTTTAGAGTACAAAGCTTAGCCTTAATCGGGGACAATTGTTGCAGCGTTACATGTACAATTATGTTGTCGTCTAGTGGGCACATGTACGTGCATTCCAGTGAATTTATTAGTATTTATTTCTGTTTATTCCCAAGTCACCAAGTTTCCTGTTCCATATATTTCCAAGACTTCATCACTGGTTTCAGCTCCACCATTCTATTCACAAATCACAGTTTCCCCCAAGATTGCTACAGTATCCTGGTCAATTGTAAGTCACCACTGTTTTCTAATTAACTGGGTATAATACACAGACAATTTCTTCATTAAACCTTCCTGTTCATTGGTTTAATCGCTGCCATAGAGTTGTTGTGTTACCCCCTTTTGAGAAACGCCTCCCTTTCTACGTGAACCTTGTCACTTGTTCACAATGCTCGATCAGTCGATTTTAATTCTGGGAAGCACGTTTCCTACACATCAGATGAAGCTCATCCACCGTTACCTCTGTTACAGACAGAACATCAAAGTGAAACTTTTCAAGCATCTTCTGTGCTTCCTCCCTCCCCCAGAATGCGCCTAGGCCTGCCCCGCCCTCCAACGATAAGGAGGTGGGCACGCAGATGTACAGGCTGTACGTGTACACCATGTTGACTCGGCTTTGGTCGTCAAACTTCGTAAGGTTATCCCGGAGCTTAGAATAGGTGTTGGTTTCGAAGACCGAGAGGGCTCCATCAGGCTGCAGCACCCGGTACATCTCCTGTACAGCCTTGGCAGGAATGAGAGATCATGTAGGACGAAATTCATGAACAAGTAGCCAAATTTCCCAGTCCATCCGGCGGGCATATCTGTCACATCTCCTCGACGGAACTCGACATTTGTGAGACCCATCTGCACAGCTGCATCCTTGGCTTTGTCGATAGCGTATTCAGAGATGTCGAGTCCGTAAAAGTTACTCTTGGGGAAGTGAGAGGCCATGATTCTGGTGGATTCACCTAGTCCACAGCCGACATCCAGTACTTCAATTCCATCATCTACAAAGAGCAAAGGTAAAAATTTTGTTTTGCTCTGAAAATGTTCTCTTTTTCAAGTTACAACGTCTATCAATGATTTGTGCTCTGCCGGGGTTTGTGAAATATTAGAAGTAAATGGTAGAAAGCCATGGCCTACTACTTATGACACAAATTTCTGCCTATTCCTGGCTACGTAATTACATGACGCGACGGCACAACGGCTCCCTTGCTTCGTGCCGTCGCTTTCTGTGTGTCGCGTCGTGCCGTCGGCCGTCGCGTGTTGTCGTCTTACGTCATTTTCATCTTGCATATATTTCTGCTCAAAATTCGTTCATTCTGTCGCCCATTGCGTTGCACGTCTTTCGCTCCCGGATGGATGGACGGACAGACAGACGGACGGATGGATGGATTGTATATCGTGACGAGCGTTTGCGTTGCGTATACCGTCGCCTGAAGCAAGACGCCAATGCGTCGTGTGCTGTTGCCCTTTGCTTCAAGGTGTACAGGGCGGTTTTATTACTTTTCTTTTCATTTTCGTCCCCTGTGCTTGCTCTCACGAAATTAGCAATCGTATCGTATCTTGGAGTGGATTTACGAATAGAAGAATTCAAATTAGAGGAAGAAAAGTTAAAATAGTGTTATTTCATGAGCTCAATAAAGTCATTTTGCAACGTTCCATTTATACAGATACTTGATCAAGAGTCATATCATTTCTATATTCTTTCCAAATCCCCTAAACAAAATCTCCTAATATCCTTACAGCAGTAGTGGACGCAGGTACCTGCAGTTTTACATTTTACATCGGTTTTGTGCAAAGTACTCGAGTGTTTTGTTGTAATCTGGCATCAGTGATCATGCCACTATTCTTGGCTTGCAAGCAGTAACCAGCAGTCCTTCACCAAACACTAGAGTGAGCAGGGGTAGTACCCCTGCGCCTGCATCCTAATGCATAATCCACCCACAATTATTCACTTCCATCGTCTTCTATCCTGAGTTCAAGCATGATTTCAATCTCTCATTCATAGTAGCCCGATACTTTGAGAACTTTGGCCATCTCATTTTCTAAAGACGTGTCCAGTAGTGAACTCATTTTACAAATTCTAAAAGACCCTAAGCTTTCCTTCTTCTATAGACAATCTCTTTTTTTCACTCGCCAAGGGCCAGGGCTCGATACACTTTCATATCCATGTTTCTATTTTTTGTGGGGGGTTTGCTTGCTGGCTGGCTGGCTGGCTGGCTGGCTGGCTGGCTGGCTGGCTGGCTGGCTGGCTGGCTGGCTGGCTGGCTGGCTGGCTGGACTACTATTCCAAGGATCCCAGTAGTAGTAGCTTCCTTCAATTGATCAACTCCAATTAAAATTGGTACTGATAAACGTGGTTGTTTCGAAAAGGAAACTGTCATTTTCTAGCATTAGCTTGTGTTTAACCTCATATTATTGGTATAAGACCAATCCCCAAAATCATTGAATACATCTTGAATAACAGATGGCCGCGTGGGGACTCCGACAATCTACCAAGGTTAGGTCATCTACATACTTGAAGACAGAAATCGATGAATCGGTACATGCATCATTAATCATTACTGAAAATAGGATAGGCCCTAGTTTCGTACCCTGAGGTTCCCCGGGATGAATTGTACTCCATTCAGACTTAGTTCCGCAATATTTAACGCACTGACGACGACAATCCAAAAACTCAAAATCCAACTAATAATAATAGGCCTTACGTTGAGTTGAAATAACTTATGAGCTATAATATTATGGTCTATGCGATCAAACGCCTTTGAGAAATCTGTTAAGACCACTGTATACGTTGCCTTAGGATTTTCTGCATTTGTATAAATTTCATGAAGTAAGCCAATAAGGTAATTTTTAGTCGACAATCCGCGGCGATTCCCATATTGGTTTTGGTCTATACTCATTTCTAAGTCTTCCAAAAGCCACTTTGCAATAAACGATTTTCGCAAAGTGGCTAGTCAGTGCGATAGGTCTTAAGTTATCTAAGGTGGCAGGATGCGACTTGGGATTGACACAATCTCAGAGAACAACCACTGATTTGGCACTCGAGCACTTCTAATTGAGGTATTCAAAATATGAGTTAACGGATAGCACAACTCATACGCGAACTCATGTATAATACGCACTGACAAATCATCAGAGACACCGGCCTTACCAAGTTTAAGTCTTCTAAGTTAACGGTATACCTGATGAGGTTGGGTCTTTGGCAAGTCATCCTGATTCACTGGAAGGAACGCTGGTAAAGTACGCCAGTCAAGGTAAGGTAAATCTGAAGCCACCGAACAAAATTATTCATTAACCCTATCGGCAACCAAACGAAAATGATGTTGGGTGTCCCCAAATTCCATACCAGGGATCGCAATCGGGTAAGGACCTTGCTCACGACCAGTCAATATTTTAATCTGATTATAAAATGCTCCTGGATTGGTCGCTTTTAAAATAACGAACCCGGGTATTATAGTAGGTCACCTTAGCCTTAGCAATGCTACGTATTGTTTTATTTCGAAGATGACGCCATAAAACAACATTCCCATTACTGAAAGCTTGTTGTCTCTGGCGTATACAAGCTTTACTCAGGGAGGAAATCCAAGGTTTATCAGTTCTATGAAGGCGGATAGTTTTTGTTGGTAAGTAAATATTAAGTTTTTCCTTGACCAAATTAAGTAACATGCTACACTGCTCTGAAGGATAATCCAATTGAAAACACTCGTGCCATGTATGATGGGCTATCCAGTTTACGAATTGTCTCAACCCACTGTCCCTGAAAGGGCGGAAAGTTTTGTTCATAACATTACGTTGAGTACAATGGATATCCTGATTGGGGACCCAAGGACGCAGTTGTGGTCGTTCATAACGGGTGGAGCATGGACGTCAATATCGGTATACAAATTGGTGTAAGTAGTTATGATCTTATCCAATATGTTACCACCTCTAGTAGGGCAATTAACAACTTGTGCAAAATCATTATGATCCAGAATTGACTGAATATTTAAATCATTGAAATCTCCTGCTACAGAAATACCAGCATCCGGATATTGCAACAAAGCGACTCAATAGTGAAAGCAATATGATCGATATATATTTTGTGCACTAATTTTCGGAGGAGGATAGTACACAATACAGACTAATTTTATTTTTATTTTAATTTTAAATTTGGCGAGGCAGTCGGGGTGGTTTCATTATTGACCACAGGATCTCCATTCTATGGAATTCCATATCTGCCGTCGTGCGTCGTGCGTCGCCCGTCGTGCGTCGCCCGTGGTTTTTTTTTTTTTTGTCACGATTGCGCAGTGGTATTTTTAACTTTGACCCTTGATCGTTTTACATGTACATGTCCTTGTTCGATCGATCCACCATGCCTGACTCTCATTTTAGCAATAGAACTAGAAGATGTACATGTATTCGTTTTTGCAGTTGCGCCAAACTCCAATTGAAAGAAGAAATAATATCCTGACATCAGTTAAGTAACGGGTATATGAAATAATACCATTTTGGTTACATAAATAAATTAACAAAATAGACTTTTGTTAGGGTAGATTGTTTTTCTCGATGACTTAGTTACTCTAGACGTAACTGTAGTCGTTAACAGCCTGACTTTAGGTCTATAGCCTATAACATTTTTCTGTCTGTGCCTGCACGATATTCCACAGAACGGAATGTAAATAATAGATTATTTACAAAGTTTGATTCCTTAATAGTTTTCATAAGAGACGAACTGATTCAACATTATTTTGAGGGCGGGTATACCTATGATGAAATCTGCCGTATATTCCAAATTAGACATGAGTTTAGTTGCAGGTTGGCTCACAGAAGTCTTTTAAACAGTAACGTTACTTGTTAGCCCCATAAATAATGCTGATGTGCTGGACAACCTGTTCTCATTGGTCTATCCACCCTGGCATACACACCCACAAAAACCAACACTTCATATTTTCTGAAACTTAAACCAAGTGGTAATTGCCCCCTTACAATACATTTAATAAACAGTTTGTTATCCACAGCATGTGTAGTATTTCTGGATTTCAAGGTGAAATTGAGAGGACAAGATGGAATATCTGTATCAGTTGGCAGATTTCTTCCTGGAATTTGATGAAAAACAAGTCGGCACGTTTTTACAGTATGTAAATTAGATTTGTGTGGAAAAAGTGAACGGTGGGTGATCCATGGCTTGGCTTAAGTGAAAATACGTGCAGGTGCCACACAACCACGGTGACATTACAGTAAGGCTGTCTGAACTTGAAAAGGAGAACATACATTTAAAATCAGTGAAGCATGTCATCATATAATCGGTCCTATTTTTTGATTAAAACAATTTAACTTTTACAAACTACATAGTAAAAATGTTATCCACCTTTCCTGGTTCAGTTGGTTTTCAGAGGCATCACTAGTTTAGTAAGCTAAGCTATAGTGTCACAGGTGTAGCTCTGTTATCTTCGAGGTTCATATCAATGGGAACAAACAACAAGGGCAAAGTATCGGCGATGCTGATAATTCGACGGCACGCACTTTCTAAGTAAATTTGATTGGTAAAATTAAACTTTTCTCAAAAAGTCACTGTTAATGAAAACACAAAAATTAAAAAGAACGCATGAAAAGAACAACACAAGAATCGAGGCCAGTTACCAAGAGCACATGTACCTTGCAAGCACGGAGGACAGAACTTAAAAAAAAAACGTATGGCGCCCTCTATAAAAACCATGAAGCCAAGGGCACTTCGCGGCTAACATACAAGAGGGTAAGTGCATTCAACAAAGTCTACTTACTTAGTTGCTGGAGTAACTGTGGAATTGATGGAATCACCACCTGGACAAGTTTGTCACAGAAGAACGGGCCTTGCATTATACCCATTAGCTCGTCGAATTTAGGATAGTGGCTGTATGAAACACCTACAAAAATAAATGGACGATTAAAATCGATTTGTAGACAATGGTCGTCTTATTACTTTCATAAATTCACCAAAAACACCTTACCATTTAACGCCAAACTTTCATCAGAATTCATCATTCTGATTGATGTTACCTTTTATATACAATAAGGGTAACAGCGATTGTCCGATCTGAACGACTGCTCAGATGTTCTGCGCATTTTGTCGATCTCGTGTGAAATCTCCCATTGTTATTTCCTGTTTTTGAATAATTCTCATAAAACTGTCTTGCCACTGGTGCATGAGTGATAATATTGTATGGCAAAGAGGTTGTGATTATTGATTAAATTACGATATTGAGGAAAAATTGAAGTCTCAGCAACAACGTGATGCATTACGTGTGCACCCGATAAAATAACCGCTGGAAACTGCCATAATATTTAATGTTCTGTTCCGTACAGCCCAAGAGCGTATAAACACACAGACGTCAGTAATTGGCCACATATCAGCAAAATGTACACTGCCGACTAGCATGGCTTTTTTAAACCTATGAGGGGTTTTGAGAGTTTCAAACGTGATGCAAAGTTGTATTCATAAAGGTAATGACTCAAAAGCATCCAATTTGCCTAAAGAGAAAAATGTATAACACTTTGTTTAGAAATTTGAGAGACTGAAATGTTTATTAATGTGTAAAGTGCTAACGGCAGAATAAGTTTGCCCAGGATCTTTGATGTAGTCTGTTGCATCTCAAAACATCTCGGCATCGTTTGTTTCACGGAGTTGCAAGTCTATCTTTTATATGTCTGTAGTCACACTTCGTTCTCCCATGTATCTACCGCTACTGAAGGTTCTTTAAGTGCACTTGGGTACTCGTACCAGTTGGTCCGTCCCGTTTAAAGCATTCGGCGACTTGATGGAAACCTCCGTAGAGAGTGGGCGGGGTCAAAGCCAATAGCTTCAGATCCATGATGCCTGCTCGGTGGGTAGGAAGCCAGAATTTCTCCCCCTCGGAGTCACAGCTGATGATCCTAGCACTGGTCATGCACCCCAACCATTCCCTCACGTACCTGTGACATAAACCAATTTCTATTCTATCAAGCACAATCGACCAGTTTCAAATGAAATTTAAGTTTGATGCATACTGTTTATACCTTTCACTGAAACTGGTCCTCTAGAAAAAAACAATACACACCCCAGCTCATATCACGTACCCCTCGATGACATGACGTTGAGACTCTTTACACATCTCCCTTAAGTGGTTGGAAATTCTTAGAGCATACTTAACATCAAGATTTTTCACAACGTGACCTCCTGACAAGATTTTGTCAAGACATTCTGTCAAGTCTGTAAGTCATTTTTAATGATCTCCCGGCCCTAAAGTTACTTAACATTAGCACGTTCTCTTTCATCCACCTATAGGTGCATATTTAAAGAAACATGACACTTAGCCCAGAGAAAAAAATGAATGATATTGGTACACTGTACGTCCAGCACACAAACTTTCCAAAAAAAAATTATAAATGTGGTCTGGAATAGGGTTACAATTAGATAATGTGTTGCCATGTATTGAAAAAATATACAACGTAAAGGAAATGATCGAAGTCAGAGATTACAAGATCCCTTAGAGTACACCAACAACAAATTAATTAATTTATATGTACTTACAGGTGAATATGGGGAGTGGTTTCTGCAATGCATTCACCGAAGAGAGCAGGCAGGAACTACCCCTCTCCACTTAAAGACATATATAATTAAAAAGAGACCAAAGAATGCCCCTCTCTGGCTCAAAACCTGCAAGGGGGACCAATTTCATAGCCCTACTTAAGCACAAAATTTGCTTAAGCATGAAAACGTCTTGCTTGACAAATCAGGTTACCAGGCAAAACTCCATGTGATGTATATTGTTTTGGAACGGTATTCACCCGTCTTTTGGCTAGTGTGACAATCGCATAGGTTTTGAGCTGGTAACCTTTGTTTTTTAAGCAAGGTCTCTTGCGCTTGAGCAAATTTTGTGCTTAAGCAGCTCTATGAAATTGGTGGTGAACTGGTAGTAGACTCGGACTTTATTCCAGGGGCGGATCCAGGACTTTTTGAGGGAGGGGGTAAGGTCGGAGATTTTTTTTATGTCTTATTTTTGCGGACAAGCAGAAACAATGACGAAACAGCTCATGACACATCGTTTAATGTATATCCAATTTGGTTCAAATCTTGCAGATATCTTGAAAAGGGAGTGCTTTAGAGGAATTTTGACCTCATGTGATAAAGACTTCATCAGGAAACAAGTCCCGTGAAGGCACTATGTCTCCTAAAGTAGATGTCAGATGGGATTCTAATCTTGCAGATATCTTGAAAAGAGGTTGCTTTAGAGAGATATTGACCTCATGTGATGATGACGTCATCAGGAGACAAGTTGTGTGACATTAAGGGTACACTCTTTAAAGCCCTATGTGTCCTGAAGTACACGTTCTTTCAAGTTGAAACTTTGCGGATAACTTAAAAGAGGGGTGTTATATACGAAAAATGACTTGATGTGATGATGCCTCAGTTGTTCAAATGTACAAAAGCTTGCAAAAAAGCCCTCTGTTCTGTTGGCAAACAGGCAGATAACCTCTCATTTATATACGTCCGTGCTTTGGATATCCATGGTAGCACCTAGCTACCTCTCAGCAAATTGCTATTCTGTAAGGTACGATATAATTTTCACAGTTCTTTTAATTTGTTTATTGTGTTGAAATTTGCTAGTAGACCTAAGTAGAAATTTTGAACAAGTTGAGATTTGCCAACACTTAATAACTAACATGGGATTTAACTAGTCAATAATTTCTGAGGAAAAATTAAACTGTGTGCAAATATCAAGTAAAATGCAACAGGTTTTTGCTCCCGATATATACCCTTGGATTATCCAATCACATATGCACTAAAGAGTGGTTTGTGAGTAAGCCTGAAGAAATGTAATTATCATCCTAAAAATACACTTTTCCCGAAAAATTGAATGCAGAACATAGGCATCTAATAAGGCCTAATCAGGCGTCATCCTTGTTACACACGGTCCAGGGTAAATATGAAATCTTTCATGCGCCGTTTTGTACAGTGGATCAATTGATTACCATCTCATAGCACTATTAATGCAATTCAAACCTTCTAAGTACGAGAGCACTACATCTAGCATGTCTAGTATTGGCACATACCTCTCTTTAAAGTTACCAGCATCTGCAATCTCATGGCTGGTCTTAGGTTCCCCTTTCAACGAGATCATGACATCAAAAAGACCAGTCTGCATACCCATGGCGATCCCAATGCCCACTATCCCTCCCAACAGCTTCTGCTCCGTGCACGCCAAAAACTCCTCGGCTGTTTCGTTCCCGTCTAGTAGGCCCATTTTGCTGTCCGCCATTTTTGCTCGTCTGTTAGTTAACGGTGTAATGTATATGTGATGCTAGTTGTGCTTTACGCGCCCTGTGTGTAACGTACGCATGTTGCTGTTGAATACATGTATTCAACAGGAACATGTAAACGTGACATACGGACTCGCATCATGTTCGACCCAGTGCCCTTTCTAGTCTTGTTTTGCAGACGCCACTGACTATAGAGGGTTTGCCTTTCGACCATCGTACAGGTCAGTGCTTTTTTCCCACAGGGTATGCACAAAGAATGCTTCGCCGTGGAATAAAAAGAACTGTCCTGCAAGGTAGCTACCACGTAAAGCGTCTATAACCGAAAAATAATCAATTTTTAGGTGACTTGACGATGATACCATTACGTGGTTGCACGGGGACCCACCACGGCATTAAAAAAAGTAATAAAAATATGTGAAAATATGGACTCGCAGGGCCTTTGTAACGAATGAAGCCAACGGCTGTCATGTTACCATGCCGAATGCAAAGGCGACGGTTGGCTTTCCAGTGTTGTAGTACTCGTACGTTTTCAGAGTGTCTTACTTCAAGAAATCAAATTTCCAAATATTCGCACTCGAACAACGGTACTCATACCCGGGCTGCAAAATACTCGGCCTAAAATTGTACTCAAGCAGGCGGAGGTACTCGTACTAGATTAACGGTGCTCAATAAAAATTCCTTTAAATCCCCGTAACGGCCATTGAAATACACCGAAATACAAGAAAATTGATCCTCGCAGACCGGTATCCGGTACGGTCCAACAAACACAAGGCCTACACATTCGCCGTCTTAGCCAATTACGACGGCCAAACGCTGGTTTATTCCGTGTACTATCACAGGACGTAGCAGTCGTGTACACACGTACGCACACTGCATGCATTAACGGATCGCAGCACCACGAAACGCGTCTAATGCCCAACACTCAATTTAGTTGTTCGCAGACCTCAGATAGAATCTAGAATATAAAAAAAAGGCATAGGAATACGAAGTCTGGAAAGCAGACTTTACCCTTCCACATTTACGTGTTTGCGTTGTGCGTGCATATTGCATCACGAGTCGTAGTCGTACTGGTACATGTTCATGTATTGAACATTGTACATGGCCACGTATACGCAGAGATCTATCATTAATCACAACTCCAATGTGTATATTTTTGGAATGTTATTTACATGACTTTGGTTGGCATTACTATCACATAGAGTTTAAGCTGGTATTGAACCTTTGCCTACTTCTATGTTTTGCCAAGCGGGACCCTAAAATACATGGTCACAGTTTTGGGACTAAATATAATCTGCAACTTTACCTAAACATACTAGTTTGGGAATTCTATGACGGATTATAAAAACGATCAGTTGCAAAAAGTTTGTAGGTCCATTGTTCATATTCATTTAAACATTTTGACACATTAAATTTGACTATTTACAAAGACTTAAAGTACTCGTAACTAGAAGTACTCGTTCTCATACTTGGAGGTACAAGTACTCGTACTTGAAAATCAGTGCTTGTACTCGGCTGGTTAAAGTACTCAGACTTTCAGGTACGCGGAATAAAAGTACTCGACTACAACATTGTGACTTTCTTGCTATTATAACTAATGATACCATAACGAATTTCATCATGGTGACCAAGCTTTCGTATTACCTTTGTATTCGGCACGGTAAGATGGCTGTCCGATGGCTTCAATGACCTTACGTGTTCATTAAGGGATCTCAGCTCCAGATCTATTTTACACGAAGAGCCCTTGGACCTACCCATTCATGATGTGTTTCTGCTGTAGTCACTGCCCAAGCTAACGACTGTCCCAGCTCTGTGTTTTTATGCAGCTCTGAGGCGTCCCGAAGCGAGACGAAAATACGGCCAGGATTATCTCAGGGAGATGGACTCAATTGAACATGCGCACTCCATTGCACCTTGCACGAATAACGTATTTAACTCTGAACCCCCGACAATAGTACATGCAGAGGTAGTGGGCCAGCCAAATATGAAAAAGTCCTCTAGAAATATTTTTCACGGCATTTTTTGGTAATGGCTGGCAACTATGCTCAATCAATTATTTATGTCATCACAAACAAGATGTGGGGGGATACCATGGTCAATTTTGAATTTCAAGGTCATTTTAGGGTCACGAAAGGTCATCTCGGGTCAAAATTTGTATTTTTGTGCTATGACCCGAATTTCACCTACACTTACATCATCAATATCATTTGATGGCCCTAATTTATGTAATTGCCGATTGAACGTTTGTTTTTGTGCACAGATGCATTACAAAAGGAAACATAAAGGGTCTCTTTTCTTAAAATTTGGTTTTCGATTGTTTTAGTGCCGCTCCCTACAAGTGAACTACTTTAGAAAAGAAAAAAATTACCCACATTTACTGACCTACATCGGTGTTACTGACTTGAAACAAACTGTGTTTAATAAACACATCTGTTTGATTGTTTATGGTGCTGTTATTGCCCCCCTCTAGTGGGACAGATTAAGTCAGTGAGTGTCCAACATTGCGGCCATTAAGTAGTCGCGTAAATGTGCAGCCACACAATGGACACATCCCAGTAGAAGTGAGTATTATTGACAATAATTGGTAACTGCATGGACAGACGGATACTAGAAAGATTCTATTAGTTCATATTTTAAAATGTTTGATCGATAGATAAGCTGGGTAATTTTAATAATGCGGATTTTACTTGCTGTTATGTATTAAACATATTAAAGATTATAATACATGTACAAAGCGTTTTCTCTAGATCCAAAAGAGTGAAATAGGGGACTAGACATCACTCTGAACTCATATGGGTAAAGTCTTAAAAAGAGCCCCTTCCAGTGGATACTGGAAGGGGTTCCGAAGAGCGCCGAAGACCGCACCATCAAGTGGGATCTCTCTAGTCTCCTGATGACGGACAGAGCATACTGTCCAAAACGTTGAGTTCCTCACGGTTCTTTTCAGAATCATACAGACTCAAAAAGAGATCGTATCCTTGCATGGTGTTACCGCAAGCTTTCCATCTTAGTCTCTTCTGCAGTAAATATGGGAGTTCTGGTTGTTTTTATTTACAAAAACATTTATAAAATTTGTGAGCGCCCAAGTTTTGTTGTCAACCATGGATCCGGTGTGTACAATCAAACACAAGCGACAACATAAAGACATTGACAAGTTGACATGCTTTTTCTGTCAAAGCAGTGCCGGAGAACTTCGTGTAGCATCCATCAAAGGGAAGCCAGAGCATGTGAGGTTGGTTAGCAGCGAAAAAAAATTGCTGACACCAGATATGTGGATGTACTTGAAAGACAAGACACCAAACATGTGGATGTACTTTAAAGACTAGCATCTTTCTCAGAGGAAGACTTCATCGTTCTAGAAATCAGATGGCACAAAACATGTTATTCAACATTCAGCTCTGAGGGCAAATTAGACAGATTAAGAAAGCAACTACAGGCTCATTTGGATACATCAACAAATGCTGACTCAGCTAAGTGTTAAGTGTCTTCAGTACCAACTAGACGAAGTTCAGCAATCAATTGGACGCTCTGCATGTTTTGTCAAGAACAACGCAGTAAACAGGTCCACAGTTTACAGACACTAGAAAAGTCGGCAGCCTTGATTAAACTGAGCAAAAATGATCCTGTAATGAACATAAGACTTTCAGAAATCAGTGACTTGATTGCAGCTGAAGGGTGTAGAGGGAATTTGAGAGAAGGTCTTCAAAGGTCAGATCATTTGGTGACCCAGAGGAGCCGAAGGAGGATGAATGTAAGATGAAATTGTACCGAGACTTGGGTGTAGGGTTGTCTCGATCCTTATCGTGGTCATGTTTACAGCATGAGCGATGTATGGGACAGATACCAAAGTATGTGTGCTGAAAGAGTACTTCAATCCCACTAAGATATCTATCCCGGAGAACAACTTTCTATGAAAAGGTTCAACTTCTGATTGGACAACAGACTAGTTATGTACGTACCCTTAAGGCAGGGTTTTTTCTCAGGTATCCTGGTGAGAAGTCTGACTTCTTCATTTCTAAGACCTTTACAAAGTCCCATCAGCAAGGAGTGTTGTCCTCAGATTCAGAATTTACAGATGATGAAGAGGGCACCACGATAAGGATCGCACAAGGCAATATCTTTCAAGAGATGGTGTGGCCCTTAGAATCAGAGAAGATCTACTTGACACCCCTGGGCATTGCAACACCTGGAAAGACCTTGAACAAAAACATGTGGATGAGGTAATACCGAACAGCCTGTATCTGTTTCTACGCTTGTCTTTTTGGGGTATTGATGTGGTGCATTCAGGCACTGGGGAAGACAGCACCATCAATCGAAATGTGTGCAGCATTGCCCAACACATTGTATACGCAGTTTCCAATAGACGAAAGTTGACACCAAAGCATGTTGGCTTGGGTCTTGCTCTTCACCAAGCATTCCGCTTTGAGGCACTTGTTGCCTTGTTTCATGCTGCCAACCATACCATTGATATTAACACAGTGCGAAGAATTGACACAACCATGACCCATAACATTCTTGAGAGGTTCGTCAAGAATGGCAATGTCTACCTTCCAGACAATATCACAAAAAAGAGAATGATTCACTGCTCCTGTGACAACATTGACGTATTGGGAGCAACAATATATGGAAAGAACACATTCCATTGCACACAGGACCAGCTCCACAACAGACTCCAGGGTCTCTAGAGAGCAAACGAATCCTGAGGTCAAAAGCTATCAAACCAAATGCGCTACAAGAGTTCCAAAGAACTAAAGCAATTTGGTGTGTTCAAAGGGAAACCTATAGTCCCTGAAGACACTGTTCAGAATTTGAGTACATCAGACATCCCTCTGGTATCACTGGCAACCAGAGATTCAGCAACCACTGGCATAGCGGGGGACCTGCTCAAAGCAAAGGATCGGAACGAGGAAAGGAACGTGTTACCAGAAATGCAAGGAAACGTCTGATTGAGAAAACGGTGGGTTTTCACGATACAATGAAGAAACATCGCTCCAAAACATTTGCTGATCTCTATAAAGCAAATGTAGCTACGTAGGAGAATATACAGAAGAGCATCAAAGATGACAGAAAGCTACTGCGGCGACTGTTTAATGCTGTTACTGCAGGTCGAACCTTGGAAATGGCAACTGTCCTCAAGCATGAACGCTCTCTAATCCCTCTGTCCCTGGCAAAGTCTGCAGGTGTGATGAACTCTACCCCTAAAGCAGAGTTGTTAGGCATCTTATCACCCTTGACACCCCCCAGATGTTCCACATTCTGATATGAAAACATGCATTGTTGTAGATGGCCATGCACTTATCCAGTCTCAAGGAAAGCCTACTGGATGTCAGACATTTGGTCAATATGCTGACATCTTTGTAAAAAGTGTCATGAGTCACTTTGAAGAGCACAAGACAAGAGTTAATATGTTGTTTGATCGGTACATAGGGGGAAGCTCTATCAGGGCAGTAACTAGGTCGAATGGGCGAATGGGCAAAAAGAAACCAATCAGAAAACTCATTTGCTTACTAAAATGTTAAAACCATCTATCATTTCAAATTTAATGATAGACGCATCTGTATCGGTATTATTTTTAATGGGAAAACACTTGCAGTACTGTACCATGAAAAACTGAGGATCAATATTTTAGAAAATTTGTTAACGCTGGTTCTCAGGAGCATCTCCAGTTGTACGTAGTAATACAATTGCACGTGTGTATCATAAACCAGGTTTAAACTCTACGAAAAGCGATGAAAAGTAATTGTTTGGAACAATAATTTAGGAGTATTCGTTTTAAAATATAGCTTGCATGTACTTCTTCTTTTGTACAATTACATTTCCTTGAAAAACGCATGAAATAAGGTCCCAAACTGAATTTAAAAATCACTTACGATGTATGCCTTTCGATTTTACCTTTGACCTTGACCTGAAGGTCAAAGGTCGGATGTGCCCAAGTTTTCTTTCTCATCCTAATTACAGCTTAAAGGTACCTTTCTTGTCATTTTCCCTTTAACTGCAACCACAAAATAGGGCCCAGGCACTTAAAAAGTCAATTACAAAATATATTTTCACCTGATTTGACCTTTGACCTCAAAATGACCTTTGGGGTCAAAATCAAAGGTGGCATCCACCCACATTTTCTTCCCCACCCTATGTCTGATTGATCTAACATGGTTGCCAGCTATTACCAAAAAATGCCGTACTAAGTGTGATATTCCATTTTGGCTGGCCCACTATAACGCCTTGACCAAGCATTGTGCCACGTACACCTTCAAAGTCTGTCAGAAAAATTCTGACGGATACTACGTATCCGAGTGTGCTTTAAGACTATTGGAGTGGCCCAAGTCCACGGGGATCAAACAACTCATATATTCACAGACTCGAAATCAGGAAAAACAGGAGATGCGTGTTTTATCCATGGTTTTATTCACCAAAAAAAACAAATACTCGGCGCCCCACATGCCCTATCGTTCATTGGTCCTCCTCCAAACTTCTTTTTCATTTTGGTTTTCCGGTCTCTATTCTTCGCGCTCGCATGAAGCGCCACAGACTATTATTTTTTAGTCCCAAAAACTTTCCTTCACGTGCAACCCCTGACCTGTGCGCGCGAGCTAAAATATAACCACTGTATCTGTGGCCCATGTCTGGATGTGCTCTGTACATGTACGCACGCGTACATAGGCCCATACCGTTTACACTGCATGGGGCGCGAGCATGCACAAAGGCACCCTATGTTAACAGTACCCATGTATACATTTTAACGAAATCGGTTCCCCTACACCATTAATACAAGAAAAACTTGTACAGCACAAAGGTAAAATACCCAAACAAAAATAAAGCAATATGATCGGCGCTAGGCTAAGATTACTTTCTGGTTAAAAAGATTTAACACTGCATTAAAAAACAGCCTACTACCCGACCATGACCATACTTCATGGTACTATGCACCAAGTGTACTAAGCTGAATCCCCGGCTGAACGCAGGGTGAATAGCAGGCTAGCTTCAGATTGGTTTAGGATTGTTTCGCTACGTATACGTCGTCCACCAAGAATGGTGGATGGTACCCGAAAGTATCGCACAATTGGTTTTATACCTTACACAGAATGGAACCCTACTGATTTCTTTCGCCCTCATGCCCTTAAAACTAACGAATTTTTTTTCAAATTTTTATGTTGCTCCCCAAAATACTTCTCACAGCAGAAAATAATGCTACAAAGTTACATTCTGGCAACATTAGAAGTCAGTTAGAAACAAACTGACTTTTAATGTTGCCAGAGTATAACTTTAAAACCCTGAGGAGCCCCATGTGACACATATGTAACATTTTTTAAACATTAATTAAAAGTACTTCCAAACTAAAAAATCCTTCCCAGTGCCCACCAAAGCCCAAAGTTACATCGATGTAACATAAATAGTGCCCTCTATAGGTTGTTTAAGGTTCAGCTGCCATGTCATGACCTTTTCAGAGTTCCCTCTCATGTGTTACCACCAAGGATAGTTCGTCTTGCCAAACTCCTAGAATTCTGTGGCGTTTTTCAAATCGTTGTTGGTAAGTGTCTTGCAGATATTTGATGTAGGAATTATCTATAGATACTAAAGTTCACTTTGATACAAATATTTGTGCAATACTTGCTATTTCTGCAGAGTAAAAGTGGATTTTATGGCCATGTTACACCCATGTCACATTGGGATATTGCGTGCACTGTACATGTACACGTGTACATGATAGTTATGTGTAATGTATGTACATGTACGTGCCCATGTACATAGTGTATACGAGTGCATGTACATGTAATTTGAACATCTTGCTAGTTGGCCAGTACCTAATTTGTAAATTTGGAATCCTTAGTTTTTGGAGGGGACTCGTCTTTGAACTTGAAAAAGTCTGAGAGAAATGGGGCAAATTACATACATGTAGGCCTAGGCCTGAGGCATTCATTTACACGTACATGTGTGTGCATGTCATTAGCCAATTCAACTCCTGCAGTTCTGTTCTTGCAATTTCCATGTTTCTTTATGTCATCAAGTGGTATTGCTGGCGACAAAAGTGAATTTATTTTTTTTTTACAGGAGGATGGCTTCCCATCAAAGGGGCTGGTTTCATGCAAAAGATGTATTGCAAGTTTTTGATTGTGATGAGAGCGATGATGGGTCAATAGATGACAGCGATTCAGATGAAGCGATGATGACTGGCCAGTGAAAGTGCAGAAGCGGGGCAGATGTAAACTTTGCGCAATGAACAATACTAACACCTTGTGTGAAAAATGCAACGTGAGACTCTGCTTAGTTGAGGAACGTAACTGCTTCAAGTCTTACCATGTGCAGTGCCTGTTACTGGTATTCATATCAGTGATCCAGCAGTGTAAAGCCAAGATGGTTTATGATAAAAATTTACATGTTCGGGTATTGATACTTTGGGGTCGGGGGTCACTTCAACAAACAGAAGTTTAGAGAACATTGAAAATGCTGTCAATAAAGTGTTCATTGGTTTATCCTAAGGGGAAATTGTCATTCATTAGGTTGTTTTCAAATTTCCAATTACACCCAAATTTTGACCACTGAAAAAAAATACATGTATAGGCGGGGAGGTGCACACGACCCCCCCTCCCAGATTTGACCAAGAAGTTGACTATGTACCATTAATAAACAAAATGGATAAAGATTCCTAAATATTTACTTGTACATGTACCTGATTGCGGTATGTATTGTGATCCATATCCACTCAGTTGCAAATAATAAGGTATATGTATGACCCAATGTTACATATGTGTCACATTCCGAAAAACACCCTGGGGAGACGAAATGTTTGAAAATAAAACTTGAATGTGGTAGAGCATCTCCAACAAAGCTGTTTCTGCTAAAAACAGATTTTTATGTCATTTAAAAGAAGCCTTGGGTTCCTCAGGGTTTTAAAGCCGCTCTCAGTGCCCATCAGATACACTGCTGGTCGTTGTTTTGGACGTTTATGGTTGCTTTTTTGGGCCCCATTGCGCAGGTAACGGAATATAAGTCGCACCACCGGGTTGTATTTAACCACCTTGATGTAAAATTCAAATTACAAAATACATGACGATCGCACCTCGACTTACACAGAAGCAGACGGTCTAAATTTTACAAACATAAGCTTTCCAACACCCATATCTCAGATTCTGCGTATCGAATCGCAAAACAACTTAGCAATCAATGTGTTTGGTTACGACAAAAAAGACGGTCTTTACATTCTTTGCAAAAGTAAGCCTGCGACTCGGGTTTAGTTTTCTAGTATATTGATGTGACGTATTAGTTTTATATTATACGATTTTTTTTACTGAAATATTTTAAAGAGGAAAGAAAACGAAATTAACGTAAACCGGCTACGAAAAATAGATCTCCGTATTGCTTTCTAAACGTTTGGGATTGGTTATCACCGATGTGATCGATTTTCACCCAGCGTCTGCTTGATGTTGCTTAGGTCAGCTTGAATTTCTGACAGTTTCACTATTTCGCTATTCATTTAATTTACTTATTTTAAAAATGGCTAGTGCTTTAATGATTGTTGGAGGAGCTATAGTGAACGCCTTGGCATTCACAGGCTCAAATTTCTTATTTGGTAGTCTAGCTTAAAGTAAAGTCTACAAAGAACAAAAGCGTCACGACCTTGCGTTAGAGCAATTGGCGCCAGCGAAGGAATCCCGGGAACAAAACCGCGTACACATGCTAGACTTTTTAAACGAACGAATGCGACAAGAACGCGTGAGTCAGCAGACATTTGTAAACGTGGACGACGTGTTACGAGCTTACAACGAATTTACCGGTAGAAATATCATGCCGTTACCACCAGAACCTAAATTGTCTGATTTCTACGAGCCTTTTGAGGATAAAAAAATTCGTGATTTTTTGTCTTAAGACGAAAAATATGGCGTACTTTGGTTTTGAAAAGGAAAACGTGGCCAGGTTGCATTAAGGTGCAGGCGATGGTAATGCTGCTTTGAACAACGGTAAAGATAAAGCAATTGCCGACGCTTTTAAAAATCGATACGCTATTCCTTTAGACACGCCAATGTTGACAGATCATTCCCCTTTTTACCCGTCGGGTTTTAAAGAGCCCCTGACGTATCAACTGACATTTAACGGCCGTGATAAAGTCGTCAGACACCGCGGCCGAGTAATCAATTTAGGATTTGACTTTGGAATACGAAGTAGTAACCAATCGAAATCTGGCCCAAGCATAAGGGCCCCGTTTATTATCTATTCGACCGGATTCACTCGTGGAAAAAACAAGCGGTCAATAAATCAGACACGTTGTGGAACATTAGCATTGATCAAACGATGAAGAGCTTAAAAGGAATTTTGGGTTCGTTTAGAGACCCGGCTATTAAAAAAACCCACAGATTTTACAATCCGCACGTCACGAAAGCGGTATTCGCAGGGACTGTTTGAGTATCAACATTGGAACGAGGTGACAAAGTACTTTGGCTTTCGGCCACAGAATCTGATCGCGCGGTAGTGAAAGATTAAAACTTAATCGGGGTTGATATGGCCGAATATTTGAAAGATAAGTACGGCTTGTGGCTCGATTTCAGAAGTTCGACGTTAACTCGGCTCACGGGTCGGGTAGACCACTCGGCGCGGGACCTTTGACGATGTTTATTGTTTTTAGTAATGGATGCTCAACTGACGGTGGAAGTCGGTAATTTTAAAAGCTTGGTTTATTAAATCGGATTTAAATTAAATGAGTCAGATGTTTAAAAATCTGCACTGTGCTTTAATTATCGGTTAAAATCGTGATTATCTGCCCCACGCTTTTTAAGAATAAAACGTATTTACAACGGTTATGGATATACACCAACCTAGACGTCTATCTATGTGACTTGGATCGAGAAAGACTTGAATCAAATGAAGCAATTGACCTATACCAAAAAATTTGATGGAATAAATACTCTTTTTATTATCGATGATTGCGCATCGGGTCAAATTATAAAGTATCGCAAAAAATCTAAGAATAACAATATGTGCACGTTAAGTAGGAAGGCGTTTAGTGGACGGCACTTTAATCATTCATGCTGGTTGCTTAGCCAAAAGTATAATTCGGTTCTTAAAGATTTCAGAGAAAACACGGCGTGGGTAGCTTTATTCCATTTCAAGGACCGAAATTCATTTGACCAGTGTTTAGCTGAAAACGATGTAATCCCAGACGAGAAGCGAGAGTAGATTAAAAATACTTACGCAATGTTGAATTTAGCAAGCTGATTTTAAATACAGAACCACCCGTTTCATATGATTTATCGTGAGAAAAAATGAGAAATAATTTGAATTAAAATTTAAATTCCACGTGGAAAACAAGCGTTTATTTTTTTTTGCCTTTTATAAAACGATTTCCTTTTTTGTATAAAAGTCAAAATTATATAACCGACCGCTAAAAACAAAGTCCACACGTGCTCTGCCACCCTTCCCACCGCTTTACTCGCCACGTTGAATATCCAACTAAAAACGCTACCTATGATTCCGGACAAGGCGCCTAAAGCTTTCAACCCAAGTTTCTTTAACACGTTTGCCAAATTCCACAGTTGCCGTTTGATCCAATCGGTTACACCACCTTTACTCGGTGGTTTAGGTTCGGGTGTCGGTTCGGGCGTGATGCTAGGCGTTCCAGCAGCTCTAACGTTGGCTACAATACTAGTAACGATGGTACTCAACGCTAGTGGAAAAGCCGTTAAAATACTTACGATCGTTACGCCTTGCTCTAGAAATATCGTTCGAATCTTTTGGCGTACGTTTTGTCGGTATTCACGATCTTTTCGATCGTTTCCTTGATTTGATTAATTTGGTTCCTCAATTGATCGGTATTTCTATCGATGACTTCTAATCTCTCCCGTCTTTCGACTCGTAACTCGTCTAATTGCCGTTGAAGGTCAGTACGTTCTCCTTCAGATGTCGCTTCGTCCAAGTCGGCTTTGACCTGTTGAATTTTTGAGTCTAACTGATCTTATTTACCTTGATTTAAAATTAATTCTCCTTTTATCGTTTGTAACGATTTATCTACAGCGACGAGTTCGCTGTAATTTAACCCTTCGGTTTGAACGTCTACGTCACGGGTGATGTCTTCCACAATGTCGCTCGCTAGATCTGCTTCTTGGGGTAGTTCTACTAATTCTATGCTCTCGGGATGAAGTTCCTCTAGTTTACGAGCCACTTCTTGTAGTATTAGTATTTAGGCTAAGAAATACTTTACTGTTATTTTCTTGGGTTAAAAGAACTCTTTTGCCTTCAAACTTTACATACAGGCGATTTTTACTATCTAAATTAAAAAAAACTTGGGTCTTTCATTTCTATTTCGTAACCAGTTTCTTTTTTAATAGGTGAGTAAAAATTGTTTGCTTTAGATTCGCGCAGAAATCGCCTAAGCCCCGTTAAGTTGACTTGTCTTGCTAGTTCCGTTTCGTGTGAAGGATCGACGTCTTTAATTAACTCGTCGTATCGCTTTCGATCTCTAAACCACCACATATTTCTTCTTCTTTGTCCGGCCCAACGTCAATAGGATGTGTAAAATCAGGGTCTTCTAACAACGACGTTTCATCATATCTCCAATCTAAATCATTTTGATTTGTTTCTTCGTTATCTATATTTAACAGAGGTACTTCTTCAAAATCAACCCCTCCTTCGGCCATTTTACTTTAACTTTGAAATAAACGATTTAAATAAACAACTTTAAGCGATAGGTAGGCTCGCGGGCAATATACATTGTGCCACTAACCAACCCTGGGTGGCCAATGCACCGCTAGACAGCGCGGTCAATTTTAACGCGTCTTCGATAGATAATTTATTTAAGTCGGGCGGTTTAATTTTAAATAGCTTACTCGATAGCATGGCGTAACCTATGGAAATCGCTGAAACTACAGCGCCGTGGTAAATCGTATTGGCAATTCCGTTTACGTCGATTGATTTAGCGTTAGCGTTACTCATTTTTATTATGAGGAGTTTTTTAATTTATTCCATATCCAAAATCTCGGACCGCTCGCTACGCTTGCTTTTTGGTTGAACAGTCGGCTTTGGTTGAATCGGTTCTTGTAATTCGGCAGGTTTTCTTTTCAAATAAAATGCGAGTAAGATTCCTCCGATCACCAATCAACCCATAATTAAATATTGGTTGTTTTTTAAGTTTGCATAGATTTTATTTTCCGAGCTCGGTTCACTGACTTCGCCTAATTTCATTTTAGCCAACTGCTGCTTCATCTTTTTATTATGCTCGGCTAATTTCTTGCCTTGTTCCACACGCCTTGGATTTTTAGCTTTAGTCACCGTCTGAATTTGGGATTTTACCGGGCTGTTCGCTGGCGTTGGTGCTGGCGTTTGTTCTATAGTTGTCGACATCTTTTATTATATACGCGTTTTTATTTATCGATAGATGCTTAGTCGTAATTAACGTAGCTGCTAATGGTGATAAGTATACGCCGTATTTATAGCAAATCTCGCTTAGGAAATGTCCCATGGTTTGACTAATGATCGGGTCATCGTTTAGATCTCTGGTTGAATCCTCTTTGGAGTTTTTAAATCGATCTTAAACCGAGAAATTCAACTGGGGTGGCAATGCCTATCAACCGCGCGTATAAGCTTATGATTGCGTGTCCCATTTTTTTTCTTGTTTTTTTGGAGTTAGCAATTCTATATCTTTGACTGTAAATTCCTTTCCAAGATACTTTTTACTTTTGCCTGATGCTACAATTGAACAAAGGCGATCTTTGACGTTGGTATTTGATTCTGCGGTTGATTCTGTTTTTGATTCGGCGAGGATGCTTTTGATATCGTCCATTTATGTTAACGATGTTTAAAATTGTTAAAGGTGTTTGAGGCGTAGGTACTCGATTGTATAATAAGTTAAATTGATGGCTATAGTTAGTTGAATAAGTATTTGTACTAATTGTACCATTGCTGTTTATTTGTTATAACTAAAATGAAATTTGCTTGCACAGCTAAATTAGCCATGCTCAAGCGAGAATAAGTAATTAACAACTAATTTTAAACTAGCTTTTTATAATAATGATCCGAATATTCAATCTCTAACTTATTCGATTTTTTAAGGTTATTACACTTTAAGAGAGATGTGTGTTGAAATTCTGTGGTGCACCGCTCACGATGCACCTACCTTATCCCATTTTCAATTGGCCAACTTGCCTCTTGTTGTTCATAGTTGCGAGCAGCAATTCCATTCGTGAAAATTGACTATGGACCCTTCCACTGAAAATAATCCTGTACCGATAGGTGATCATAACCCATAGCTCCTGTATCACTAAATATTAAATAACTGTGTATTTCCATATACTTTTTGGGGGAGTTATGCTCCTGACAGGACATATGACCACACCCTGCCTATAATAGTCATTATTTATTCCTTTCCATAACCATGTAATGATTACTGCATCACACAGCAACGCCCGAAACAGCAACGCGGCAAACCCCAGCCCTCCCAGGTAACACAGACCCACACTCATGACACCCACTGTCCACTCAGAAACTCAGACAATCCTGGACAAACTAGTTGGAACACCTTGTGGGAAGCGCGTTGCAAAGATCCCCCTCTCCCCCATTCAATGTTGCGTTCATTTATTGGACCAAGATTCGGCCCAACTTACCTAATGAGAAGCAACATTGACAGGGGGCGAGGGGGAGGCATGTTCCAACGAGATTTGTCCAGGGTTGTCTTTAAAAAGTCAGCCTTATCCTAATCCGGTTCGTAAGTGTGACGTCACTTCAGTTTTAACCATGCCCACTGTACACGTGCACTGCACATAGGGTTACATGCATTGATTTCCAGTATATAGAGTGGATGGGACATTGCCTCCAAAACGCGCCCCGCGTATGCGTATTTTTAGGAGGGTAAATGACGAGCGTTGCGAATTTCGTTGCGTCCACTTTCAAAATGGAGTTTTTCAAAAACCGGTTGAGGTTTTTGTGCTCCATCCAATTTTGAAGAAAAACTGAATTCCGCCCCTGGAATGAATAAATTTGGAAAGAATACTGGTTGAGGTGTGCGCAGCAGTGGATTACCGGAAATCAAGTCAAGTCAGGGTGTGAGCTTAACTTTTTAAGCTGATTAATATATGAATGAATTTTATTTCAATTTTTTTCACTGGAAATTCAAGATCGTGGCCAGAAGATCCCTTCTCGTTCCAATGTGATGGGGGTTAGCCGCGAAAAAAGTTTTCATTCGCCTTTCTTTACTCCTAAATAGTATTAAGATTATGCGCTCAACTCTGAAGGTAGCCGCCCGCCTCTATCCAAAGTGGGCCCGCAATTTTGAGGCTTTTTGTACAAGAAGTATCTGGACCTGAGAACTACCAGTCCAAAATTCGGGATTTATAGAAACATTTCTATGATCCCTTCTGATTATGGCATGTCCTAATGTAAAAAACCGAAATATCACAAATTACTAATGAGCTTGCGCGCAGAATTCCAACCATTTGGTGAAATGCGTCCTATTAGGACTGTGCTTCTCCCACATTAATTTGAAATAGCGCCCTCAAGTTTTGTGTTACATATTACGTAGGTGTCCAGTCTTTTGTGTGTGACATTCAGGAACTAAATAGTAAATTTGCATGTTTTGTGAGATTATGATCACTTTGACATTTTCCTGTATGTCAGTCGTGTTTGCCGATTTCACTTTTTGGGGGGAGAGGTCTGGTTTTATGCCCTCATCCCCCTAGGAGGCGTTACTGAACTACCCATACAAACCTGTTTGAAATAACAGGTACATTTTGGAAGTATTGAGTTTGAAAAGGAAGCTACTTGACTATGCCATTTTTGTAACTCCGAATTCCGATTTAAACTTATGGCCAATGAGGCACGGATTAATTAAAATGACAACATCAAGTTTCAATCAGCCTAATCAAAATTAAGTCTAACGGGGGTTACCGTGTGTGGGGGGGGACTGGATGGCCTATGCGCCTATTCAGGCGAGAATAGGGTAAAATCTCAAGCTAATACTGATTAGACATCCATTACAATCTCGATGTTGTTTTCTGTTCTTGAAATTCCAGTAACTAGGGATTGTTCCTTTCTTTCGTTTTCATTCTATTATTTTCCTGCTTGTATTTTTCGTGCAGACCTGTCTGACTAGAGTAAGTGATGGATCAAACATTCACATTCAAGAAAAGCAGCGTCAGATGCAACGCATTTGTGCCAACTTTTGGGGTAACCCAAGAAGATATGCGACATATCTTTTGTGAGAATTTTTCCTTGAAAATATCAAATTACTCTGCAGTTGAAAGCCAAGGAAATTTGTTGTTATAATAAATGAAAATGTATTTCCATCAATAAAATAGGAAGGCGCGCGCCGCCCGACTGTGCCACCCCTGGATCTCTTACTATTGAATCTCGGATAATAAACATTATACGCCTGACAGCTTTTTTACTGAGATCACTGAGAAGAAATGGACCCAAGACGGTTGGGATCGGTTTCACTGTCAAAAATTTCGGAAATGAATGAAAATAAATCGGCATCAATCCTGTAGCTCACTGTATTCAAACCTAGAAAATTGCCTTGTGGCTTCTGCGCCCAGGGACACAAAAAAAATGTGGTGAGGGAAAAATCCAAAAGTTATGCGGTGTTGACCAAGCATTCAGGCGCACGGACTCCTGAAATTCGCAAAGAATCGCAGTTACCGGCTTCCATATAGGACTCTTCTGGGATCTCGGAGTTCCCGGCCCACCGCACTTCCTCCCTGCCCATCCATTTAACCCCCGAAAGGGTTCGAGCGACCATGCAAGGGAGGAAACGAGACAAGCCCCTAAGCCCTGGCCGCCGAGTGGGCCATAACGTCTCGAACCTGTACTAAGGCGCTCACCTGGACTTCGCGGACAGTGCCAGCCGCAGAGCTTACCCGCTAGGCTAAGGTACTGCTGGTATTTGACGGGGGTGAATTGGAGTCTCTTAAAGCTACTGACAGCAAGCGTCGGGAAAATAAAAAAGTCACTTATGGGATTCGAACCCACCGTCTAACGATTTGATGACCGCGAGCTTAACCACTCGGCCATCTCAGACATACTACTTTTTGCTGTTCATATTAATTAAGGAGATAACAAAGTCATTCAACTTACTGCACTGAATGTTGCTGTGTAAATACTGAGTGATTGACACGTTACCCACCCTGAGCCAAAGTGCACCCTCACCGGCGAAAGAAAGGCAGGTGGCAATAAGTTTTCCAACCAGGTTCTAACACGCGTTCGGCGTGCACGTATAATTAAAAATCGTTGCGCGTACTCAGCGTGTTCCGCGTCAACGCTCATAAACTTGCAAACCTATGTGATGCGTGAGCACTAAAGGACTGTCGATTTCATTTCAAAACACGCCCTCTTTTATTCATGCTCGGAGCGGATATAATGGAGATCAAGGGGTTACATGCATTGATCGCCATTTGCATGGAGCCATGGAACCCAAAGTTAACGCACACCTTCTGCGATCGTCCAATGGGAGCCTGCAAGTCGTGGCGCGTCCGCCTTTGTGACGAAGTCACTTACGAACGAGATGGGGAGCGCGTACATCCCGCTCTTTGAAAAGGCTGCCCGCACGCACGTGATAACAACTGCAACGCTACACTACCTCAACTGAAAAAAGGAGAGTTACTCACATCCTTTTTCATTTAATTTTTCATGGTTCACCGTTGCAATGTTTCATCTGAACCCCAATCAGAAAGTGAAAAGAGGTCGGACAGAATTGCGTACTCATCATGTAGCTATATAGCCTTTAAGACCGAATACAAAACTTCATTTAACTTGGGTAGAAAGGGCGGCTTCTCCTGGCGAGTCCATTGGAGCTAATTAACATTTAATTTTTTAAGTCCACATTCCACGACTACTTATCATATCCTACCCTGAATATGCTGAAAAACCTGGTTTAGTCATTTTACAGCCAGGGCCTTCCCTAGCCAGAAAAAAAAATGCAAAAAATCCAGACGGCCTTGAGCCGGCCTCCAGGCAATTCCCATAGGACTATGTGCTAAGTGGTCCCTTGTGCACAATCTAATGGGTTATTTACAAAACGGTGCCTGGGGCAGGGAGTGGAATGATCTTTACCAGTGACAGCTGTCTGGAACTTGTCAGAGGCCTGTGTCGGCTGTCTTTGAAGTGTTATTTTTGTTTGGGAGGTGTTGTGGTGGTGGCATGGCTTGGCTGGCGCGTGGCGAGGGCCCCCTTCAAATCTGGATAGCTTGGGAAAACGGCCCCCACGGCACTGTGATGTACTTTTGGTGGGTATTGGTGGTTTGTAAGATCTGTAGAGGCTAGGGGACAACCACTGAAGCATAAATATATTTTTAGGACGGACTCAGGGCTCTGCAAACCTGAAAAATGAAACAAACTCAACTCACCCGGAACCGTGTGAGTTTAAATTTGGAACGCGTCCCAGGGTTTTAAAGGCGTTTTGGCATATTGTAACAAATCTTGAAATTGGTCAATCGACTGTTCGAGATCGGGGTCCAAATCAATTAAAGATTCCACAATCATAATAAATTGCCGTCGCGCGTCTTATCCAGTGCCAGTGGTTAAAACGCTGGTCTTGGTTTGTGCTTGTGCCCCGAGTAACGCGTTGACGTAAGCGCGGGTTGGTTAAAACGCTGGTCTTGGTTTGTGCTTGTGCCCCGAGTAACGCGTTGACGTAAGCGCGGGTAGATTCATTCACTTTTGTAATTCCAACGTCCGTTAACCTAGACTTTTTAGGAACGAAATCCCACCAGGCCAAAGTGACCGCATCCAAGTGTGAAATCCAGGTGACCGTGTAAAGTACTTGCGTGACCCGAGCCTTTAGGTGGTTTAGCCAAGCCAAAACCCATGTAAGTAGATCCCGCGTATTTACCGTTGGTCACGTGTAAGTCATGCGCGTCGTAGTTTTTACCCAGGACAGGTACGTAACCGTTGTCGTAATAATAAGCGGTGCCTAATCCATTTGACAAAGTGTCGCGAGTTTGTTTATACGATCTGTTTGTGTCTACTCCGTATAAAAGGTAAGTGTCTGTACACTTCCGATGGTCGTAATACTTTCGATAATTTATACGCGTGCGTTAAATTTGGAAACTCGGCTGTAAACGAGTTGTCTTTGTTGACCAAAATTGTTAAACTACTAAAGTTAGCTGCCATTTATTTCATACGTCTTTTAAAGGGGGTGCTGTCGGTTGGGTCGCTTAATAAGGAGGTAATTGTTCCTGATACTTAACCGACTTGGTTAAAGTTACTCGCCAAGTTTTTTCATAAGATTCTTTTTTTTTTAATTCTTCTTTACTTTCTTCTTTACTGCTCACTTCGCTCGCTTGCAATTTGGTGCTTATGTTTGACCTAATTTCTTCTTTCATTTCGTTGAACTTTTTCAGCTTGGATAAAATCAATACGAATTGCTCCTGGGATATATCCCCGTCTTCAATCGCGTGAGATACGTATTCCTCGATGGTGTTTAATTTAGCGTCTGCCAACATTCGAATTTGGGCGTGTTTTTTAGTTTTGTGGGTGAGTCTATGATTAGCATATTTCAATATCGCGTAAGCACCGAACACACCGATAGTGATGCCTCCCATCACAAGTCCGACGGTAACAACGCCCAAAATGGCGGGAATTCCGACGGCTGCCGAGGTTGCGCCCAGTGCTTCTACGCCGTACTCTACGTAACCGAGTGCGGTCAGTACCCGTTTAATCTTTTTGTAACTAGTTCCGCACGCGTCGCGTTCTCTTTGAATTTGGGATTTAATTTCTTCGATCTTTTTGAGTCTGTAAATTTCAGTGCTCGCTTCCATCGCCTCGCTTCGCTCGCCTCTTTCCGCTTGCCTGTTATAAAAGTTATCAAATGTATTTAATTGTTTGCAATGAATAACCGTGAGTTTTGAGGGGTTTGAATCGTACTTGCCTTCATAAATAACGTTGGGTAAAAGTTTTATTTTGGGTAAGTTCAATAGCTTAGACACTTCTTTATTTAGTCGCAACTTGAGATTGGGGTCCGTAATGGCCAAAGTCACCCTTTTAGATTCTGAGTGAACCTTAAAGGAAACGCCTGGAATCGACTGTAACAAAAAGTGAAATCAGTCCATGTTATAATAACAGGGAGATACCACGATGCTTCTTCTTTGACCCTCTGGTAATGGCTGAGTTGCGCTTCGAGAATGAAGTCTATCGTGTATAGGTTCCGTTAGCCCCTGTCAAAAACAGTCTTTTAGTTAATTCTCTTCTGGGTCTCATGGATTGTACGGGGGAGTTTGTTGTAGGTCGAGTTGGGGGATTCCCTTCATAAATTTCATGCAAGGCTTGTCTTTGTACCTCGAGCAGTGAAGCTGATTTGTTTTATCTTCGATATCACAAGCTAAACGTGCTCGCGTTTCTAATGGTTGTCTTTGGTTTAACTGCTCTTCTAAAGTTGCAATTTCTTGGTTTAGCTGATTAATTTCATCAGCGATGATTCTGATCTCTTCTGGTAAAGTACCTTTTTTAGTTGCTTGGTTCAATCTGGTTTTAGCTGTTTTTACTAACTCTGAATTGGGAGATACTTCCGTTCTTTCCTCTGAGGGTATTCCAGACGGTCGTTCGCCAAGCACCCCCGCGGGCCTACCATCCAAGTTTGTATCCCACTCAATTTTAGTCGCATTTGTTACGTTAAAATATCCAGCTTCAAGTAAACCCACCCAAAAACTAGACCGCATTTTCTGCAAGCAAATCTGTCTTCTATTACTACTACGTGGTGGTCACAAGTGTTTTTTGTGTACGACGGGGTTGGTGGGCCATTTGGGTATAGAGCCGGTTGGGTGGTAGATTTATGCGTCTGTCATTTTTTATTAATAGTCCATTTATTTAAGAAAAAATTAACCACAGTTATTCCGAGGAATAACCGAGGTTTAAGTTAATCATTCAAATTTAATCGACTTTTAATTTCACGGAAGATCCAGATTCAGATTCAAATCCATATTCGCTAAACGCTTGCAAAACAGACTTATTTGAAATTAGTCCGTCGTTTCTAATTTTCAACATTACCGCTGTCACTCTATACCGAACGCTGGTGCCGCAAGACAGTGAACCGTGGGTACCGTGGTATACGTCTTTTGGACAAATAAATTATTGGGTGTCGCATCTCTTATTGAGAAATTTATCGATATTTATCGGTCTTTTTGGTGATCAAATAGAGAGGCATACGGATCTATTTTATAGTACATTTGGTTTTTAGCCGTTTAATCTGGTTTAACTACATATTCGATCTTGTTCAATTCATCGATATCGCGACTGGCTTTGTAGGCGTTTACGGTGTTAGACGGAAAATTAGACTCTTGAGATTCGTTGAATTTATAAACGGCAAATTTATGTGATCGAGTATGTTTGTCGTAGGTTGTTGTATCTGATCGCAAATTTGACGGCCTTTGATGTTTTCGGGGATTTTATCTCGAGCGCCGTATTTGTAAAGCGGGTTTATACCGTAACAGGTTTCTATCGTCATAATCAACAGGCGTTTATTTTGGCCGTTGTGATGGTAAAAATGGGTGAAGTGCATTGCCTCATTTGAGCCCCTTCTTTAATCACGGGTTTTGAAATGATTAATTTAAAGGGTCGGCATTGAGACGTGGTGGTCATCTGAAACGATATATACGTGGGTTGACATGGTTCTAATTATTCCGGCTTTGTCCTAAATTTTTCTCATTTTTACCAGGCCGCGTCTATTAACTCGGGTGGAATTTCTACTTTAATTAAATGTTCAACGTCAACGGCGTATTCAATAGTCCAATTTTGTATAAGACCGTGTCGAGTTTCGTCGCTAAATCGGGCAGTGGCTCGTTTTCTTGCGCGTGCCTCAGCTTTTTATGCTTGCCGTCTACGAGCACCACGTGATCAATTTCTTCCAAATCGACACAATTTACGCAGCAGGTGCAATATGTACAACCAAAACTGTTACGGTTTAATCAGACTCTCTTCAAGTAATCTACAGCGGGCGTGCTTCATGCAACGCGAGTACAAGTAGAAGGGATCAGATAAGTTTCTATATAAGTTTTCACACCATACGTTGGGCAACAAATCACTCATTTTGTCTAGTTGTAGGACCCTGGATCCCGCACCAGCGGTACAGTCTTTTCATTTGTCTTTGATTGTCAGAATTATTCTATTATGGAAGGTTTTAATATTAATCTAAGGGGGTAAAATAGGGTCCTTTTTACCGCACATGTGACACGTCTTATTTCTAATATCGTTGCAGACCATCACGCTCGCCATTTTTATGCAACAGCGCCCTCTCGTGGCGGGTTTATTCCCCACTGCTGTTTATTTCCTCAGTTTCTGTAAGGTTTTGGTGGTAGTTCTCTAGGGTTTGTTGTATTATAACAAATGAAGTTGTTTATCATGTAATAACTAAACACTGTTTGTGTGTTTTAATTATAGTTGACTTGACAACGGGCAGCTGTATATTGGTATTAAAGAGCAGCTGTATGTCAGTTAAAAGAAGAGTGAAATAAACCAAGTGTTTGCTCTAACTGACGTTACAAAAACATTCGATACAATTGCTGCACTCGTAACAGTCCTCGCAACTGTCCAAGGCATTTGAATTTTGGCAGTCGTATAAATTAAAACAAGCCACGCAATTTATACATCTACCGCAATCCTCGCAAGTGGAGCAGTCATTACATCTGGTGCAGTCGTTACATTCGTGACAATCGTGGCATTCTTTACAATCGGTACATTTGCATAAACGATTGGAATTTAAACAACGAAAGCAATCGCACGAATCTATCAAGTCAATTGAATTTCTCGTGTCTTTGCAAAAATAACAATTTTCTTTTTATGTAGTTTCTATTTATTTTTCTCATTTTTTATAACGGGAAAGTCCGGAAAAGCGAGGGGAAGTCCTTTTTTGTTTGAGAGTCCCGGGGTAGGTTGTTTATGCGGTCGGTGCAGGCAGGCGCACATCACGAGTTGTTTACGGAAAATTGCGCCGGGGTCAAAAGGTCAAGGTGAGTAAAATGGGAAACCCCGGCGCGAGTGGGTGAAAGGGGTGAAAGGTGAGGTGGTCCAGAACTCTCCTATCCCGATTACTCGTTTTGCTGTTTTCCGTATGTTAAATTGGGCATGCAGCAACACAAAAATACTCAAAATGGCATAAATTCCCAGGTAATAATTGTGCAGTTGTTGGAAGCAGCGCCTAAAGACACAAATAGGGGTTGGGTTTTTATGGTATACCGAATATCATACCACACTTGTATGCTCTCTATCTCATCCATTCATGCCCATTTTGCTCGTGTGCGTGAACATTCAAAGGTCAACTGGATGTTTCCTGTGCCGGCAACTCCGGCAGACGGAACATGTATAAAAACAATGCACGGGGCGCCCGTAGGAGTGGGCAGTCCATCGTATTTTTCTCCAGGTCTATGGTTATCCATTGCGTCAATGTAGCCTGTAGAGTCTCTAAAATGTGACTGGTATTTAAGTGCAATGGAGTGGAGAAAACTGCATTCTTTGTACTCTACACACAACGTTTCCAACTTTGGACCTCACTGATGATAACATAACAAAAGCAGCATAGTACATGTGGCACAAAGGGCGCGTCATCATGAAATTACAATTCAGTGTCTGTGTTGGGTCTAGTAAAAACATTATCCAACACTGAAAGAAAAGGAGCGAAATGGCGGACAGCAACGCACTGGATAAGAACGAAACGGCCGAGGAATTCTTGGCCTGCACAGAGCAGAAGCTGTTGGGAGGAATACTGGGCATCGGGATCGCCATGGGTATGCAGACTGGTCTTTTTGATGTCATGATCTCGTTAGAAGGGGAACCTAAGACCAGCCAGGAGATTGCTGATACTGGTAACTTCAAAGAAAGGTGAGGATTTTATCATTATAGCTGAGATCGTTCTTGAATGATTTACGAGTCACAGTGCATGCTTCAGAAGGCTGTTACAAAAGGCAATCTTGTCATTTTTTTAACTTCGCATTTTGGTAGAATATTTTTGCTGAAGCTATTATTGAGTTTTTATTATTGTTGTTTTTCATTCACGTCATTTTGTGCAATGATTTACCGATGTTCTGTGGCATTTCCAGTGGGGAGCCGGGGCGGTTTTATTTGGGGGGGGGGGGGGTTCTATCAGATATTAGCACCAGAAAACAACACCAGCAAAAGCAAGAATATCGGGATGGTGATTTGATTTTTTTCTCCACAACATCATGTTTAATGAGCCCAAACCCAAATAATTCGCTTTTGGATTCCCCCACCCCCCACATCGAAAGCTGGGTACTCCACTGGTTCTAAGTTACTGACCCAGGTTGGTTGCATTTAACATTTAACACGCTGTTTGATGTCTCAGGTACGTGAGAGAATGGTTGGGGTGCATGACCAGTGCTAGGATCATCAGCTGTGACTACGAGGGGGAGAAATTCTGGCTTCCTACCCACCGAGCAGGCATCATGGATCTGAAGGGTCTTGCTCTAACCACGCCCATTCTCTGCGGGGGTTTCCATCACGTAGCTGATTGCTTTGAACGAGACGGACCAACTGGTATGTGTACCCAAGTGCGGTATCAGACTCACTGGAAACGTAGATTTACTAGAGAATAGGGTGGTACGAAAAAGAGCGTCAAGCATAACGGACTTTATTCACGGAATATGGAATTTGAAAGCAAGGTTAACTATTCGTTTTGGAATGTTGAAAGTACAAGCAATAAAATGAAATTTCATGACAAATTAGTACCTGTCTACTCTGATGAATAATTTCAAATTCGTGATTGAACACATAGAATTGTATACTACTGGATTTTGAAAATTATTAAAAGGGGGTCTTGGAACGCACAGAAGTATAAAACAGTCTGGTACCATCCTAGTTGACAGTTTGTAATATATAAAACAGATTTGGGGACTAAGATCAAAAATGCCCTCCTTGTAAATAGGGTCGCAGTTTTCAGTGGTCATTTCATTGGGCGCACACACATACCTGTATCTTACCAATTAAACATGCTCTGTCACGTGACCACAACATACACAGAGCGGACCTTCAATGTGCTCAATAATTTTTCCATACTAGAACAAGGCAATCAACACATATCAAAGCGTATGAAAACCGCAATGGATAAGTAAAGAACATTTCTGATCAGAGAAGGAGGCATCACTAGCTGAAATCCAACGCTTAATGAATGACTAAACCATGCAGGGTACGGAGATTTTTTTTCAGTTGGGATAATGTGAATATGGCATGAACTATCCCGTCACTCTTTGCACTGAAGACGTTAAAGACCTGCTTTACGCGACACTTTACCTGATTTGCTTGCTCTACATGAGTTTGATATTAAATTCTAAGCATTTTTTTTGAGAACACACCGATGAGTAAATTAAGATGATATGAGGGAATTTGGTTTCAACGCCCCTCAGTTCGTTAAGACCATCGTACCTATCTTTTGCATTCTTGTAGGTGTTTCATACAGTCACTACCCTAAATTTGACGAGTTGATGGGTATAATGCAAGGCCCGTTCTTCCGTGACAAACTTGTCCAGGTGGTGATTCCATCAATTCCACAGTTACTCCAGCAACTAAGTAAGTAAACTTCGTTGAATACATGAAACCTCTCAAGGGCACCTCGTTCTCTTACATAAAGACATGATGTTATCTGGCAGTGGCTGGAAGCAATGACGTGTACGCCTACTTATACGTTAGCCACTGACACGTGGCTGCTTTCTCTCTCCATTGACTTGTGTGCTATACTCAGATGCAGTTAATTTAGACATAGCCGTAGTTGTTCGTCTGTGATTTTCTGTCCCTTCGTTGAGTTTATAGTAGTAGGTCTTTTTCAGAGTGCCATTACGACACACTCAGAGCAGAGATAGACCCATATCTCGTGACAGACACAAAAAATCGAGGCCTAGAACTAAAGAACTGCAATCTTTCTCTTCTTAGATGATGGAATTGAAGTACTGGATGTCGGCTGTGGAGTGGGTGAGTCCACCAGAATCATGGCCTCTCACTTCCCAAAGAGTAACTTTTACGGACTTGACTTTTCCCAGAATGCTATCGACGAGGCCCAGAGTGCAGCTGTACAGATGGGTCTCACAAATGTCCGGTTCCGTCGAGGAGATGTGACAGCTATGCCCGCCGAGTGGACCGGGAAATTTGGCTACCTGTTCATGAATTTCGTCTTGCATGATCTGTCATTTCCTGCAAAGGCTGTGCAGGAGATGAACCGGGTGCTGCAGCCTAATGGAGCCCTCTCTGTCATCGAAACCAACGGCTACTCCAAGCTTCGGGACAACCTCACCAAGTACGAAGACCAAAGCAGAGTCAACGTGGAGTTCACTTACAGCCTGTACAACTGCATGCCTACCTCCTTGTTCGATGGTGGAGCAGGTTTGGGCGCATTCTGGGGGAGGGAGGAAGCACAGAAGATGCTGGAGAAGTTCCACTTTGAAGTTCTGTCTGTAACAGAGGTGACGGCAGATGCACTGCATCTAATGTGTAGGAAACCTGTAGACCCAATTAAAATCGATTAGTTGAATTTGTCATAACCTGTTATGTCAGAGAAATGCCAAGAGTTGCAGCACAAGTATAATACTTCAATTAAGGTTTATTAACCCGTAAAACACGAAGTAGGAAATCCAATCACTCGAACAAACTTAAGCTGCTGTTAACATTTCGATAAGTATTCGTTGATAATCCCAAAGATCTTTTTCTCGGGTAAACGTTCAATTTGTGGTTTGATATAAAAATATGACCTGTTAGTTTCATTTCGGATCAAGTCTCTCTTTTTTGTGATAGGACTGTAAGAAGAGATGACAACCTTACAAAGAAGGGGCGACATCATTTGGGGGTCATCTTCATGGCCCGTACAATATCGACATCCATAATTCACTGACTCTATAAATCAGACCATTGAATTGATTTGAGTTTAAGGAAATAACTTTCGTATTCTAACCCTTCCATCATAAAATTGGCCCTCAAAGCCAAGAAAATGTAGGACTGCTAGGTAATGACTTGAGAAGATACTGCTTCTCGCCCAAACCGCACGTTTCTGGTGTGGGGACTGGCTGAGAATACTGTAAACTTCCAAAGTCGCGCCAAAATTTTTATGCAATGCAGGTATAAAATACAGGTAACTTCCGGCCAGAATATATTATAGTTTGCATATCTGCATCTAAAGGGCCACCGATAATTGTACATTGAAATCAGGCACTTGGTCGTAGGTTATATAAATTAAGAGGTAGATAATTAATTGCAAAGTTGTGATTCCACTTGTCTGAATAGTTTTAAGCAAAATTAAAGAATAAATTGAAAGTGATGTTTTGGAAGACAAAATAGTCTGGTACCACTAATCTAACATATTACACGGCATTAGAGAGACTCACTGTGTAAATCCCAAGGGAATGTATATATCCTCCCATACGTTTTAACCGAGGGGAAAAGGGTCCATACACACGCTTTTTCGTGTTGAGAAAAAAATTAGGGGGATTGCGAAGAATTTTTCGTACTTCCCAGCAACCAAAATGTATTCAATAGCAATCGAAAAGGGAAAATAAAAAAAGTCATAAGGAAACCGTTTGGATGTAAGATTATGCAGGAACGTATTACAGATGTACATCTGTATCATGAACATTGCCCCTAATGTCAGCACACCCGTCCCCGCTTTTGAAATTTTCAAGGCCAGGCAGGTTATCTCCTACACTGATTCCCCACCCCCAGATTACGGCACTGGTTTTGTAACAATAAGCACCGTATGAAGCTTATAGTCAGTTACTGTTGGGTTTTCGTCCCCAAAAAGCTGTGGTGTCTTTTTTATTTTTTGCTTTTTGTTTTTTCTTTAAGATCTTTAGCCTTCCAATTTATTTCTTGCGCCCGTAAATGTAGGGAGGCGCAACTCTTGAATTTAGGCATTATTTTCATTCTTTTTCTTTTGAATTCTCCTGTTCCGCCGCTTTCAACTGCCCTGCTAAAAATTACGGCGCTTGTCCAGACGTCAACCGGTTCACGTCCAAAGGGTTAGGGTTAGCGTAGCGTGTAGGTGTCACCCATCGTCATGTTTGTCTTTCTCCAATTGTTTTGATACAACAGAGTTGCTAGTTAAGATTTTTTCAACCTCATCTCTTTTGTAAGTGTGGTTTGGCTCCCTAGCAAATCGGTTTACCCAAACAAAGAAGGTTTTAAAATTCCTTTAGTTCTTACGTGTGTGGTGTGGGCTCCCGAATTCAATTCTAATTACTCAAGAAAGGCATTTCTGGATAATTGTGGGTTGCGGGTCTACTTTGTAGCGGGATGTCAGTCCCCCAAACCCACGCGAACATAATCCGGCTCCCACACTAAGACACTACCGCCACACCTTATGACTCGAGGCACGCCTTCACTCAGCCACACAGGAGACGCCCGCACCAACACACTGTCCCTAATGAAGAAGAAAGCCATAATTGAACTAGCCTACCCCTTTTGTTCTGCAGAAGTCCTCATATGCATCAAGGTATGAGACGGAGAGAACCCCCCCCCCTGCTTTGTGTTGGTCATTGTCTCGCAGGAATCTGGGGAATTCCTTTCATACATCTGGGGGGGGATGTGTTAAGTAACAATAGTCTGGGGGTACCCCTCGGTCTCATTTCTTGCTGGGTATAGAAGTCCTCCCCGGGGACTCGAACTGACATGTCCACGCACAATCAGACAACCCAGCATACCAGACCCCACCCAAACTCAACTCGCAAAGGGCTTATTAATCATGATCAGACAAGACATGAATAATATACGCATACAAAAAGTGTCACACAGACAGACAATACATGCGTTAAAATTGTCCCCCAAGAGAATTTTTATGGATAGGCCTTGTCGTTAAAAATCCAAAGGTTAATTAGCACTATATAAACCATTTGCTGTACGATAGGGAAATGCATGCATGAGAGTTTGTAAGAATCCATAAAATCCTTATGAACAAAAACACATAAAGCCCAAACAATGGGCAAAAGTGTGTAAAAGCCGGATAAACAAAACTGCCTCAAACCCACACAATTTCTTTAAAATGTACTAGAAGATAAAAAAAAAATCACTAATCAATTTGCGTTGGGACAGCCAGTGAACCTGGAGTCAATACCAGTTTTCTTAGTCAGTAAAAGACATTAATTAATCCTAAAACAACCAAATCTTTAATAGAATTGGGTAGTGCCTCCCATAATGTTGTGAATCCGTGGGAAAGAGAGTGGTAAGAAGCATTAGCCCACAACTTCAGCTGGTGATATATACGGAGCTCTGGAAATGCCATCCGATTTGTTGAGATCCTGACATATTTTTGTTCCTCGGGATAAAGACATGATAAAGGCAAGATGCCGACATCTTGAGATTATTTATCACGGGATGACGACACCGTGAAAGTTGGATGACAGCATCCTGAGATAATCATTATCTCAGAATGTCTTTGTCACCACTCCTACATTTGGCTATTCACAATTAGGAATGGCAACCCCAGATCCTATAGGATGCTCCTACAATCAAAAGAAATAACAAGGTCAAATGGTCTTCTGGAATTCCAATATTCTGTATTCCAATATTTACAACACAAGCTCCATATGGTATTAGAAAGTTAACTTCTTACAGAATTATTTAATTATTTACAGGTCTGTGTTTACTCAAGTCGTAAAAACTCAATTATACTCAATTAGTCAATCAAGTGACTTTTGGATCATCACATCAATCACAAAAAAGGAAGGTTCTAACAGATATCCACTTTAAATTATTGAAATAGCAAAATTAATCGGTCCACCATCTGTTGGAGTTTCTGTAGCCCCCTCAATCTGGCGTCTAACAAAACTGCAGTAGATCAGCCCAAAGCTCGGTCAAGCAGAGCAAGTTCAGAGTCTATGCTCCTTAGCGGTACAAAAGGGACTCTTCTCAGTCGTCGGTAGAGTCGGTGGGACCAGTCTCAACATAAGGCCATCCACAACAAATATAAACCCAAAACCTTAACAGTTTTAAAGAACTAGCGAAATCATGCTCCAATTTGTTTCCTTTCCAACCTCGATCTCCACAATTCCAAATTACCACAAATCTTATATTATTATCCTTATTTTCATAAATGTACATTTCTGGTCTTCTCAAAAATCATCAGCCTCGATCTTCAGAGTCAGCTTAATAGTCTCCAAACCTCTGTCTTTCTCGAGCAAGTCAAAAATGACTTCTGATTATCTATCTCTCTCACACATACAAAAACTCCAACATGCACCCAAAGATTCTAATTGTGTCCGATTGTACAAGGCGACCTATTCTTCATCGACTGGCGTGATTTGATTCACAATAATACGATGGGCGTTCTGACAATTACCACGGCCGGAACAAAATACCGTTGCGTAAGACGGGGAGGCGTTTTTCCACTTCGCGAACGCCTTCTCTGAATGGCAGAGTTACGTCTACGCGGGAATGACGAACAAGTGATTGGCTAAAACTTTTGGACGATTCCATTACCTTCGGGGTAGGCTGATATATACTCAGAATAAAAACAATCAACGTAACAAAGTAAAAACACAATCGGAAAAACACAAAATTCAATTCATTCACTGGCTGCACTGTAACAGTCACCATCCAGAGACATCCAGCAAACGTGATGTCTACTTCACTTAATGCAACAAGCGGTGATACATCATGGCGTTTTATCAATCGAATTAATATTATGTATGGCAATGGGAAGACAATGCTTTAAAAGACAAACGCACCTCAGGTCACCTGCACGTTTTCTGGGTGGTTTGTCAATGCACCCATTCACAAATAATGTCATTATTCCACTTTTATGATGTCGTTATCCATGATAATTTATCTCGGGACTTCATCATCCAACTTTCAGGATGTTGTCATTCCGTGATAATTTATGTCGGGATGTCAGCATCCCGTGAAAAATTATCTCAGGAGGTCGACATCGTACCTCTACGATGTCGTCATTACAAGACAATTTAGAAATTATGTGAATATGAAATACAATTTCAATTCTATGAATAATAATGAAGTACAAGTCGAAGAGGGTTTTCATTCCTTTCGACATGTCAGGCATGCGATTCAAACAATAGGTTCAAGGGTCAATGGTAATTCAAATGAGGTGGCCCAGGATGGGTATATAAATTCATGCTGGAAGGAGTCAGCATCTTTTCAAAGTCGAAATGAAACGAGGCCCTTGTATGTATAGGGGTAGGGAATGAGTATTATAAACTGGTGACTAATACAGAGAGATAGGCGGGAACTCTCTTCGACTTGTACCTCATTATTATTCATTGAATTCAAATTATATTTCATATTTACATAATTTTTTTAATTCTATTACATAACACTTCGTACAAGTATTCAGAGGGTTTGCATGTTCAAAGCTTATTCGCAAACAGGGCGAGTTTAACCATCTACTTGAATCATGACTTGACCAACCTAGAGCTATTATACACAGCTCCATGGACCAACAAGCAATCAAATTGCTTGGGTTGAAAGCCATTAGGAAAGCATCGCTCCTGGGAACAAACCAAGAGACACCTTTATGTTGCAATAAACATGCAATGTGCTCTCCAAGCTTTTTGTGGGTGTCGTTCCACTTACCCTGTTCCTGGGAGTCGTCTATCTCACAGACTGCTCCCCATCTCTGATTACTGGCATTTGTAGAGATAACGATATCAATAGGAGGAGTTTTAATACTACATTTTGCTCCCTCAGAAGGAACAGTTAGCCACCACTGAATTTCATCCAAAAAATGTCTGGTATCAATAAGGGCGTCAAAATCGCCCGATTTTGCTTGAAGTGCTTTAGCTTTAGCCGCTTCCACTTGTCGGTAATGAGGTTTACTTTGAGGGAAAGCTTCAAATGTAGAAACAATCAAACATGCATCCAGCCAGTTGGCAAATGGTTACTGATTTCTGACAATGTAACTGTCGACATTCGAACTTAATATTTTCCACCTTAGGTTCATGGGGTTTTCAGTGTCATGGAAGATGAATCGATCGTAAACCCCAAGTACGTCAATCGTGTCTCGGGTTTCAGGGAAGATTTTTTGAAATTGATTTCAAACCCAAGATTTGCAATAGCCTTACCATGAAGGCAATGCTACGATAACTTTCTTCTTTTGAAGAAGAGGAGGTGAGTATGTCATCTAAAGTAAATTACCAAACGTAGACCTTGACCTCTAGCCAAGGCCACTACTGGCTTTATAACCTTTGAGAAAATTCTTGGAGCCGAAGATAAGCCAAACGGTAAACATGTAAAGCAGAAAAGCAGAAAATTACAGTTGATAGTTTGGTGGGCTTTTGGTGCCACAAGGGTCGTCCACGACCTGGTTGGGACACCTGAGAGCCCCGAGAAGATGCACGCCAGTAGTGCTTGTCTATACCGGCGAGTCCGCCGTAGTATGCGGACGAACCTTGGCCAATTTGACTTTGGTGTTTATTATAAGGTGTATAACGGCGATACGAAAGTTGAAGTTTCTTCTCAGTTTTCTACCGGCCTTGTAGGCTTCAGCTACCTCTTTCATGGTATTATTCAGGTTTTTCCAGAACAGCATTTCAGAGACGGGAGTATTGCGGGAGCATAGACCCCGATACATTGGATCGAGGACCTTTTTAGTTCCTCTCTCCGTTTCATGCTTAGTTCGTAAGAGGCATTCCCTGCAAGGGTTATGCCATCTAACATGTCTAAGTTCTTTGACCTTGTCGGCATTCACAGGTTGGCCCGACTTAGCTGCAGTACGCAGCTCGGTTAGTATGTTGCAGTAAAGGAACAACCTTTTGACAACATGTTTCTGAATTTGCTGAAAGATCACATCTTTGGGTCTTGCCGAAGCAGGGGTTGTTCCCCACAGCTCACTGTCAATTCTGCGTGCCGTGACGGCCACTGCATTTGACGGCGTGGGGTATTGCTCAGCAATTTTTTTCATATGTCCCTTTTTTGACAAGTAAGGTTACAGCTTTAACCACCCTTTCGGCCAGATTGCCGAAAATCTCAGGGCCTCTGGCTTCACTGTCTGTGTAAATGTCTTCGCTCGGAAGAACATCAAAATCAGCACATGCTGAAGCCTCAGTGCCTGCCAGAACACTGATCAGGTCAAACTCAGACCGAGTGGGGCAAACCTCGACAGGGTTGTCCTGGCCAGCATGCTTTGCACGTCCGGCAGGAAGGGCGGCAATTTGCACCAGAGATGTCAGCATGTCCTGCATGGCGTTTACAGAGGCTGATAACTTCTGTATACATGTATGCTCTCAGCGTTAGCCTGCAGTCGAGCATCGAAATCTCTGTGAGAACTAGGCTAACTGTGGCCTGGTTGAAGCGACCTGGTGTCGTCTTCCTCGGAATCCGTCATCATGGCTGCAATGTAGGAGCTCTTTTCTCAATGCCTTTCACACGAAGAAAGATGCTGCTGACTCCTTCCAGCATGGGTTAGGTTTTCAGTTTTAGGTTTTATTGTTTTTACATTTCGTGGCCTGACAGCCAAATTACATGTATGTTACACGTTGAAAGGAGAAACCAACACCAATCTAAATTAAATTTAAAAAAAAAATACACGTGATGATGGACACATATCAACTTCACAACTAATAGTCACGGACTCAAAATAATGCGGGGTTTTAACTTTTTAAAACATCATTAAAGAAGGACTCTCCTTGAATTTTTTTACAGCCAATTTGTGAGAACTTCTGACTATTTCTCAGCTGCCTTCTGTGTTGTTCAAATCTTGTTGACGGTAACAAAGAACAAGTGCGACTGTTGTTACTGAGTTTTTGAGCGAATTGAATACAATGCGTATCCTATCTTCCAGGGTTTCAAAATTACAGATTTTAAGTTTGTCATCATAAGAGGCGGAATGCCAACCTAAGATCGTCTTACACGCTCTCCTTTGAATGGATTCAATTTCATCACAATGTATACAGGTGAGACCCGAGTGCCAAATGACATCTGCATATTCAAAAACAGGTCTTATATAACCAGTGTATACAGTGCTAAGTTCAGAGGGACCAAAACCAAATCTCTTCAAAGTGCGTACAAAAAAATTTTCTTATTGGCCTTTTCTAGCAATTTCTGAATTTGAACAGACCATTTTAGATGACTTTGCAGCCGCAGTCCCAACACTTTGGCTTCGGAAACATATGGAACGCTGTCAGTGCCAATACGTAAGTCAGTACGCCCAGGTGGGGTTTTGCCGAAGCAGATTTGAATGGCTTGACATTTGCTAGGCTTCAATTTCAAATGGTTCTCCTCAGACCACTGTCGAAGTTTTTCCAAATCTGTGTGCATTGATCCTGTTTGGGAAGCCAAATGATTTTCTGCAAATGTCATGTCATCCACATACTTCCAGCATTCAGTTTTTGCATAGTGAGCGGCTGAATTTACAAGGATTTGAAAGCCCACAGGGCCAAACTTGGTTCCTTGTGGAATTCCTCCGTTCAAAGAAATATAATGAGACAAGACGCAATTTAATCGAACACATTGTTGCCTATTACGTAGAAAGTCGCAGATCCAGGGAACAATGGCTGGGCGGACACCCATATCCTGATAATAAGACAGGTGTGATCCACGTGATCAAAGGCTTTGCGACTATCTTCGGCTTCCTGGAAAGATAATGCACTAGGTTAATCAAATAGTGTGTCGTGGACACCCCTTCTATATTAACAAATTGACTGGGGTCTACCTCAGCTTCAATATCTGATTTGACCCAACAAGTGATGAAGCCTTCTGCAATTCTAGCGAAAGCTGAGGTAAGAGAGTCTGTCAATGGTACTACAATAGCTTTTTTCCACTGTTCGGGAACAGTCCCAGCACTGAAGGAGCTGTTAAGGATATCTGTGAGGGGGACACTCAATTCATAGGCAAATTCCTTTGCTAATCTAGATGGAAAATTATCAGGACAGCAATATATGGTTTATACACCCATCCTGGGCCACCTCATTTGAATTACCATTGATCCTTTGAACCTATTGTGTGAATTGCATGCCTGACACGTGGAAAGGAATGCAAACCCTCTGAAGACTTGCGCGAATGTATATAATAGAATTGTATTACAGGATATCAACAAGTTGGATGGCACTTGCAGAGCTCCGTAGGTATGTCACAAAATCAGTAGCTTACGGTTAACAATAGGCCTAATATACTCATTGACTGGAGTATCAAGTTAGTTACACAAACACTTAACAACAAATTCAACTGAAAGAAAATGGAGTCCGTTTCTTACAAGGGGAAACATAACTGAATACACCCTTCAGAATACTCAATCTCGAGATTAGGATTAATCGAGGTCTTTCTCGGGAGGCCTAAACAAAAACGAGTAAAGCTTCTTCGGCCCCTTTCCAAAACATCCTGCTGAATAGTTGTAAAACAGGGCACCACACAGTTGCTGCAAATTCAAATAAAGGTCTACAGATTAAGCAGTAGTGACATTTTACAACTCTACCAAAAAGACCATCAAGACGAGTAGCTTTGAAAGCGATGCTATTAATGTGTTGCTTCCAACTTAAGTCCGTTGAAAGACTTTCCAATACACGATCACCAATTCCGTATCGTTACATTGGCCTAGGGGTTTCTTTGAACGAGCACCGGTAACTACCCTCAGTTTACACTTGTTGACATTTTAATACATTTAAATGATGTACGTTACACCAGGTATGAATATGTTGCATTATGTTTCCCATATCATTAGCAACGTCCTCAGAGAACACTGATGATCTTCCAACTACTCTTCGGTGTTTCTGCAGTCCTATTACACACACAAAATGGCCTCAATAAAATAATATCAGTTTTTCAGGTAATTTATTTTTTATTTGTGATTCAAATTCACAAATTGCGTTATTAAATTCGTCCATCGGAATCGAGTTTTGAACAGATGCAATCTTTAATTTTTTTTTTCACCAATCCGACTTATATAGCAAAAAGGCATGGTTACATCAAAATCACTTTACATAATGTTGCGTTTGCTTTAATGTAGTCAGCAAAGAAGACAACTATAAATAGCCTGTAGGCAATATTTGTCCTAAGCACCACATATTAGATATCGGCGTATAAGTACCAAGCAATTAACGAGTCAACTAATACTATCAGAGTGTTCCAACCCAGTAAATTTTGGGTTTACCATTTTAACAGAAAAGCATGAACCAACACTGAAGCTTCTTTCCTGAATGACGTCTCAGCAACAGCGCCCTCACTTGTCTGGAAATTCTCACTGCTTCTGCACTTTTCAACACACCGGATGTCAGTTTCATAAAAATGAAGACGCATAAAAAAGTTGCACAAAAAGTGAGTCTAAAGATAACTTCATCGTATAGACTTTACTTGGCCTTGCGTCCTCTCATAAAAGTACAGTTCTTGGATAAATTCCATTCGATACTCGCCACCAGTTTGAAGACAAGACCGATCGATTGATGCCGGGTGTGAGGACGAGAGAGGGCAAAGTAAAAGGCTGGAAATAATGCGTTGCTGATTTCTGAATATACGTGTTTGTCCTTAGCATTTTAATTTGTCCGAGTGATTGTCGGCAGTATAATTCTATTTGAACGTTCCATGATACCAGGTATACATTGACTACAAACAACCAATACCGAGAAGCCATTTTTGATCTTATATACCGGTACCAGACTATTTTTTTTTTAAATTGTGGGTTAAAATTTAAACGTAAACCCCATCCAATCATTCATGGGTGTAAATCCCGAGGGATAGGGATAAATATCCCCCACACACTTTTTGAGGTGGGGGATGGGGTACTAAATCAATGCCCCACCCACACATTCATACACAACCACTTTTTGTGATGAACAAAAAAAGGGGGATTGTGAAGAATTTTCAAGATTTCCCAATGATTAAAATGTTTGTAGTAGCACTAAAAAGGAAAAGTAATTGTAAAAAGCACATGCCATTCTGAAGTAAGATTCTGCATGAATGTGATGCACATTACAGACGTAGATCTCCAGCGTGAACATCACCCCTAGCGTGTATGGTGTCCCCCCCTTTCAAATTTCATCCCCCACACCCCCCCCCCATTTCCGACACAGATGAATCACTTATCTTATTATGACTTCCACCCCAGCGCCTGATTTCAAGTAAGTGGCCCTATGTGTGAATAAGTTGCAGACAGCTACATGTACATGTATATACTTGTCCTTCGCTTCGCCGGGAGGTTGCCTATTAACCTAAGACGTTCTCGGACGATTTATACGCCTAAAACCTTCCGTTTTGGGAGCTGTGCAAAGTCTTCTATACAGAGGCATTGAGTTCCAGATTTGTTGGACCTTTAGAGCCAGCTCTTGCTTATGCCGTGTCGAATAAAATTTAATTGTGCACGGCGTTAGCATGGCGTATAAGCACGGCAGTAGTTTAAATTCAAATTAATTCAAAAAGCCCAGTCGAACTTAAATAAATCCAACATGGCAGACCAGCACAACACAAAACGTGATATTGCGATCTTTCAGCCAGAGTCACAAAGAAAACGGATTTAAATTTAGCGATCATTACCACTGCTTTATTTCTCGCTAAAATTCGAGGCCTTTTATTCTTAAGGCCCGATGTTCTGGTGCCCTGAGACCTTGCAGTGATGTCATAATGAAATAGGCGTATCACCCAGGTGAACAGTTAATTGTCAGTTGGGAGTCTAATTCTGGCGTTTGGACAGGTCAGCTTTGAGCTTATCTTATCTCATATCAAGCAGGAATTTGAAACAGAAATGTTGTAACTGAAACCCCATCTAGCAATCTGTCCCGTGCGTTTCGATAAATTTCCATTTTAGTCGCATTTGTTGACGTGTTTGTTTAAATGTGATTATTTCTCAACTCTACTACACTTTGTGAACATGAACGCATTCCTGATTATCAACCTAGTTTAGGACCAACTTAGAACAGCAATTGTATTCGACTCGACAGTAGCACGACGTTTGAAATCACACCGTGCTTCGATTCTGCCGTACTTTATGACACGAGCACGGCAGACTTTGTCGAGCCAAAATCAAATTTGCCGACGGAACCAAATTGGTTTCAAACAAACAGTGAGCCAATCAGCCAAGTAAATGAAAAAATGCCAAATAAAATTTTCCAGAATCACCAAAGATAAGAGATCACTCGAAAAGAGCCGAAAATAATCCCTAAATCGATTCTTTCGGTAAGCTGGTACAAAGTCGTCTTTGTTTGATCAATTTCAAGAATGTTTCGATCGAATTCCTCGAGTTGTGTACAGCAGCTGTGTTCAGTTCAGTCATATTTGGTACGGTGTAGACAAAACAAAAAGTGAAATTGGACCAACCGAAAAAGCCCTATTTGTGAAAAATATCTCCAAGGCCACTTATTTTTGGCATGAAATGTGAAGGTCACAGTTTCATATGTCTATGATCTTATTTCTTCCGGTTGTTGGTGCACAAAATAGTGAAGAACTTAATGGACTTACAATTAAGTAACAAAAAGATACAGTTTTGCTTAAATAAGGCTATAAACCCATGTTAATCAGTGAACATACCAGACAAACAATGAAAAAATGGAATATGTTTAAAGTAGAACTGTACATATGAAAACGTAAGATACGCAGGAAAACAAGAACATGCTCACAAGATCCAAAATTGTTTTATCTACAGTAGTTTTGTCAATTGAAGACGACGAAATCGAAGTGTCCGTCAGAAAAAGTACGGTAAATGTATGAAATTGAACAAAGTAAAAAAAATGAGTTACCGAAGACGAAAACATGAAAGCTCACAAAGTTTCGAGAGGAGTTTGAAATTGAATGGTTCTAAATTTGAACACCAAGGATTTTTTTAAAATGTGAAGAAAAAACCTGTACACTGACCTCTACGTTTTCAATTCTTTTCATTAACGTGTTTTTTTTTTATTGTTTGAGAGTTCTTGGTACTAGTCTGCTTTTTTGATTTGATATGTTGAATAGTTTTTGATCATTCTCAGTCACAAGCAAGAATAATTTACTTTTCGAAAGTATTCAATCAAATGTCACATACAGGACTTAAAAGTATGTGATGAATCAGTTCATAGACATAGAAGATTCAAAATCTTTCCTCCTTTTTGTATTAAAATGAAGTGTGTCATGGCAAAACTTCCGGCTCTTTCGGTTACAGCTAGTCCTTCAGAAGCAGAAATCTCGTTCTCAGATTACTTCAGGTCCAGCTTCAGCATTCTTAGTTTTACATCTCTATATGAAAACGTTTAGTTGTTCCTAAGACGTAATGGAGAAAACTAGACGAAGGAATTACGCTCTCGTAAAAGTTGTACATTGTCTGGTTCAGAAACACATTAATTTATGTACATGTATTTTGTTTTTAATATCGTTAGGGGCAATCCATGTGTTACACAATAGTCAGTACACTGAAACGTTCAAGCTGCGGATCTAGATCTTGGTTAAAAGTTGACTGACTATATAAATCTCCACCGGAATGCGATATTAAGCAGGGCACTTGCTCCGTTCATTCGACAAGTCCACATTTCGAGCTGAATTTCCAACATCTTGGGATACGCCACCGACCATTTAAACAGGGATGTGCAACTGCCAGCGGCTCAAGTGCACAAACGCAGGCGTGTTACGGATCGTTCTCGACTTTTCTCGAGAAAACTCACCACGTGACGCGTTGTTCATAAGTTTCAATTTTCTCGTTTTGTTTTGACGGACTAATTCTCTACATTCATCACTTTTAAATTTCAACCAAGTTTATGATCTTCTTTTTGGCCTTCTGAAATGAAATCTGTTTTTATTTTCAGAGAAATCCTTGGAAACACATGTGATTGGGGCCGTCATTTTGAATCCACAGGTCGCGACTACTGTTTACGTATATTAATTAACAAATATTCATAAACCCGTTATGGTACATTCTTCCCGAATGTGGCTCAATATTATGGCTTTTGTTCTTTTTCAGGGACGTAGTTGCATGTTCGAAGACCACTTTGGCGTGTTTTTGATTTATCTAATCAGCTAAAATCGTCTTAAAAGATACAAACATGGAAGTATTTTTTCCACCACCTGATAAAATTTCTAATAATAGTATTATGCGGCATCTACTTGCAAATAATTTTGCCACCCGTAGATGGGATATTTCTGAAATTTTTCAATCCGGGATGCCTTATTTTACTGTTTTGCTGTGCATTTTGTATACTTATGAAGGTATCAGAACAATATTTATAATTTTATTATTTCACCTAGCATGAAACATGACTGGAAAGTGAAATCTCATTTTGGTTAGGCAACTTTGCGGTAGACTTTTCTCAGAAAGTAAAACATAAAGTACCTTGAGTGTCTACTCAAAACATTTAAAAGGAAAACGAAATGGTAGAGCGGTACAGATGTACAGGCAATCTAATAGCATCTTACTATAAGCAACCCATCCCAGGACGAGTAGACTTGATTTTGAGTGCAACTGCGCGTGCGTGACATCACGGTTATATCAACGACAATTTCTTGCACTGCTATGGCTGGAGGTGATATGTAATCCAGTTTTATGTAAATGTATTTCTCCTTGGATACTTTGCCGGCCTTAACACGCATTGAACCTTTTCTGAACTAAAGTTGCACATCCCTAGTGTAAATGGTCAGTGGTATACGCCAACCACTCACCATCAAGCAATCCCGTTTCTACAGATGTTGTTGTTGTTGTTACCATTGTTTACGGGCTTCTTGCAAAGATAATGCAGTCCATTCAAATGCGCGTTTGTGGCGCTGATAGACACAACCTCAAAGTTTTCCCCCTCCAACATCGCTATCGCCTTCTCGCGGCCCCACATGGCGCCTAGTCCCGCCCCGTCACCTGGGTGCAGGGACACTGGTAGGCAATTCATCAGGCTCAAGGTGAACTGCGTCAATACATAGGCCTTGTCCTCGTCCCTGATGTTGTCCTGGAGTCGCGTGTGGGTCACCGTATCGACCACGGAGAGGGTCGCCCCGGGCTTGAGTACCCGGTACATCTCCCTCAGAGCCGTGGTCGGGTAGGACAGGTCGTGGAGTACGAAGTAAATGAAAATGTAGTCAAACTTCCAAGTCCAGTCAGCGGGCATGCGGCAGACGTCCATGCAGACGAACTCGACGTTGGTCAGACCCATTCGCCTGGTCTTAGCCTTCGCCTCTTTGATGACCGCCTGGGAGATGTCTAGACCATAGACGAAGCTGTTGGGGAAGCGAGAGGAGAGCATCCTCAGCGAATCCCCTTCGCAGCATCCCACCTCAAGCACCTGGATTCCTTGCTCTACACGGCAACATAAAGTACAGTTGAGTTTTAATTTTGACATTTGAAGTAACACATACATAATGATCAGCGAAGACATAGAGTCTTCATTATTTAAATGTCAAACAGTGATGTTTTCACCACCAACTCCTTGAGTTCTCAACAGCAGCGGCGCCAGACCTCGGCGGCTGTGGGTTCAAGTGTGGGGCAAGGCAGAATCGCGTGAGTGCAAATGATCCTTCATTTTTCCTGGGTTATGATGCCACGGAGTCGTAAAACGAAAAGGTTAATCGCCCTGTCGTAGCGTGACAAACTTTGTGCAGGTGCAAACGTCGGTACAAGTGGCTATTCAGTGGGTGCATTCTGCACCCACATGGCACCACATAGCGCCGCCACTGGTTCTCAAGCAGGACAAAAGATTTCCTAAAACAAATCATATTGTAACAAAAAACACTTTCCCGATTTTCATCAAAAGTAACGAATTGGGGACAGATTACTGAAGTAATCTCCTAACTATCGGGAAAACAAACGTTGCGCGTTTTGAAGGCCCTTATTTGGTGAATAGTGAGCGAACTAAATCAGTATTAGGTACCGTGCAAACACAATGCTATGGCAAAAGTCCATAAATGTGACCACTCTGCAAAAAAAGGCCCTTAAGTCATGCTATGCCTCTTTATGTAACAGACGATTCCGTACATCTGCCAGCCATCAATTCTAAATTTTACCATATCTCGGGAATAGAATGAGTGACAGAGGTAAAAATACACTAATTTCGTCCTTATTGAAATGCCTCTGTATCCGGGCCGTGGGCATCATTTAAAATCAATTTGTCACACATAAGCCCAAGGGCCATTTTTGCAGAGCCAGTCACAAATGGCATTACCCTGATCGTTGCATGATTCAACACGAAGTCACGTTGATACAAATCACTGTTTGATTTCTCCCTTTAGGCAACTTACTGAGTTGCTGCAGTAGCTTAGGCATAGATGGAATAAACTCCTGAAGAAACTGGTCTCGGAAGAATGGCTCGTGCAACTTGTCCAAGACTTCGTCGAATTTAGGGTACTGGTCGTATTCAACACCTTGAAAGCGGGGGAGAAAATATCGCAGGATGAAACTATTGGGGTAAACGTTTGATACAAGTAACACCTGCATTTGGGCTTGAAATCGGGTGCCATATTTTCTAGAAGATTCAAGCAAACGGGGTTGTTGACTTGCCTGCTGGTCCATTTTTCTTGAAGCACTCTGACACTTCGAAGAAACCACCTGACAGGGATGGGATGGCCATGGATAGCATGCCAGGTCGCAAGATGCCCATACGGTGCGCAGGAAGCCAGTATGTCTCATGCGCAGGGTCATAGGTCACTATATCGGAGACTGCCATGCACCCCAGCCACTCGCGCACGTATCTGTTTGGATGAAAGTTACTGATGTCAAAACTTAGGGGGACATTAGCAGAATTCTTAACCCTGGGACGCGTTCCCAATTTACCGACCTACACGGTTACGGGGACGGACTACTCCGTTGAGTCCATTGCATTTTTCAGGTTTACAGAGTCCTGAGTCCGTCCTGAAGGTATATTAATGCTTCAGAGGTCGTCCTATAGCCTCTACAGATCTTACAAACCACCAAAACCCACGAAAAGTACATCACAGTGCCGTGGGGGCCGTTTTTCCAGGCTATCCGGATTTGAAGGGGGGCCCCTCGCCACGCACCACCCAAGCCATACCACCACCACAACCCCCCCACCAAAATAACACTTCAAAGACAGCCGACAGAGGCCTCTGACAAGTTCCAGACAACTGTCACTGATAAAGAACATTCCATTGCCTGCCCCAGGCACCGTTTGTAAACAGCCCATTAGGTTGTGCACAAGGGACCAATTAGTACACAGTCCTATATATGGGAATTGCCTAGAGGCTGGCTCAAGGCCGTCTGGGTTTTTGTATTTATTCTGGCTAGGGGAGGCCCTGGCTGTAAAATGACTAAACCAGGCTTTTCAGCATGTTCAGGGGTAGGATATGATAAGTAGTTGTGGAATTTGGACATTAAAAAAAATTATATGTTAATTAGCTCCAATGGACTCGCCAGGAGAGGCCACCCTCTCTACCCAAATTAATCAAAATGAGCACTCATTTTCAGAAGGAGCGTCAACAAACCGCTTAATGCAAAAATTCCGAAAATGCAAACATTGCTGAGTTAGCACAATGGTACTTTTTCTAGTTAACCACAGCTATAACAGGGCACATGACGTACGTTGCACATTTAATCTTATTTGCCAAAACTAACGACTTCCAATACTTGTTAATCTTACATAAAAGTGAAAGCACACTTGAAATATTGACATTTTGCCATGCTCTTCATTACGGGAAGGGGTATCGCTCAACTTATAAATAACCCTAACTTTGCTCATCAAAAATGTTTCTAAGAAAACTTTATCCTTTGGCCCCATGTTCTGAAATTACTTTGCATAGGCTCTGTAATCCTTAGAGTGCCAAGGGCAGAATCCAGCCTTATCTTACGACATTTTCTCCAATATCGTCGCAATGTATTTTCCTCTGAGTCTTCATGATTCGTTTAGTCCTATCTTGCAAATGATCATTTTGACACCATTTTTATGACAATAGAACACTCCCGTTCTCGCGTAACATCCTTACTTTCGAGAGAGGCCAGCCAAAAATATGGACTTTTCCTTTTACCGTGTTCTAAGCCCTCGGCGTGAATTACACAGCTGGAGGTAGCAAGTGTATATCAGAGGGAAATTATTAACGTCGCATGTCCCATTTTAGGGTTATTTTACGTAATGAGGGCCATGGAAATTCGTGCCGGGCAAGCAGCTGCTTCATTTCGTGAAACTGACGTCAAATTTTCATTTTTTGGAAAAAACAATACCTGCCCCCAAATATTTTCATGGTAAGATAAGGCCTTTCCTGGCATGTTTTGTAAAAATAAAATTGGAAAATAGTATTAGAGAAACTAGTGATTTTTGTGAAAAGCTCTTTTAGTAAGTGGTAGCTTGTTTACGTTTTGATGCGATTTTTGAAGGCTCAAAAAGTTTTCAAAAGTAGGCTGTGGTGGAGAAAGGTGTGACCGTTTAGATTTGCTGGCGGTTTTGCGCTAGATTTTTCTCTCTTCCAGACCGGACGCGTTTGCATATCGACCCAACTCAGCACCGATTCCGTTTATCCCTCATAAACTGCGCGCGCAAGAATTGAATGACTCGGGAACGAAAGACCAAGTCGGAAGTTTATCATGATACCGAGGTCTGTCTGTCATTATAACATTGTCACGTATCCTCAGTTCTACATGCACTGTACACAGATGAACCACATGAACATGTACACCAGCTCCGACGCATAATTCCCATGTAGGCCTACGTGTACATGTACACGTACATGTACAGTAACGTCGTAAGGCGACAGGCCACAGTGTACCGTGCGCGGTAAGTGGCTGGATGGTATTTGTTCATGTATACGCAGATTGGGCTGCCCAGAAGTGTCTAAAATAACTTATGAAAGTCAACAAAAATCTAGCTGATAAAACTGATTATACTGTGTTGTTCAGATTCTGGCCTGTCGTATACAGTGTTTCATTGTTCTGGGTAATCTTCTGAAATTAAGTGGAAAAAGACCAATAGACCAATTGAAATGGATATAGTTTATCATCTTAACAACCACTTTGAGGCTACGTTTATGCAGCATTTCTTTTCACAATTCTGTAGTGTTTTATTCGGTTTAAGCCTTCTAGAGCACATACAAAGAGTTTTAATGTGATCGTTTGTTAAGTTTGCGCAAACGAAGTCTTCAAAACGAGAAGGCTCTATAGAGGATTGGCAAGTTGCTAAACTAAACGACAATTCCGTATAGGCCTTTTTGGTTCACAAGGGTCTGGTCAAGTAGTCGCGCAGCGTCGAAGTGAAACATGCGTGGAAGCGTTCTTAGTTTTAGGAGTAGCATAATACGTTGTACTGTGTTTACCGTTTGAAGATGTGCTCTTCAGTCAATGCATATAAAGCAGGAGCAATGCACAATGCTACGACATCCGGGTTGCTAGCTTACTGTCAAGCCTGAGTCACACTCTATACGTATAACTTCACAAAGAGTTATTGAGGAACACCAAAAAAATAATGATTTAAGGCAATTGCTTCTCATCAATATTTCTGGTGAATTCTTGAAATAGACTCATAATTTGAAAAAAAGTATTATATTGAAGTGAAGGGCGATCACTCATTTTCATATGGAATATTTACCAAATATATGGGATGTATATATGGGATAAACACAGAGGAACTCTCCTTCCTTTTCTCTAAAGGCAAGAAATTGAAAATCTCACTCAAACAGCGTGAGTCCCTTATAAATCCACTCCAAAAGAATGAAAACCCCACTGTGGCATGAAAACCACTCGAAAAGTGTTTATATGGAAAAAGAGGAGCAGAGCGGAAACTGTAATCTGTTGGGGGAGGTTTACACTTTTTTAAGTGGTTCTTCCTTTTTACAATAGTTTTCGCTCTTTGGGAGTAATTTCCATAACGGACTCACTCTTTTTTTCATACTTTTACCTTTAGAGAGTTGAATGGGTGGCTAAGCAAGTCACACAACACATATTGGCGACATGAAACAGTCGTTCCATTAAAAATTCCATATTTTTACTAACTTGATCGATGGAGAACACCTTAGTTTATTTGAAAATTCAAGGACCATGGATGACTTGTCGAAGATGCATCGTTCAACACTGATATCAAGTATAATGTTAGATTATATGCCAAGATGCATGCTTAAATTAGCTAAGATTGATGATGCAATTTCGATATCGAGCACGGTTCGTGGTCCACATGAGCAAGGTTGAACGTCCACTTTGCATCATTTACATTGCCAAGGACGAATGTTCACTTCGTGATATCACGCACTGCGCACCGTTCACGTGGCCACACTTGATACAGAGGTTGATATGGTGAAGGTTGAACGTTCATCTGGCGAAGTTAACATCAAAATATCGTCCCAGGGCCACCTTGCCGTCGTCATCATAACAAAAAACCCAACATAGGATTGAATTGAAACTTCACAGCTTATGGGCTACTCATACCGGCAATGGTTTTGCCAAGTTTCATAAATAATTGGGGATAGGCCTATGGGGCAGCCGAGATATTTGGGGCGGAATCCGCCCCCGCGATGCCGTGAGGTAGTCCAGTAAAGCCCGGTGCTTTTGTGCGCCCCCTTTTCGTGAAGTCGAGGTAACCTCTGTATCCAACGATTGTCTTATACCTTTTCGCAATTTTCTTCGTGTTAGGAAAGCCCATTATGCACTTTTTTATAACAAAATGTTCTGACACTTAAAATGCCATACTGTAGCACATATACATGTACAATGATCAGTAAAGTGTAAGCTGCATGTCACGCAACTGACAAAAAACAAAATCAAGCATAAATCGTGTCAAAACTAGTTTGATCAGCAAGTTATAAAGTTATAGGCATGATAAAAAATACCGGCCCATCGGTTTGTAGAACCATTATACACGTCCACTAATCTCTTATGGGAAGAAATCGACGCTTTTTTAAAGGAAATGTCCATCGATGATTCATATGCTGTATAAAACTTCTTTAAACCTCATGTTCACAACATTAGATAAATCGATCTCTCTACCTAATTCAGTCTTGGAGGCTCTTGAACTCTGATAGAGTTTCCCATCCCATCAATTGTAAGCTATGGTTAATGACTTGGAACGAACCACGAGACAGGTCAGGAGCCATGACACCGGCCGTTTTCATGCAACCCTACAGCAAGGGTATGCAGGCAACTCAGCATCTCTGATAGTATACCTGATCATCTCCGTGCAAGTAGGCCCTACGAATATTTTCGTCATTTTCCAATTGTTCTGACATCTACCTTTCTTGTCGGTTGGGATGGTCTATAATAAAACCTAGTCAGCTTTCTAATTCCCGAGCAAACAACTTAAAAGGGGACACCTTGAAAGTTGGAACTTTATGTGGTGAAGTTAGCCCTGTTTGATTTTAATAATATTTATAAAACGTCGCTTGCGTGCATATTTTAAGTTTGTAAGATATTGTCACTCTTTTAAAGAAAACAAACTACGGAAGGGCAGCCTTATAACTGAAAAATATTTTGGAATTATGATGATTCTGGTAACAATAAACGATGCTCCAAAGTTTGATGAACTTGGAGCAGTAAATGTTAGTCCTATATATCTGGATAACACTTGGGCACTTTCCTGATATTGATCTGGTCAGAAGTCGATATTCTCATTTATGCTAGCGATTTAGTCTGGGAAGAGTGCTTGGGCTCTGTATGTTTGTCATCATTCTAGAAACCAGTGTGGAGCACACGGACAGGCAAAGAAACCGAATGTCATATTATAAAATCGAACAGTTTAGTGTTGTAGGTGAGTCACCAGATTCAATTCATGCGGGGACCCATTATGTGATACCTACCTCTCTCTGAGATTTGCCGCGTCCGCAATCTCCTGGCTAGTCTTGGGTTCCCCTCCCAACGAGATCATGACCTCAAAGAGTCCAGTCTGCATGCCCATAGCGATCCCGAGACATGCTAATCCGCCGCTGATCTGGTGGAGCAGCCTTGACGAAAACTCAGCCGCCGTTTCGCCGGCGTCCCCGTCGGTGTGACCAGAGAGAGCCATGGTGGAAAGCCAGTACTGCGCCAGTCGCAACAATCAGCCAAGGGTTATTTTATCTTACTTCTATTTTCCGCTCCGTTTCGACAGTCGTCCCTCTCTGATCACTTCTGAATGAGAACAGATGTTAGTGCCGTTGCTGACAAAACCTCATCGATATTATTTTGTGTCACTGATAAACATGTAAATTTCCACAATGATAATGGCTCGTTCACGCACCAGCGGCCCACCTGATCACGATCTATGGAAAAAAAACACGGTGCCGGTTTGGGGAAGATCAGTCGCACGTGACAATAAAAAAGACTCCCCTTGCGGTGGAGTTTTACAGCAAGTTTGTCCCTGGTATTGGTTAATGATGTGTCTTTAGGTAAGTTTCGCGGCCCAGCCTTCAGTTAAAGCATCGCGACGTACATCATCGGTGTCTTTTCTCTAAGGAGACGTGTTGCTACCAGAACCCCCGGTTGGAACATTACACCTATGGGCCAGGAGAATGCGTGAAGTGTACCGATCATCAAGTACAAAACTGAGTTACGCTTTATTTGATGAGATCAGAGGGCACGCTCACGAAAAAGGGGGTGCACTCTTTTTTACAAGAATTGTTATATTTGTTTCTCTTCTCTTTACGAAAGGAAGTCTTTGACAAATAAAACGTGTCCACCTGGCCGGCAACAGGTAAGAACTAGGGGAGAGCAAACACATAGCGTGTTTAATGATTACCGGAGAGGTTGATAAAAAGCTACACGGAAATAATAGGACACGTTTTGTTAAGAATGTGGCCGGCCACTCTGATAGGGTATAACTTTTGGAGAGGTGTATTAATCATCTTCGTTCAAGTCGATGGATTTGCCTCATCCCACCAGTCTCCATTGCGAAAAACCGCCACCGTTTTCACGAAAACTGAAGAATTTGTGTTTGTTTACAAAATAAACAAATTAAATTGATTTCTAAAAATACCATTTCGTAGTTTGATGTCATTTAAGGTCCCCCATTTCATCGAGTAACAATGGTTAAGTCAAAGATATGCTCAATACTGGGAAATAACCGTTTGAAAGAGAGACCAACCTCAAATGGCGCATCTCGAAAACAAGTTTTTACTCTCCGGCGAGGTTGTCTCTCTTTCTGAAGGTGACAAAGTACCCGCATAATACACATAAGAGCACCGTGGCAATACCTTGTTACACAGGTCAGCACTGGCAATCACATATTTCAGTAAACTATTATAATAGGAAACTATCTGCTACGCATCAAGGGTACTGAAGAAGGAAGAAAGGAATTCAACGTAGGCGTGTATAGACCTTGACACATTCAAACGAGGTAATATACATACATAGCGGTCCAATACGGACCTTAAGAGTAACAATGCATCCCAAGGCCTCGCAGCTCTATGGCAATTTAATCGCAAATCATACCAATATCAGGTCAAAGTCGCGAGCTATTCAAGTCACACAAAGCAGTTCAGAAACTTCCCCTCCAACTTCACTTGTGATGACTGGACTTGTGAAGGACTTGGATGGGCTCGATTCTGACAAAATCATCTCGCGGGTAATTTTGAAGTATTTCTGCTTGTGCTTTGTGTCCAGGATTGTCAAGTTTATCAGGCATCGTTATCAGCACCCACAAATGCAATCTTGAAGTCAACGTGATTTTAAAAAGGGGAAAATGAGGCCTTCGGTCTAGACCTGACTTCATCCCAATAACACAATGAACTTCCACCACATTTGAATCAAATCTATAGACCAGGCAGGTCTATTACCACAATCACATCTCTCCAAGTCTTCGAAAAGCACTCAATAGATACCACTAGTCTGGCAATGGTTCCGCACGGGTCTGGATTAACTTTACATGTACCATGCATGGGCCCTCGTCAATAATGTCACGTAGGCCTATCCGTCTGTTTCACTGCAGTGTAAATTTCACAGTGTTAATGAATGGTACTTGATGATGAGTTGCATCAACCATATAGTCTGAAGCTTTCTCAGTATTTTCAAAGAAATACATCAAAACTTTGAACAACGTGCTACTGCATCGTCCAGCCGTGGTTTGGCAGCGCGGCATTCGTTTATACAAGTTACAACAGCCATTCACTATGTCTTCTTTCCATTTTCGGGCCGCGGGACATACAGTCAGCACACCTTTTAGAAAGGTGAAGGCCTTCTGTTTAGTTCAAGCCCCCAATGGATACATAGAGGATAGCTGAGATCGCAATGAATTTATGGATGCAGTCCAAGTGTTATTATTTCAATGAAGCAACATCCGTGAATAGTGCTAGTGACAGAGGACAATATCTTTGTATCAAGCCTGGATTAGCTCTTGTTAAAAAGCTGTCTTTTACGTCAACAGTGACAAATTGTGAGTTCTATTCTTTAAATTTTGTTTCACGGTTCTTTGAAGGATGTTTCGTTCCAGAATGACCCACAACGGGCTAAAACGTCACAGGAAGGAATTTCAAAAAGGCAGCTCGCTATTGCATTGTTTTGATGTTGTACATGATGAACAGAGAAAGGTGGCCGAAAACGATTTCAGGATGTCCATATGTCTTAGCCAACATTTTCAAGAACTTGTGCAATTTTGCTGCACAGGTCGTTTTGTCCGAGTTGGAACATGCGTGATAAGCGTTTCCTTCATGTCATCTCGGCCGCACGATCTGCTTCTTGAGCCTGTTAAGTGCGAACATGCCGCATGCGCATGATGATCGCCCAATTTTAACTAATTATAAGGGTTGGCTGGCAGCAACTTTGATGCGGACATTGGCCGACACGAGACTTCGCTGGACTTTGGAATAAAGCAGCCACGGCCTTTTGTTGTTACATCAGCATCCCTGGGAGCGACTGAGCGTGTGTGACTTTTTGAACTCGTTCAGAGCCATGTTAAAACACGGTTAGGGTATTCGATAACTGAGTACGTGTACATGTTTTTCTTTCAGAGAATCGTGCTCGGGATAGATATCCGTGGTAAACAAATTGAATCTCTCTGGAAGCGTAAACAATGCGGATATAGGGCAGAGAAAATGATCAGTCATATTCAACAGGTGCCGCACTGTCATTACTGTGTGGATTTGAGCTTCGCAAGGTCGCTGAGTGGGCGAAACGCACGGACAAAATGGTCATTCTGGGAGCGACGAACAGTGCAACATACACATCGTGATGGGGGACAGATTAATATTCTGTCTTGAAACAAATAAGAGTACGCCAGAATCGAATGCCAAAATGAAATCTCTCAGCTGGTAACACACACACCCATTGGCTGAGGCCGAGTCAATTCGAAAGACTGCATACTTGGATATTCGACCTTCCGTTTAATTGCATACTCTAATAATCGGTTGTGCCGAATCCCTAGCAGAAACAAAATAAGCATGTTTCACGGAGAGTGAAAAAGAGAAACTTAAAGGATAGGTGCAAACAATTTGTTTTAAGGGGAGCGGGTTAGCGTAGTGGTTCTTTCCTCGCTTTGCACCAATCAGGCTCGGGTTTGAGTCCCGGCTTGGCCCAGGCTTTAAGTGCATTTGGTTTCCAGTCCATACTCGCTCTCGCAGGTTTTCTCCGGGAACTCCGGTTTCCTCCTGCCTCTAAAACTAGACCTTCTTCCCAACTCCGTAATGTGATGCTGATTAATGAAGTGTATGAATAAAAACGTACAGTTATTGGCGCAAATAGCCTGAGTTGCTGAAAGCGCCATTAAAACAAAACGACATTTGTTGTAATGCAAACATTCAAAATGTATCTTTTTATGTCAGTTAACCTGATTTTTCAACTTTTGTTGCACAATTCAAATATATTTTACTGCCTTTTTTGTTATTATGCCAATGACATTCTGTATTCATATGCAAAACTGTGATGTCATCCCAGGAAGAAGCATCAATCTGACATTAGTTTTGTACAAAGAAAAGTCCCACATTTCTGCAGATTTTGCTGGACTTACTTTTTTCTTCTTTGCTGATGCATTGTTGTTTGTGTTCATAGCAACGAGCAAGAAAAGTCGTTTCAGTGAGTAAATTCCAGATTCATAATTTGAACAGAAAAGCATATGTACTGAACTAGGTCTTCCCAAGATGACTTCACAGCAACTGCGCCCTCAGTTGTCCAAGAAAGCATTACTAATTTTAATTGCTTTAAAAAGTGCACTTTTCAATGCATTTAACCAAGTAGGAATGGAACAAAAAGCTTTCATACATTGAAGAACACAAAAGTTGAAACAACTGTGTCTACGAAACATTCAGTGCAACTGTACACAGAGAAAAGGTAATAGCTTATTGCTGGGCATACGCATTCGGTGCTTTAAAGGGGCCAATGTGATCAATTTTTCTCAAACTTTTTTCAAATCCTTAAACTTTTCCTAACCGTATGACCAATAGTCTATTATTATCAGAACTTTTACATTGTCCGTGCGTTTTTATACGTAGAAGTGACGGCACAACTGCCGTTCTGTCAATCAGGGAGTATTCAATTTACGTTTTACCGTTGGAATTGTGAACCCCAAATTTGCTCATTGAAACATTTCTGAAAAAGGGTTGCTTGTTTTCGTACTGTCATGTGATTACATAAGCCAAATCACGAATGTAAGAAAAAAAAGAAAGAAACCTAAGAAATTTCAGCAGTTTTAGCGAAATTGAGGTGAATATGGAGATTTTCCCACGAATTACATCACAGTTTTGCTCATGAATATGGGCATTTGTGTGGGCATAAAACCCAAAAATTTACTTTGCAGGGCAGCATAAAAATTATTAAAATATGAAAAATTTCAAAAACAGAAACGCTAACGTTCACTTTTTACGGGTGACAGTAGAATGCAATTTTGTAACCAAATAATTACTTTTCCCTTTTAACTCCACTGATATTAACCACTGAAAATTGATTTTGAAATGATTTTTCATTTTTAATGATCTCTGGAATAATGAGCACAACCCTGTAAGTCAATCCCCTAAGTCATCAATTTGTGATAATGCAATTTTGGTCCAGCGGGAGAAAATGGGCATATTACAAAATGGGTACAAATCTTCAAATAAAATCATGCATGTTTTGTTTATTAACATAACAATCTATTCAACTTTGTTACATTGATTCTAGTACTCTATGTGGAAAATAAACAAAAAACGTTACACAAGTTACTGATACGATCAATAATTTTAGCATAAAAATACTTTTAAAAATCACATTAGAAGTACAAAATGAGAGCCAGTGATACATTGCTTTATTTGTAGTGAGTTGATGAATGGGTATCAACTCGCACATCAACAGGCTTCGATGTGACACAACGTAGCAATGTCTTTTTATCAAGTGTCCAAAGTCTAGATATTGCATTTATTTGTACAGTTATTCAAAATTATCGGTGTGGAAGAGAGAAAGAGAGACAAGTATGCAAAGACATTAAAGGGGCACAGGCTTGGAAGGTCCATAGAAATAGGGCATTGCACATCATCTCCAGCCCCAGCTTTGCTCGATGCTTAACTCTTCTTTGTAATTCGACAAAATTCATGTGCTTTCCAAACTCGAGTTTGGCCAGTCTGTTGTGCTCGGAATTCACTACTCATGGAAACAATTTAATTGGAGGGGGTGCTCGGAATTCACTACTCATGGAAGCAATTTAATTGGAGGGGGTGCTCGGAATTCACTACTCATGGAAACAATTTAATTGGAGGGGGTGCTCGGAATTCACTACTCATGGAAAGAATTTAATTGGAGGGGGTGCTCGGAATTCACTACTCATGGAAGCAATTTAATTGGAGGGGGTGCTCAGAATTCACTACTCATGGAAACAATTTAATTGGAGGGGGTGCTCGGAATTCACTACTCATGGAAGCAATTTAATTGGAGGGGGTGCTCGGAATTCACTACTCATGGAAGCAATTTAATTGGAAAGTTGTTTTTTTTTTCAAATTTTCTGGCACTGATAGTTGAGGGAATTCCTTGTGGCCACTGGACTTACTGCAATTACTTCAAATTTGGCAGCTCGCATCATCTCTTGGGCTTTCTCCCGCCCCCAGAGTGCTCCCAGGCCCATCCCACCCTCAACTGATAATGAGGTCGGCACACAATTCATCATACTCAGGACAGAGACAGATCTGGTAAACTCAGCTGCCTTGGACAAATTATCCTCCAACTTGGAGTAGCCGGCTGGGTCGATGACTGACATGGTCCCACCCACCTTGAGGATGCGATGAACCTCGATGAGTGTCTTCATCGGGTGGGGCAAGTCATGGAGGACGTTGTGCATGAATACAAAGTCGAACTTCTCGGACCAGTCCGCCGGCAAGAGACTGGCGGACATGCAAAGGAACTGGGCATTTGTTATGCCCATCTCTTCGGCCTTCACCTGGGCGTGCCTGATGCCATCTTCGGTGATGTCGATTCCGTACACCTGACTCTTGGGAAAGTTCTTGGCAATGGCCATCGTTGAGATGCCCTGACTGCATCCGATTTCAAGAACCTTGATGCCTTGCTCTGCACAGCAACGATGCAGAAAAGTGAAGAATTAACATACACAGTTCCTGATTGCCAGAAAGTGTCTTTTGGTGACATCTCACATAAATTTTTTTTCACAAATTTGTTCATCTACGAAAAAATTTAAGCAAGGGCAAATTTAAGAACTAAAAGGTCAAGTCAACGAAAGTTAGTCTGGTCAACTTTTATTTCCCAGGAATTGACAATGGGTGGCTCCTGTCTGAATCTTTATTGCACCTGATGCATTCAACGGATTGGATTGTCAGTTTCTAATTCAATGCAGAAGGTGAATTTCTGACAAAACACTGTACATGTTATAACCATTTATTGGTCTGAGCAAAAGTGAATGCGCTCATTCCGATTGTGCACAATTGACATATAGCATTACTTAGTGACATTAATTTTGTAAATGTCATTCCAGTATTAGAGTGCAATCTAAGGTGGCCATCATTTTGCATCCATTACCAAAAGGAACTCTTTCATCGAGCTTCTCCTTCCTGCCCCTCCCCCAAAGAGCGTATGCGACAAAAGGTTGATGGCTCGTCCAAGTTTATGATTGCCTACAAAGGCTGTAAGCCCCTCCCCCACTGGGGCATATGTTTTACACTTGTGAAAAGGACCATAAAAATGGATGACATCTTTTCCGTACGTGGAATCATTTTGCACTCTGCACGGGAGAGCACAATCTTGCTCTATGTCAGATTGCAGAAATAATTATGTGCTTGGCTGGTCTTAAATATTCAAGACTGGATCAGGAGAAATACCGTTTGAGTCAAGTTCGTAAATTATTCATTTCCAACGATTTTGGTGAACAATTTTGCTTTTATTTTCAAATACCCCTCCAGCCATGTTACGGTGTGTGCCTTTCACAAGCACATGTAGTCTTAAATAATCTCCTAGGATGGCGATTGGCCCATGTGTGACACGTACATCATCAGGGCACAGAATGCAATGAGCCACGGCTTTCCAACTAATAGGATTGGTTAAATTGTCTAAGGTATTTATGATGAAATGATAATGAAAGCAATCCCTTGTTCTTTTCTGTGTAATTCTCTGGATCAACCAACCAAATGCACGTTAGGGCTTTGGAGGATGCCATATCTTGTCAGCAAATGGAGCGAATTTAAGGGGTGATATTTGCATATCAAAGACTACATATAATTTGGTATTCATTGGAGTGTGTTGCTGATCTTTACTGTAAAAATGATTTTACAGCAATGTACAGGGCACTTGTGCTAGCATAGACCACCGCCCTCTGCATATGTCGCAGTTCCTCACAGAAACCCTAACCTTTGCCCTCTCTGATGACGACGCATTTGCGACTTGCCAGTCAGTACAACTTACGCAGTTCCTGATGCACCTTAGGCATGGTGGGGATGAAATGTTGCACCAAACGCTCCCTGAAGAAAACCTGACTCATCAGGGTCATCAACTCATCAAACTTCCCATACTTGTCATAGGACACACCTGCAAAGTGGAACAAACGTTTATCAAGATTCATTCCAAATTCCAAGTACATGTGCGGTACCATTGGTCGCTAGCGACATAAATTCAGGGGTTAGGGTCCAACATGTGACGTTTGTCTATCCCTGTTACACCTGACATGTACACTTTGACAAGGGATACATCACTGAAATTGTTTTCCAATTCTTTTGATTTGTTTCAAGAGGTAATTTGCAGCACTTATTCAATCTTGGAAATTAAAGACTGCATTCTACACATTGAAAAATCATGTGCCAGATGCAACAGGGACAGGAACAAAATTGGACCCTAATTTACAGAATGACTCATACTGTGAAAATGTATACAAAATGTTTCCTTCCAAGTGTTCAGATTAACCCAAGTTAATTTCAGTTATTTTTCTTTGTGTACTTTGCCTTCCACTAAGAACAAGGACAGGGGGGTGCTCAGAGGGCAGGGGGAGGGCACACAGGGAGCAAAGGGTGCGCACAGGGGGAAAAAGAAGCTCCCCGTACAATTTTTTTATGAAATAAAAGGAAAAAAAATGAGGAAAGCAACAGAAATTAAAAAAAGAGACGACAATCACCAAGTTGCTTCAAATGAGTGTTTTGCCCCCCTCCCCTGAACAATTCCTGGGGATGCCCTTGACTGAGAAATAAATATGATCAGAGAGCAATCTAAGGCTGACAGTTAACCTTCATTGACTTGTGAATATTTCAGCCAGGCCTGCAGCCTTGGAAAAGAGCCCAGATTGTGCGGTGTTACATAAGATTCTTTTGTTCCTGAAACTGGCACAATGCACTGCTGACCTCTTTTCAATAGGGGCCAGATTAGCGTGCAGAGGTGCGGTGGTGGAGAGCTTTTGACCCCGTTGGTAATCCGCTCGTTCTAATTGCCTCAAACCGTGGTATACTGTTTCAAAAGAAGGCTGAATTATCTCCACTATTGAGAGTAAAAAATGTCAGTAATGCCCAGCAGCTCAGTCTTTTGTGCTGAGCGAGGTCTTTTGTTACAAGACTCAACTCTTTTGTCCCAGTTCCGGGCTCCCGTCTCTGCATATAAAGCCTATGCACTCGAAAAGGGTCACCCGGCAGGAAGTGGTTAAACTTATATTCAAGAGAAGTTTCAGAATGTGTCTTGTGCAATAACGTCACCTTTTTTTAGACAGTTTTAAAATCAAGTGATTTCTTTCTCTCGCAGACGACCTTTAACCTACATGGACACTGTCCGTGTTTTTGCTAAAACTTTCCTGAATCCACAAACATCAAGACATCTGTCTTCCTCAGATCCTACCTGTCTCCCGGGGCAGCAGGTGTGGAGATTCTTGGAGGATCATAAGCCATCAGAGGCAAAATTTAAACTTCTCACGAAAGTGAGTTTCGAAAGCACTTTCAATCAGACAGAATCGTTCTGATTTGTTCCGCCTTTGCAATGACTCAACAATCACAATGAAAATGACGTATGGAAGGACTGTCATCCTACCTGGAGGGCCATCTTTCTTGAAGCACTCAGCCACATCAAAGAATGCGGCACACAGGGTAGGGATTGCCCTGGTCATTGCAGTGGCTTTCACCGACCCATCAATGCAGTGGCGGTGTGGAGGGAGCCAGTACGTTTCTCTCGCTGCGTCATACTCAACAATGTTGGTCGCCACCATGTTGACCAACCACTCTCGGACGTATCTGCCAAAGAAATCATTCACGCAGCAGTGCTGTAATTGAGGTCATTAGGGCTCTCCGCAAGTCCATAACAAGTTATCCAGCCTTGAGAAAATTTAATGGCTGTTCAAAATTTCAAGTGAACTGTGACAAAAGCATTTCTTTGTCACTGATCAACCCACTACATGTACTTGTACTTGTGAAAGGAAATTTGAGATGGGACCTAACAGCAACACTGTAAATGTGCTAATTTTGGGGGGTACATGAACTACCATGGTGGTAGTGATGAAGAGAATAAATGAATGTCAGGAATGTGTATGTATATGTATGCAAAACAAAATCTGGTCAACTTTGAATATTTGATTATCTAAAAAGTCCATATACACCATACGTGCAGGATATTCCAACAGCTCCAATTAGAAGAGAGGACTGTCGAGGTGCCAAGCTCCACGCAGATTGCAGGTGGATGTTAAATACATGTACCTCATCAACCAATAGGGGGTCATGATTTGCCTGCTGTGTTAATGCGAGCAGGCCTCAAGATTAAGGATGGACGGGCGAGTTAAGCAACACCATGATGGCATCTCCTTGGATGAATCGCCACAGTGGGCGTGCAGCATAGTGATTACCGCTTGCAACTCCCAATGATAGGGTTTAGGGGTTTGAATCCTGGCAGGTGGTTACGTACTGTGCCCTTGGAAAGTCTTTTTAACCCCTCCTTGCCTTTCGCAAACCTAGCAGTAAATGGATGTCTGTGATGCCAGGGAGGGTTATGGGCCTGCAAGTTAGTGCCTAAAGTGGCCGCACGGGCCATTGATATGCCATTTGCAAGTTAAATTTCAATAAAATCTGTTACCCTGTGTTATCTGATTGCACATACGTGTAAACATAACAATTTGGTTTCCCCAGACTAAAGACACTGTTCCTATACCTTGTGATTCAGCTTTTGCATAGCGACCACCATTTCTGGAATGGACTCGTTCCTATGTGCCCTTCTTATCCATTGAGAACAGTGTATTGTTGCGAAGCATCTTTTATGTAACTTATGCAAAAGCTTGCCCTGAATCACAAGGTATAGCAACAGTGGCTTTAGTATGGAGAATTCAAATTGTTATGTTCACGGGAATTAAAGAACTCAGTAATTTCGTTCAACTTTAACTCACAAATGGCTTATTACAAGCTGCCGATGATGGAAACTCAAGCTTCCAGTTCCATGGTTCCCTATAACTTTATGTGCAGTGGGCATGGTTTAAACTTATGAACCGGGTATTCTCTGGGGAGCTGAGATGGGCTTATCAATTAAGGGCCCAATGAGCAGCCGTAATAACGATGTCGGTGCATTGAGATGTTTGGTAAAATATGAGACCCACTCTGTGAAAATGAGTCCTCCGTCATCACCGGAGCCACTTTTTGAGTATTAGATTGAAGATACTGAGTTCTTTGTTTTGATGTGTCACTCAGTTTGTGTCACTCAGTTTGGTATGATGAAAATAGACTTTGTGAAGATGTTCAAATGTTGAGGATTCCTATTGATTAAACACTTGGCAAGATTCTTTCCAAGGCCTTTCAGTAAACTCAAAAGTGGCTCTGTCAACAGGTGACTCATGTTTGCACAGCAGGTCACAAGAAGGTGGTAAGAACCATCCACAAGTTTTGTTGTATAATCAATCTTTACGATAACTTGAGTTACCACAAATCTACACACCTCTCCTTGTACCCACCAGCATCCGCAATATCCTGGCAGGTCTTGGGTTCTCCCAGGCTGATCATGACCCTGAAGAGTCCCGTCTCGATCCCCATAGCCACACTCATGCAGTTCAGGCCGCTTTCCACTTTGCTTGAGATGCGGGCGGTGAATTCCTCCTCTGTCTCATTGGAGAGGTCGTCGTAGTTACTACTTGCCATCTCGTTGATGCTATTCACTGATGCAGGATGGTGTCATACACGCTGCAAAAAAATGTACAGCTGCACATAAGGTGAGGATACAAGTACGCGTGTACTTATTGGCATCTTTATGACAACAAAATTCAATACTTAGGGAGCTGTATTCTCCCACACAAATGTAAAAATAAATATCAGTGAACTGGAATCTGCCGTGAGTTGAAGTGCATCCTCATCGGTGGGAAAAAAAAACCAACTGGTACGAAGTTTTCCAAGCAGGTTAGTAGTCTTTATGTTGGGTGTGGTCTCACTGCATGATTTGCTCTTCAATCTTGTAAATATTTTTCATTGGAAGTTCATTGTAAATAATGTCTTGAAATTCAACCAGTTGACAAAACCCCAGTGTTTTATTAATCCTAGTTTTCTCTGTAAACCCGTAGACCTGGAGGAGAAAAACAACATCTAATTTGCTGTCCAAGTGTTTCGATCTGTCAAAGCGTTTCATTTATCTTTCAAGAAAATATGCAAATTACACATACGGGACCCGCATGATATCCTAAGACTGTTCCTGTGTAATCTATGACCATGGTCCATGTATATCAAAACAACTGTTACCTGCTGCGACAGGGTCCATGGGCAGGTTTTGGACCCCTTTAGGGACAAATGGCACTCAAGGCTTGGGCGTATGAAATGCCACGGACTCCTTCACACGACAAGCAAAAGTATACATGTATGTTGTGTTAAAACACAGTTTTCCCTCAAACCCTGCCCTCATTTCGGACCCAACAGTTACAGGGGCAGGTTATCCCTAGCCCAGGTTGGACGTTGTCTTTACCTGAAAAGTAGACGACATCCACTGGGCTAGGCCTACCCCAAAACTGTCACGGCGTTCGTCCTCACGACAAACTCCACAGTTCTGGGGCAGGGGTATCCTAAAATTAGCAATCAAAAAGCGACAACAATGAACGATAACATGTCCTTAAACTGTTAAAGGTCCTGTCAAGGTCTGTGCCTGTCACTGTCAGCTTACACGTAAGTTGAGTATAGCCCAGGTTGGACGACGTCTACAATGCACTGCGACTAAGCAATGCAATGAATGTAGACGTCGTCCAACCTGGGCCAAGTTAAGTATAACTTCACTGAAGAAAATTCTTCGACATGGTCTTACCACAGTTAGAACAATACAAGGGTCTTACAAAGGACCTAGTCCGACCATGGTGGTCCGAGTAACTTTGACCGTAGCCTGTGCTATAGGGACCGCAGGGTCCAAGTTATTGGACGAGGTCAGTAGGTCGTCTTATTACACATGTACACAAGTCATAACCAAAGATCGTATAGCGCCGCGTAGCGGCGCAAGATGGGAAACTTCACCATGAATACGCGTAAAACGTTATCACATAAGCGCCATTCTGGTCGGACTACGACTGCGCAGTGAATGATAATGCGCAGGCGCTGCGACAGGCACGCATACACGTACACATGAACGTCCACACTCGAATGGCGCCTTTGGTGATAACACCTTTATGGCCGAATAAATCCATCTTGCGCCGCTACGCGGCGCTATATAATCTTTGGTCATAACCTTCCTAGCCAGTACAGTCAGCTGAAGTGACGTGACTGCCACGACCGGCAGTTTCATTCATTTCATTGCGTCATATGCGCTGCTATTACAGCGCCCTCATTGGATCTGCGCCCAGTGCATCCCTTTCAGCACGATTTGCTTAAAAGTACTTTTGTATGACCGGCCCTTTCCGCGGTTCATAAATTTCCAGTGAATACGACACAAAAAATTATAACAATTAACATTTGACACCATTTTATGAATTAGTCAACAAAACGAAAAGTATTTCATAGCCAGTATTTTCTACGCAAAACCCATCAGCAACAAGCGAAACGATCTTTTAATTATTGTTTTCATGGACGGGAAAGCAACACGCAAAGAATCAAACTTAAGCCGATCATGGATTGCAAATTATTTTTTAAAAAGCTAACAGGTTTCCCACGACTATAAAATGCACCCACAGGTTTTATATTTTCAGCTAAAACAGAAAATATTACCACACACACATATAAATCGAATATATTTATTATACCACATTGCAGATACCTAAATAACAGAAAATCAACAGCTGAATTGCTACAAAGTCATCAATAAGCACTGGACTATCTTGAACAGCTGACAAATATTATTTACAATAAATTATAGCATCCTATATATATTCTGTTGAAGAAATCAAATATATGAATGTTGAATTTAAGATGAGCAACTCAAAGTTTGAGTCACCAAGGAAAACAAAGTTGTTGGAGAATGCAAACTTCCACAATTGACATTTGACAGGCAAAAACTGACATCCTTAATAACGTATCTACTGTCCACCTGAAAAAAACTATCACATAAATGCGGACTTATTAGAAAAACCACCCTTTTGTGACCATCTGACAAGAGTTACAATACCAGGGGCTGTATATTTGAAGCACACAAGTCACACTATTAACAGATATAGGGTGGTTACCAACCAGGCAATCTTAGTCTTTTTCATTTCTCTTACTTCCAAAAGCGTGAAAAAAGCCCCCAAGTTTAACCTCACTTCTCAGAACAGCCAGAGGAGGTTACATGAAGAAAGTTTCCTAATTGTTTTACCTTCCCAAACAAGGTTCCCCCCCTGAAAATGTGGTTCTGGATCCACCCTCGGAAGCTTTCAAGATCTAAACAATTGTAGCCGTTCAGATTTTGAACCGTTCAAAGGTTTGTAGGGAAATTAATACCTTAACTTTCAACGCCTTAATCTTGAATATTGCCATTCTCATTTCTTTTACAGTTCTGCTACGTTAATATGAGATATTTTGATCTCAAACAAAATTCTTCAAAATGTGTTACAATAGGTTACATGCAGCCTCCAAAGACATGAACAATTCTTGACTGCTGTGACAGCATGTTTGATTTTTTTACACCCAAACAATGCATGTCTAGGGAAGATAGAGGAGATATGTGGCCGCAGTCAACAACTGTTCTGTCAAGTCATGCCAAACGTGGAAGGGGGTCGGTAACTGCTGGGAATTAGTGGGAAGAAAAAGCAATTAAATCACCACTTCGTAAATCTTCACTTACTGTAAGCTCTCTTGCCTGATAAAATAAAATGATGTTGCATGGCATTCCTCCACATCTACTGCACCATGCTGTTCACTGTGGCTTTGTGATGCAATGATGTGCAAGACAGTTTCCGACTGACACAGCAAACCGACATCATACTTGCTTATTTTTACAAAGATGTTGTGACAGCGCCCGACTAATAAAATTACACACTATAACAAGTTTACTCATTTGCACATAATGTAACACGCACATACGCAATGTGCACAAAGTTGCTTGGTGATGAATATTCATGGTATAATTATCAAGGCCCTGTCATCTTCAAATCTGGCCCAAATCGCAGCCGATTTATTCAATATTACAGGCAAAAATTCCAGTTTTAAAGGTAGTGCAAACCAAGGTTTTGCGTGTATCAGTTCATTTTCTTTCTTTTTTCCAAAGAGAGAAAGAGTTTGGTGGAAAAAGAAAAAAACGCTTTGACGTGTTCATGCACTTACAGCCGAAATTTGTGAGACAGCAAAAATCTGCGCCATTAGCTTTCACCTGAATATAATGAGTGTATTAAGGGCCATGGATGGAAAGACCATCATGCAATCCATGTGGTGTGATTGGGGACATTTAGCTTAATGGTTCAGGTTTATGACTGGCGATCATAAGATCCGGGGTTCAGATCCAGCCTCTGGTGACTTTACATGCCGTCACCTTGGACCAATCACCTTAAGCATGTTAACCTCATTTTACCTGGAAGTATACATGGGTGTTTGTGAAGAAGAGAGAGTCACTGAGCATAATTAGCTATTCGCTATGTGAAGTAACAGTATAGGACAGTATACTTCCAAGAGAGCTAGTTTATGGGCCTGGTGAACAGGGGTAATAATAATGTATGCACCTTCATTGGTCTTCCAGATATGTCTGCAACATTTAAATTGGAAGAGGATGATACTGGTCAACAAGTTACTTGCATTATGTTTCACTTTATACTTAATCATAACATCTTAAGAAATCTGTCTTTACTCCGGCCAACAGGTGCCTGATGTCAACACTACCTTGAACCTGTGCCATTCAGGGTGAGATAATGCCTGTGCATTTGAAAGTTGCCAAAAAAACGGGGAAATCCCGTTCAAGCTTGAGACAAAAACTGGGCTCCAAAGTACGAATGCAGGTAGCGGTCTCCCGGCAAGGTTTCACAGTTACTCAGCTTTTTGCCGTCAGCACGTTGAGAACTGTGTCTTCGTTGTTGCCGTGGACAATGAGCTCCCGTCTGACGTCCTCCGACTTGAAACCCAGTTCCTCAAATCGCTGGCAGAGGAGGAGGAATTCTTCAGCCTGCAGAGGCAGAGAGAGCAACACAAAGAAGTCTGAAGAATTCATTCAGATATACCTCAAAGCTTTTCCAAAACCAAAACATAAAATTTCTTTATTTTCACACCAACACTTGAGTACGTGTACAAGCACTGGCTAAGAGTTTAGATTGCTGTAAGTAAAAATAATGTCCAAATAAAAAACGTGTGACTTTTTATCACCAGACTATGCCTGATTAACTCATGGACTGGGCATGTTGCATCTTCTGTCTATCCCTGTTATGTAGACCAAGGCCCTTGATCGACAAGACCCTCTTCTGGTTACCAAAAGGCCCAAGGGAAGCATTATCAAGTGCGATTGATCAAATCAGGCCAGTTCATAGGTGTTTTATAACACACCTCTTCTCTGAGCATTTAGCAGCAAAAAAAAATTTGCAAGCTTTTCAACGACTGACTCATAACAATGAACAATGCAACAAATAAAGGAAAGGTTTAGATTCTGTAGATTCAGAGCTGGGATTTTTTAGTTGTGTTTGGTTTATGAGAAGCTGCCAAATTGTGAGTACAGTATCCCCCTGGACGTTACAAAAACAATTAATGCCTTGATGCAAATGTAGATCACACTGACATTAGTCAACCCTACATGACTGTATTTAAGCCAAAAGGGCCGGCAAGAGGTGTGTTATAACTGTGAATAGCCATGAGTTAATTTAATCATAGATCATGCACTACATGTATACACATTCAGTATACCGTTGGTCTGCAGCCATAATACCACACCTTACCACAGCTATGTTAGACAGTTAACAAGGAATTACTCAGGTAATGCAAGCTACAGACTATGTCCTAACTGTTCATCCTCTGTATATCGCTATCCTGCATAATGCAGAGAGGGCAGCCATGACTGAATCAGACCAAGAAATAAACGCTGCATTGCCTACCCTCTGTATGTCACTGTTCTGCAGATTAAGAGCCAACTCCACTTGATCTTCTGGGAAACCCTTACTGCATAGATGATCCACAGCGCAAAGCCATTCAACAACCTGGATGCAAAAAAACCAGGACAGTTTAAAATGAAGAGAATGAAGACTCTCCGCTCCGAGCAGGAACAAAAGAGGGTGTGTTTGAAATGAATTCGACGGTCCTTTGGTACGCATTCACTGCATAGGTGCGCAAGTTTATGCGTGTTTGACACAGAGCATGCAGAGTACGCGCAACGAATTCAGTCTGGAATGTGTGGTCTTCGGGTGCACGCCGAACGCGAGCAAGAACCCAGTTTTGAAAATTTAGTACCATCTGTCTTTCTTTCGCTGGTGAGGGCGCACTTCAGCTCACGGTGGATAAAGCTAAAGGAAAATAGTGGGTGGCCAGTTCCACATGTTTGCTGTTTCATTACCCTTCGACCTTTTCGAAATTCTGTAACTATCTATAAAATAGCAACACCTTTCACTGGTCTGTTACTGGTGACATATATAAAAACAAAATGATTAGGGGGTCCAAAGAGAACTCAGAAATAAATTCATGGATTATTTACATGGACGGTATTTCACTTGCAGCAGCATTGCACAGATATGTAGGAAAACTACAGAATGACAAAATACCAGTGCTTTACTTCTGATATCAGACTGTTAACAGTAACTTCGCTGCCAATGAGCCAGTTCAGCACTCCGACAGAGCATGCCCAAACTGATGCATGTCCAAGGTCATTCAGACAGGCATGTGAGGTCTGCCTGAGGCTACCAGCACGACCCTACATAGACTCGCAGGCATGCTTTGTTCCCGAGTGAACCTTTTTTTTTCAAAAACTGAACTGGCTAATTCCAGCTTGGAAAATGGAGACAGCTTCCAAGTGCAATAAGAGCAAAAACTTTGTTACTAAATAAGCCGGGTATCAAATTAATGGGTTTCCCCTTCTGTTTTTCCTACCAGTCTATCGTCATGACCAAGCTCTTTAACTGCCCGTGCCGTTCGGGACCGAGGGAAACCCATGGCAGAGATCGTCAGGACAAAGTTCCTGTCCTCCGCATTCATGCTGTTGAAGACTGGGTCCAGTGGCACTGCCTGATCATGGTCCACAGAGTTCACCCGGGACTGGTGAGGGGAGGGTGGGAGAGGAGTGTAGCGGTTCAGATTCTGGAGCAAAGAAAATTATCCTCCTTTTCAGACTTTTGGTTGAAATGCTGGGCAAATATGCAGTTGTAGCCTTCGGACAGCCTTTCAAAGCAAGCAGAGTGAGTGTGAGGGCTGAAATGGCTAATATCTGAGCTCTATTATACCATGCCAAATGGTTAGTTTTAAGGAAGCATCTCAAAAGATGGAAAGCCAAAGAATGTTCCAACAAGAGTAAGGCTTGTTCCAATCAAGACCATCTGCTGCTCTTGAATATTTGCAAATGGTCTTTGTGGGCTGACTAAAGAACAGTGCAGTCCAGATAGGATCGCAGCAACTTCTCATTAGGTATATTCCAGTGGGACAAGGAATTTTTCAATTTTTAAGATGCTACCCGAGGTTCAGAACTGAAGTTCAGTCCATCAGAGTTCAGGTCACAAGACTGATGAAGAAGAACAGAGAGAAAAAGAAATCCAAAACCTACGACAAAAGAATACCTTTGTCATTGTTCATTTGAATAGCTTGTGACCTGATTCAGGCTGGATGACTTGATATGGCTTAGTCACATAATGGACCTGCAACATAATAACGTCACACTTTGTTTACCCGTGTGCTTTCCTACGGCAATGAGGTAGGACATCATTCATTGAGTTCCCACCGGAAAGCACACAAGTATACAAATCATGACATCATTATGTCAAGTCCTACATGTGAATGTACATGTACATCATTATGACCACTGGTACGATTAGAAATGACAATGCCTGTGTTCCAATGCAGTGGCCTGTGAGTGTGACACCTCAAATACTACTCCATTGGAAACACTTCAAGAAGTACATGTAGACTAAAATCCCCCTGAAACATTTAACACAAAATTTAAAAATTAAAAAAAAATAAAAAATACTGTACATGTATTACGATTCCAACTTGAATGAAGCCTAGGAAAGTAAGATCAAACAATAGTCAATACATGCACCTTTTACACAACTGAAACACAGGCTCACAATATCAACATCACTGTGGAGGTTTCATGACAATAAATAGCCCTATTACGGTATATCCCTGGATATAGTATGTTAATTTACATGTACATGGACAGAGATGGCATGGAATATACATGTACATATGCAGTATAAGTAAAGGGGGGAAATCCAGAAACAAGAAAGTGAGCTTGGTTGAGTGAATCAGTGTACATAAGGACCCATAGAATGAACCATGTTATAACAGCATACAGATGTACCATGCCAGTCCGTGTATTTCAAACTAAAATCAGAAAAGAACACAGTTGGAGGTACAGTAATTAGGAAATTCCTCTCTCAGGCATGTCAGTGAGGCAAACAGAAGAGCTGAAACACAGGTGTTTTTAATCTTTTAACTGATGGATTCAGCAGGAACAAGGAAAGGCGGTACAGTCTTTCAGTCTAAAAGTATTGCCTTTCATGGAAAATTGTACACTTAATGCCATTGTTTCGTGGGAAAAACGTGTAAATGGCACCATCTAAATGCAGAGAGGTGATTGCTTTTCAGATGGTGCAGTTGTTAGAAAAGGATTCGCTTGCATGTGAAAGCGAAGTCAACCTTGAGTTTTCATGAGGCTCAAGTAGTGGCTCTGAGTACCAATGTGATTGTTTTTTCAGTTAATAAACATTTTACTGTTCCCAACAGTTTCCATATCTTCACAGCTTGGGATAAATCCATGCTTGCAAAAACAAATCCGGATCAGGCAAGTCTTTCGCGAGTAAAATTTGAAAAAAATCTGGTACACCAAGTTCTTTAAATTCATGTTAATGTGACAATTTGATTTCTTCCCACTTAAGACACTGTTACTATACCTTGTGATTTGGGATAAGCTTTTGCTTAGTTACATAGGAGATGCATTGCACCAATACACTGGTTTCGATGGATACATGTAAGTACATGTACATGTAGGGCACAAAGGAACCAGTCCATTCCAGAGATGGTGGTCACCATGCAAAAGCTTGCCCCGAATCACGAGGTACATGTAGAGCAACAGTGTCTTTAGTCTGGAGAATTCAAATGGTTGTTTACGTGCGATCAGCTAACTCAGGCTGCAAGATTTTTTTCACCATTAACAAAAGGTTTATTACCAAAATTAATTTTTCATTAACATGAATGAACCAATCTTAACAGAGCTTTGCACATATCTTTGGGGTTAGGGATGCTATTGCTGAAAAAAAAAATTTATCTTTGGTGAGCACTTGAACAAAAAGACCGTGCATGCCGGTACATGTAGTGGTTGAACTACAGTATGTGGAACAGTGAATGGTCACAAGTGATTAAGATTCGGCGAAAGCTGTCATTAGGCAGGGTTGATATTTTTGAGTGCAGAGTGTTTAACAAGGATTGACTGATTGTAGGTTGGAACGAAAGAGAAAGGTTAGGTTATGATGGGCTCCATGTAAATGTTATGCCGGCAAAGGCTGGGAAATGAGTTAGCAAATTTGATTATCTGCTTGCTACCAATTCTATATGTACTTGTACCTAGGATCTGACACTGTGTTTGTCATGAGGTAAATGTATCTACTACACTGTCAGGTCGTTGCTTACATTTCAGATTTACTACTGTACAGCCATACACAAACAGTGGCAGAAAGAGCCATCACTTTTTTGTTTTCAGTGAATCTTCCACAGTGAAATTCTTACATTTTCAATTTGAGTTTCCCTGTTCCAATTTTATGTTAGAAGCACGGCATCATGCTCAGTCTTTCCAAAAAGTTCATGGGTAAAAATTTACAAACATGCTCGGATGGGACCCAATCCCACGACCTGCTGCTTATAGGTACAGAGGTCTTGCCAAATAAATTATCCAGCATGCAAAGGTCACATGCCAATTGCAAACTGGTTGTTAGACTTCTATTTTTTTACACAGGAAGTCTGAGCCTAATCCAAGCAAACTTGTGAAGTTTTGCTGGGTTCATAAGTTGCTAGAAACAATGAGAATATGGCACATCCCTGTATCAGTCATGTCAGTGAAGAGCAAAACCAATGTACATGTAAATGACCTTACACTACCACCATGCAAAAAATGTTTGAATGAAAATGGTCGTGCACTGGGATGAAACATGCATGGCTAACCTCCAAGTCAAGAGCTGGCAGAGGCGTACAGTTGACAGTCTCTAAGAACACACTCTAGGAGAGGAAGCAATGTCAAAGGAAAGCATTAACAGGACACACGGTGATGCCAAGGCACGACGGAGGCATACACAGCACTGCAAGAAATGCTCAAAGCAAAGTTGTGTCTGTGAGGCCAGTTCAGTATCCTAACAGTGCACAAACAAAAACATTGCAATGAGCACCATTGCAATGAGCCTTTACCTGCATGGCCATATAACGCACAGTGGACACATTCATTGTTTAAGCTGGCTTTCATCATGCGTTTGTCGTGAGCGACTGCTTCATTGAAATACCAAACGGCTGAATGCAGTTGTGTTTATCAAAACTAAAATCAACTCATACCCTCTCCGCTGCTGTACGCAAACTCAAGCAGAAGGGAACTACTTTTTGTGTTATGGTAGTATAGTATTACATGTAAGAATAAAGTACCTGTACAATACTCGTACATGTATGGAAAGGTATCAAGGATTGGGGGAGGGGGGTGTCAGGTTGGTGCAATGTAAACTTCTATCCAGCTCTGTGTACTGGGAGACACAGGTGAGAGGGGAACTAAACGGGCCATGACCCTCTCAAAAGGAGCAAAATTGTTTGTTTTTGAAGTACAGTATCATGACAGAAAGGCAATTGTTGTGGACATTTTGGTTCTCCTTCCTCTCGTAAGTCTGCTAAAAGGCTGAACAAAGTGGCCCGACTCAGAAAGGTTACCTGAAGAAAATCTCACATTTCCTGGCCCTTCAAAACACCCCCTCTCCCCTAAAAATAATGAAATTTGGTTTGGTTGTTAGTTGTGTGACCAGTTTGATTTAGACCAAGGCTGACAAGGGGCTTGGCTTTTTCAATTTAGACTGAATTCTACAGGTGTTTCCTCAAAGAAAAATTCTAGGGTCATCCTACATGTATAACTTCTAAATGAAACATGTATTCATCAGTCCCTCTACAGGTCCCTTCACATTTCTGGGTTTACTAGAGTAGTTTTGAAGACTCCAATGGTTTTGTGACCGGACTTCATTTAACTCAACCTCTCCCAAATCTTCAACAACGCATCAACCCAAGCATGCCTTCCCAGTAATCTGGAGGGACATTCCCAAAAATTATAAATGTATCTCCAAAATTTCCTAGTGGATTCTGAAGGAGGTGGGGGACGTAACGTTAATCCCACTCTCCTATATGTAAATGCAACAAAGCCCAAAAGATGTTAAAGCCCTCGGTACATTGTGACATTTACCGGTACATGTACATGTAGCTGTCTTGAAAAAAAATACCTGATGCTGATTAGGGTTAATAGGAACAAAATGATTCAGTGAAACTAGGACTACTTTATATCTTACTCCTCACCTGTGGATAGCTTGGTGGAGGTTCGACAGGACTGAGTGCCGGCGAAGTCCTGGATTGAGTAAAGTCCTGAGCATGATAGCTTGGTGGTGGTGACCTACTGCGTGTGGGAAGCTGAACAGAGTGATCCATCATGGGACCTCTAGCAATCAATCGGGAAGGTTCTTCCCCTGGATTGACGGCCGAAGCACTGTCCCCTTGAGATGAGTTAATCGGAGGCAGGGGACTCCGAGCAAAAGGGTCAGAGTTTCTTGCCGGTGTTTGACGCACAGGGCTGGTCACAGCTTGACCGTTAGTCACTTGATTGCTGGGTCTGTTTATCCCTGTCGACCCACTTTGCGGCTTACTGGGGTGTTTGTCTGGTTTATTGGGTTTGTACGAAACCTGAGTGCTCGAGGCTTCAATGTTGACTGTGTCCGTTTCCGTTTCGAATGGACAAGGATCAACCTCCAGCGACAGGTCAGGGGATCGCAGTGGTTGCTCGGTTGCCACTGATCCTGGCTGAGCTGGGACATTTGTAAAAGCCAATACGCTTTTCAGTTCCTCCAGGTCGTTGATCGTTTCCAGCTCTGTCGACTCAAACGGATCCGAGGCATTGCTCTCGAAATCGGCCAGGTCAAAGTTCTGCTTGCGGTTTGCAGATGCAGCTGGTAGCCTGCTGCTACTGCCACTGCTGCTATTGTTGGTGGTGGTCAGGGGAACCGGTTTCATGATGTCACCGCCAAGACTGGCCATCGGTGGAATGGAGTGGTTTTTCGGCTCCGACTGGCTGGCTGGAGCGTTGGTCGGTTGCAGGATTCCATTGGGGAGCTGGACAGGGCTGGTAGCTGCGGCTCTCTGCTCTTCCATGGCCTGTTGCCTGCTGGCCTCCTTAGCTGCATCTGCGGCTCGCTGGGCTTCCAGAAATTGCAGGAACGTCCGCTCTGTTTCAAACGAGTACTGCACATTGGAAATTAAGAGAGCAAGCCAAATTTTAACCGAGGAAAAAGACCATCCATTTGTCTGGCCATAAATTCTCTTTGAAAAAAAAAATTAGGAAAATGAGAACTGATATTTGACCTACAGTATGCTACCACAAATCCAATGCTGGTCTTAGCAGTATCCATTTGAGACGTCATATAGAATACGTTAACGGTTTACTGCATGTTCCTAGTTTTTGTTGGATTCTGAAAACATCCAGACAAAATTACCAAGCAACTTAAGGTAGAGGATATTCAACCAACATCAGCACTTCTTCCTTTTCTTGTAATGTTTTCCTCTGGGGGGGAGCCATCTGCTTTTCAATTTCAGTACATCACCATGAACTTCAAAGCAACTTTCATCAGCAACTTGTCAAGAATTGCATTGAAATTGGCAGAAAATAAGTTGTCATATTTTTGAAGTCAACCAGTCAGGCCACACAATCTGAAATTTTGAATAAATCACAAAAAACCGTAATCATGAATCAGAATGATTCACTCACCTGGGTTTCATTCAGTATTGCAGAAGGGTTTGGCTCCTTGTAACCCAAAGGTAAAGAGACTTTCTCTGGTGGTTTAAAACGTTCCCCAAGACGCACCTGAATACCGTCCAAGCTTGTCACTGCAATGGCAAAGTGGGTGGAAGGATATTCCATTCACAAACAGTACAATGTTTCGTTTCGTGCTGCTAAACATTCATTACATTTGACGGATGAGCCGGGAAGCAGTAAGGCTACTGTATGCTTGTTTCCATGGAAATGTGGTAGAGTCCACTAGCGTGGCGCACTTTGAAAGTTTTCCTTAGCTTTCCTTGTGTGCACTATTGCCAAACCACTTCAAAAAACTTCAAATTCATTCAATTTCATACTGGAACTGTTACCTTCATCATACAATGCCAAAGAACCTTTTTGAATGATTTCAGTGTCATGGAATTTAGTTCAAAATTTAAAAAGTGATGTCTGAAAATTGGGCACAAATTAAGTGGTGCTTTTCACAAAGTATTCCCTGGCATCGTATTATGCAGGTAATAATTCTACTATTTAACGGAGGGAATTTGGCACAGCTTTCTTACACGGTGCATTGAACGAATCTCAGAAAGTTCCACATTACTGGTAACTACATGTATTAACAATTTCTTTAAAACTGATGAATTCTGATAAGTTCTTATTATCTAAACTTACTTCAGTACAGGTACATGTACATACATGTACATGTACCCACACCCAGCTACAAGTTTCTGAGAAAATTATTTTCTTATTTTTGGGTACATTTTAAAAGAATTCCTAGTGCACTTCTAAAAAGGAAATTGGAAAATCAGGTCAAAAATAAAATTTCATTGCAAGTTTGAAGTGGGCATGCTCAATAAAATTTCACTTCTAGTGAAATTTAAGGAAAAAAAATATTACTCTAGCAAAGCACTAGAATCAAAATCAAGGTGTACCAAATTAGGGGCTGCACTATGTTACATATACATGTACATGTAGAGGCCACAACATGTTAGGACATATCAACAGCACACGTTACTCAAAACCTACATGTACATGTCCACGTAAGTCAAATGTCCCTGCACATCTGCAAAATATACATTTAAGCTCACAGCTGACACAAACTGTTCTAAAACTAGTTGATTAAGATTCAATGCTAATGGTAAGCACTACCAAGAAACTCAGACAAGGTCAGTAGTCCAACCATAAATGAAGATTTTACATGTGAGCCGCTGTGTCCAAATTATCTGGCTGCGGCTAAAAATAAAACATGCAGACTAGGGAAGCTACTGACTAGGCCTTTCCCTTTTCCCTCAGAGGTGGGTCCTTTTCCCAGTCACAACCACATAGTATAAATGTACATGGTAATTTAGGCACAGGTCCTACCTGAGAGAGAACGGCCCAGTGACTGGGAGTGGTAAGCCATGATGATTGCACTCGGAACCTCCCACAGCTGATGGTGAATTGAACACTCCGCCCTGACAAGAGTCAGCCAAGCCTCTTGAAGTTCTTACTTCCTCATTCAACGGCCATTCACAGTGTTTCAACTTGTGTAATGAATGTAAGTGGTGTTAAAAGATACAAGTTTCACATCTGAAATCCTGGGAGTGAAATGAAAGTTACTACAATTAATAGACTGACAACATGTATGGTTCATGTAGATGTACCATATGCCGGTAACGGGCACAATCCACTCACCTTCCGTATTATGATTGTCAATACTCAATAACCACTTTTTGTACTTCCCTCTTGGGAGATTTGTTTTTTCAGTTGTGGTCTTGTCTTGTTCACTAGGACTGAGTCAATTCGAATAGTTCACTGTTTCAATATTCGACCTTCAATTCGATCGAATATCCGAATATTCAGTCTTACCGACCAGCAGATTGTTGACGATGAAACCATATACAAAATCAGTTGCAGTAACGCACACAATTGTACATTTTACATGTACATGTAATCACTATAACAGCTTTTCATGTCTAGGAGTATCTCCAGCCACGATTTAGCAAGATCTAAGAGATGAACAATACTTTTGCCCTGTAGAAAATTTCTATTCCTTTTCAATTTTTTAACTCTAACCCCCTAGGCATGCTGGGGTGTATGTAAAATCATATTGAAATCAGAGGATTTGGGACTGTTAGAGGTGAATAATTTGAGTAGTTGTAAGATTTCTGTCACTTAACATTTGAATCTGCGTGAAACAAGCCACCATGATGCAATTTTTCTTTTTTAAAGCAAAGAAAACTTTTCCCTCTGTTTTCAGGAATTTTGCATTTGAATATTCAAATTTGGAAAATAATATTTGAATATTCGATAATCGATTGAATATTCGGATATTCAGCACAGCCCTTTTGTTCACATAGGTTGTGTTTTCCAGAAGTGTCAATCTTGTCCTGGAAAGTTTTGAATTTGAGTCCCTGATTCATGTCATGCAGCCATACATGTACATACATGCACAGCGTACATACATGTATGTACCTGTGCATGTACGCGTATGTACTCGACAATGCGTCAGGCAAGTGGACAAGTCACATGATGAAGCTGTGCGGGTATGCGCAGTGAAGCGATTGAATGAAACAGATGTTGGGGGTTTGTGAAGAGTCGCACATCCCGCACCTGTGCATCGATGATATGCACACTCAATCCCAGGAAGTACATGTACATGCACAGTATTGGAGTTTTCACTCCATAAGACCAACATGACCGAAGGCGAAGCTGCTTATGATCCTATGCCTGACTACCTGAAAAATTCCAAGTCACTACTCCATGTGACTTGGGGCAATTGTTGTTTACCTGGCGTCTTAACGCAACGAGTTTTTTCATCAAGCTTTTGTGGTAACTGGAAGGTAATGCACACCCTGCCTTTTCATGCAAATTTTCCCATGAGAGCAACCATGAGGTACCGGCGCCTACCGTATGCCTACTTACACAGCTCATGAAAATGGAGTTACAGAGGTTTCTGACCATGAGACCACGTATTTTGGGAAAAACCTGACATTTTTACTCACCAAGGAGAGGTTGGTTTTTCAGGTCAAATTTTTCCAAACGAGAGGTTTCTACCTGACGACGATCACACCTTCTGCTCTTACCACGTTGCACATGCGTTGGGCCTAAGGCCATGCTTGCTCCGCATTTCGGTTTGACCACTTTCAGAGGCATGGAGGAGGGATGACATCTTGTTTTCAATGCGCAACCATCCTTGCAGTGTGACATGTACATGTAAGCTGATACCATCAACAGGACACATGACAGGTGCTGCGCTGTGTACCTGTGACAGATTGCAAGATCTTACAAAGCCCCCTTCCCAATCTCCGAAAATGGTCGAACCGAAATGCGGAGCATGCTTGGCCATGGGCACGACACATGCGCAATGTGATATATGTAAATACAAACGTTGGCCATCATCATTGGTGCTGATGGAAACGAGAGACTGGTGAGTAAAAAAGGTCAGATTTTTCAAGAAACAGGCCTACTCAGTCTCATGGTCAGTAATGGTCTGAAACCTCTGTTAGTATTAGGCGAGCCTACATCATTACATGTCATGACATGTAGGCCTACATCTTTTTTGGCGTCTGTCAACTTCGGGACTCCCCTGATTTTATCATTTGTACAAAAGAGGTCGACCTGCAAAGGAGTACAACCTCAGGCAATGTTCTCTTACTGATGCTGACCCTATTTTTTGTGAATTTAGATCATTCATTGTCAATAGGCTGCATATTACTGGTTGGCCTAAGAAAATGCAACTTTCTTACCTGATTTGCCAACACCGACACCAGATCGTGATGTCACTGTGGTTGTTTTTACCACAGGATTTCCCTTATAACAGCATCAATCAAAACCCTACCTTCTTTCCACAAAATTAATCCTGCAGTTATTTAGCATGGAGACAATGCAACGTTACATGTTTCATGATGTAGGTCTAACGTTAATCAGGTAGGTCAGTATTTGGTATAGGCCTAGCCCTAGAGTAGGCCCTAAGTAATGGCTGAAAATATACGAATGACGTTATGACAATGATTACCTCCCAAAAATCCGACAGAATCAGGGCTAGGGTTTTTATATTCTTTTCAAAGAGAAATTAGATTGAATTATGTTAAAAGATTTTACTGTATCGTGTGGTATAACAGTCATTCATGTTCGGCCATAGACTTCGTGTAGTTTCCTTCTTCGACTCGAGGCAGCCATTTTAGTTTATGCGATGTCATTTCAATATTTTTAGACTGATGACATCACTGGTAGTGGTACACGGTTGCTTGCGACACGACATGAATTCACAACAGACTAGACGCGCGCGCGTGAGTACGTATGCACATGTACAGGTCACCAAGCAATCTTTTTCGGTAATAGACCTGCCGGGGACCTGTGAATCAGCTGTGTCCATGTAGCCTGGCGCCTTATGAAAATAGCATGATAGAAAGAATACCTAAAGAACACGTGTATACAATAGAATTAGACTTCGCGAGTGCGCCACCAAAGAATTGCACCTGTCAATACAATTATTTTCTAGTTCTTCTAATTACTACAACAACCTTCACTATGGGATGTATTACGTTGCAGATGCGTGGTGGCTACTGGCTCTGTGGTCCCCTTGTTAATGATAATATGTCAATACTAGACAGTTTTGTTTAAATTTGAAGGTATCAATATTTGAAGCTTCCCTTATTTCGGCCGGCAAATAATTCCATAAGGCCTACACAAGCTGAGGGTCCTGGGTATGAAAGAGAACTTGTAGGACCTAACAGTCTTTTCGTGCCGATTGATGGGAAAAGGAAATAGAAGATGTTTTTCGTGTTGTAATCCCCTCTCTTTCAGATTTAACCCAGTAATGATCTGTGTTCACTGATACTTGATGATGGATGGATTTATGCAATGAAGTGAGTCTACTGATGGCTCAGACTACGCTCCTCTAAAAATTTCCATCCCAGGTTTTGAATCATTATAGGAAACATTGCTTTTTTGTCGAAAATCTCTGCATACAAATCTTGCCGCTCTCCGCTGGACTGCTTCAGTCTAGTCTGTTTTTGTGATCTTAATGGTATTCCGGCTTAGGTCTGACTAGGGTTTTTTGGGCCGATCTCTTCACCCTTGGGGAGCAGCTGTAGAATTTCTACAAAGTAACCTAACAATTTTGTTTGCCTTTGAAGAAACACGGCTATTCAGCCCAACTCAGTTTGTGATTTATCTCTACTTCTAGGTAAGTATGGCCGCTATTTTGTCTTCTGGAGTGGTTTTTCCATTCATCACGTAGATAGACAACATAGGTTTATTCTTGTGAGTAATATGAAAAGTATAATTTTTTTCCGATGTTTAAATTTCATCTGCCAACTTGACTCCCATTTGCCGTGCATGTTTATGTCGTCTGGTAGAGCTTGAGCATCACTCCTTGTCTTCATTTCTCGATACAGGATAGGCCTACAGTCACCTGCCAGTGATGTAATTTCTGAGCTAAGGTCGTTATTGAGGTATAGTATGAAAAGCAATGGCCCAAGGACAGTGCCTTGTGGTACTCGATCTAGAGGTTACTTCCAAAACAAATTTTCTGTGATCTTTTTTGCTGGGAAGATTCTGACCCATTCGAATAGTGAAATGAACCAGAGATCCCGGCTTGTTGGAGTTTCAGAAGGAGCCGCTAATGTGGTACGCGATCAAAAGACTAAAATCCATTATAACGACATCAGCTTGCCCTTTTCTGTCAACAATCTTGGCCAGATCATTGATGGTCAATATTAGTTAGGTTTCACACGATCTTCCCTTTCTGAATCCATGTTGTTCTTCAAAAAAACGTCATGTTTGTCAAAGTGTTTCAAAGGGTCGACAAGTTTCACGCATTGTGCTTGGCCAACGCGTTACAAACTCTTGGAGGTGCACTATTGTTAATAGCCCGTAATGGTTCCAACCCCCACCTTTCGAAATTTCATGGCCATGCAATTTTGGGATATTTGAATTTGTCGCCCTAACCACCGCCCACTTGCTGACATAGATCTACGCCTACGATAATTTCCACCCTTATTTAATGTTTCAAATTCTCCTCAGATTTTTTTGTACCAGGGAATCCAAGTCTGTTCCTGGCTACACTTCAAGTGATGAATGTAATGGTAATCTCTGAGTACCTCACGCAGGAGAAGATCAGCAGATATTTTTATGGAGGTTTGCTAAAAGCGAATGCAGCTTCGGGCTTATTTGGCATGATGTTGGGGATATTAAAAGCCTTACTCGTGGTCCCGAAATCGTAACTTTTATTTTATGGTGATGTGGTGCTAATATTTGATACATAAATATTAAACTAAAAAAAATAATAAATTGATATTAGAATGAAAATGAGAGTGACAAAATTCATCGGGGAGGGATAAGTCCCCCCCCCCCGCTGGATACACCACCGCTGTCTGAGGGGTGCACTTTTCGAGAGCAAGGGACGGTATACCTTCTTACTTGGCCGCTTTCACTGTAGGAATGCACGTATGCCTCGTTATTGTTCGCTTCTAGAGGCGGATCCAGACATTTTCGTAAGGTCAGTAGGCAAAAAAAGGACTATACAGCCTTTTCATGATCTTTCTAAGGGGTGAGGTTTGTTACGATCCCAGTTGATACAAATCTGTGAATATTTATGTCTCCCCGAAAAGATATTTTTTGAGTTCACGCACGTTTCTAAAACCTATAAAAGACTCCGTAGTCATTTGTTTCGCCCTCAATCAGGACCTTTTATGCTCTTAGCTAGGCGTTCCAAAATAGCCGGCGTTGGGTCAGCACCTCGGAGCCGTCTTCTACCGGTCTGCTCCTCTTCATCGCCGGACCATGGCCGAGCGCTGAAGCATAATCCACCATTTTGGTTCCAACAAAAGCACTCATGTCGCACCTTTTTAAACAGCTCTGGCCCTGGTACCGTCAATCCTTCCATCCTGAGTTTTACTCCTTTTATTCCCTCTAATTATCTTCTCTGGTAAACTTGGGTTAGCGTTCATAAGGGTCTCAGGGACTTGAGGCCCCATCCAAGAGTTGACTCCATTTCCCTACTTTACTCAGAATTTACTTGTAAGTTTTGGTTCAAATTTGGTAAAAGGAATAATACTCTATCAATTTTGTCCCACACAAACCATTTCGACGTAGAACGTAAATGCACCAAAAGTGTACTTATTCGCCTTTGGACTGAATCGAATCTGTAGGGGCTTTTATAATTAAGTCGACAATCAGTCTTTATTTTTCGGGGTATCTGCATAGGTTGGGCGCCTATAGATAGATCAGTACTAGAAATAACTATTTTTTGTTAGACTGAAAGCACACATGTGGCGTAGTGGTGCCCATCTCCGATCCGAGACAATGAGTTGTTATCAGATTACCATGTGCTCCAAAGTCTTTTGTCGAAAATAACGAAACTAGCATATGGCAACTGCAGGTGTGAGAAGCAAGACGCTTGTAGGGGAGATAACGAGACGAATTTAGATACAAGATAACGGTTACAAATCTTGGGATGATACTATAATTAAATTGCAAATGGCTTTTCCAATAACGAAACGGCAAACAGTAATATCCGACCGACCTCAGTTGCAGAATACCCCGCCACCCTGGATGAGGTCAAACTGTCATACTGTTTACATGGGGATTTTCACTTCGTACCCAAGAAACAGTTTCTTTCTTTTTTTCCTTCTTCTTTTTTTGAGTGGCCTGGCAGTCTGCAATTTGTCCGTAATCCGTAAACGCCATGAAAAAATGTTTAGCCGGTGTCAGTCATCAAGGCCCTATCAATTAACGATGCCTGCACCATTATACGCAAAATAGCAGTTCGTCAAACACAGCATTTAGCCAAGAGAATAGGCTGTGAACATCGTGGCGTTCAAAAGTGCATCAAAGACACTCCATAATTTTCTCATCCTAATCACCCTACCACCCGCCTTCAACGCAAGGCCCACGGTAGGGCAACTGATCAACACGTATAGGTCACTGTTACAGGTGCGCGCAAAATGCAAGGTCTGCCCTATTAAACTGAGATGTGCACGTTTTGATCCAAGAAGGAAATAAGCCCAAACACTGGTAGCGGATTTCTGTTGGACCCCTCCGCCAACCCTGTCCCTTTTTACTTGGGATGAGCGGCTACGATCTCATCTGCACCCAGGGGTGAAAAAGGGCACATTTTTACCAAGCAACGACTATCCTTTGGTGAGAACTCACAGCGCATGCAAAAAGGTTCATGCGCTTTTGGCGCAGGCGCATTTTGTACACACGGCCAGTTTCTGTTTATATTGATCTGTATTACACAGAATGTATGGCCTCCGGGCGGGTGGACCAGCCTGGTCGAAAGACTTCCGACCCTGCTTGTAACTAGAAGTCCTTGCTGGGAAGGGTGCCCTTTAAATTGGAGCAGATAATTCTTGAAAGCTATATCAAGGCCAACCCTTTTATCATTAGTTACCATAAATAAGCCATAGACTTGAGGGCTAATGCCCAATACGGCTTTATTGGTTTTACGTCCTTGATTAAGTCCTAAGTTACTACAATAACCGCCTCCATGCAAGTGCCACCTTAAATGATCGCAGCTGAAGTCCCCCCCCCCCAACTTAGAGCATTATTAAAGCGGCGGCTGAAGCTCATGCGGCACACTGCAACTCTGACGCCAGAGGTTAACAGTAATTTATCCAACATCTTTTGAGAAACATCAAGGTGAAAGTAAGATCTTATGATGGCGAATCGTCAGTGGACAGCTATTATCGACTTATTGACTATGGTGGAGATTTTCTTGGCAACATGTTGTATGTGTGGGACGATATCAACCATTTTCAGGGCGACAGAGGGCCGCACCCTGATAGGTCACACCTTCATGGAGATATCAGGCATATCTGCCGTCAAATGCGTGGTACTATGCCTTTCTTACCATCATGAATGTAGATCTATTAGCTATGATCATATGAATGCGGTATGTCGGATTAACAACGCATCCAAGGAGGAATTCATGACTACGTTTCATCCAGAGCCTAACTACACTTTCTACGAAAGTGATAACTCGAGTCAGCTCGCCAGAAACTGCCTGGTAAGGTAACAATTTAGTTGCCTCGTCTGATTTTACAAGCACGCTTCGCATTGGATGTTCTTTTCTAACTTATATCATGGGCTTTATGTTCCTCGTAACTGTAGTATGGTGCCTCAAAGACCAATAACAAATGGGGCTTTTTTGCACGATTGTGCTCGAATTAAATAAACACGAATCGAAGAAATTTCGATATATTTATGAAATATCAACATTCCAAGGAATCCATAAAACCACGAAACCTTGAAGAGTAACATGCAAAGGCTGATATCATGGTATATGCATGCAGTCTTGATGAAGATAGCTGTCATTGAAACCAATTTTTCAGGATGCAATGCAATAAATTCTTCTGTTATTTCTAACCGTTATCCCTTTGTTGGAAGAAATAATGTTTATCCATTCATTCATTCATTCATTGCGGTTTATTTCATTACAAATACGAAACAGAAAGTCACTTGACTAAAAATGTTTGATTCACAATAAAAAGAGGTGACCTTGAGCAGTGTGAAGAAAAATTAATAAATACACTACATAATATGTATTTTAAAATTGACAAAAAGTTAACCTTTTAAAAAAACGCTGAGTTTAAAATGTGAAGCCAATTATGCCGTCGAGAGAACTGGTTTTGAAGATTTCTGGGGTTGATTGTTTAAAAAGGTTTCAGAATATATATTTGCACTTAGTTTATATCTTTGTGTTCTGCAATACGGTAGATTCAAGTGATTGGAATTCCTGAGTGCACGATCCTAAAGCATTTGGCGAGTTGATGGTAAACATTGGTGGTGTCTAGGAGATGATGACAATGATATGGCAAAATTAATGATTGATTGTATTCGTCCGACAGACAGCTCCTGCAAATCAAATTTACGCAAATTCGGGTATACATGATGCAAAGTGCGCGTTTCTGCACTCTTTTTCCAAACGCTAGGCCTAAGACTGATTTTTTGTAAGCCAGAAGACCAGATAACTGCCCCATACTCTAAAGTTCGAAGAGTATACATTTTGTATATTAGGATAAGGTCATCAAAACTAAGTTAACACCCTTTTTCAAATGTTAATGTAGTTGGAACAGGACAAGGATTACTTTGAAAGTTTGAATGTCTATGTATATGGTTACCTCCATTGGTGGATCAAAACCGGGGATTAGTTAGCACAGTTGTCCATGCTTGATCCATTAAAGTTTAGTCACCGCAGCCGAAGGCTTAGTATGACAAAACCCTTGGGTAGCCAATTGCACATTCTTTTCCAGTTCGTGCTTTAAAATTCCACATTGTCGTGGAAGCGTCGGAATAAAGATTAGCCTGGCTACGTGCCACACTCCAGAGATGTGAGGATGAACGATGGTGATAACGAACTACAGAGAGCCGTGTACACAACAATACACAAACCAGCCAGCTCTGCAACATGGCCACAATATTGCACTGTCCACGCTACAGTCCAGGTCTTCAGATATATTCACTCCCGTCGCAATTCTCACAGTGACGATAATAAATATAAAACCTGAGGCAGCAGTACAGGCGACATTTAGCAGTCAGATATTACACGATTAAGACAATAATCACTAAGAAAGCACGTAAAAATTACATGAATACAACTTGAATAAAGGGTATCAAAAAACAAAGTGACAGCTGCAAAGAGCGCCTTCCTTGCATGCCCAACGAAAGGGGAATTTTTGTTATTCATTTAATGAATAAAAGAACTTTCAAATGAATTAAGAAACTTGTCTTTTTGTTCATTTCCACGCACAGTCCTATGGTTCTTCACCACATCCTGAGCCCATTTCATCATCAAAGACAGGTAATACTTGCAGCATCATATCCTATACCATGCGTAGGTTTCTGTCGACGTAAAATTAACATTGTGATCAAATCTCGTGAGAAATGGAGGTTTGTGTTGAAATGCCTGTTTCCAAATCTTTCTTTACCCTTAGTCTGTGACTGTTCTACCAGTCAAGCAATGGGAATGGAGAGTGGTCAGATACCAGACAACAAGATTTCTGTTTCGTCTGTCCGCGATGGTTTCTTTGCAAACAACACCAGGCTAACAAATGGGGGTATGCTCGTTTGTTATTGTTAGAAACTTCGAGTTGTTATAAGCTATACTACAAATTGGTAACGCTTATGATTAACATTGTCAACGAGTTTTTCTTACAAGAAATAGAACAATGCACCCCTAACGCTTTACATGTGCCCCTTGCTCATTTGCATTCATACTTAATGTTAATCTGCAAAAGGTTGAAGCGTTACATTTAACTTACAACCGAGGTGTGCAGCGTTTCTTGTTCATGAGCAAAGAAGTGACGTCCTTTAGGGTGTCATCCTTTTTTTCTGACTCGGCAACAAAATTGTACGTTTCCAAGAAACACAAAGTGAACACTGTAAACTTACTTCGAGATCAAAGCCATTTAGTGGATACAAACTACACTTTGGCCGCAGGTTGGTGTGCTGCCGAAGATGACCCTCATCCATGGGTGCAGGTAGACCTCGATACCCAAGCCTGTATAACCAAAATCAAGTGCGGGCCAAGAACGGATTTGACACGTTACATCGACACCTACAAGGTACTCTACAGCGACGACGGGGTGAACTTCAACACCTTGCAAAATGGAACCATGGATATATTGGTGAGAAATACCATATCGAGTGACTGGGAATGATCACACTACGCGGGTGTTTCCCGTGGTATTTTGCCCACCCAAAATAACGTCATTTTCCCACTAAGCCTAGTGTTGATAACCCATGTTCTCCTTGCTTGAAAATGATAAGAGAGCATTTGTGTTCTCGAACTTTCGCCAGAATTAGTGCAAAGTCCGTTTAGTGTTTCTGAATTCTTTTAATCGTTATAATTGACAGCGATATGGCATGCAACAACATCAAAATATACGACAATCAGTAAATGGAAACGACACCCCCCCCCCAAATATCTATAAAATGTCATTCTCCTCGCATAAAAATTTGGTCCTTCGTTATTTTATCCATGCAAAGAACAAAACCTTTGTTTTTGTATGCATACCCGATCCGACTAACCACTGCCGTTTAGGAGTAAACATGATTTTAGCAGGTATATACAGGGTGTCCCAGAAAAAACCAAACCCTGAGTGTTACAACTGAGTTTGGTGCCCCATTTTCAAGACAATGGTGTTCAGTCATGCATAACAGGAGGGATACCATCAAGGTGTCATTAGAAAGAATACTGCTTCTACTTTTCAGAGATCCTTATACATTAAAATCATATCTCATAGTTTGGGCATATTAACCCCTTTCCTCAGGGTTTGGTTTTTTCTGGTACACCCTGTATATATGCGAAACATAGCTCGGGCAGCCTTTTATTGAGAAGTCATTTTATTGAGAAGTCATGTCGCGGACACAACGGGGAAAAAAGTCGTTCGATCTGGGTCGCTTGAAGTAGTGCATGTTCGAATTATGGAGAATTCCTAAATAAGGCTCTTTTATACGTTTTTCCTATACAGTTTGATTAATTTTTGGTTACTGGTTAGTGGCTAATTTGTTTCATGCCCAAATTTGAGGCGCTAAAGTTCGTTTCATTCTGGGGAAACTTCAACACATGCATTCGACGTTGGTCAGCCCCGCTTATAAGCCTGGCGAGTGTATCGCATACTAAATGCAATAAAATAGTACTCCCGCCTTTCTTACAATAGGAATGAATTCGTTGTAAATGGCTCGTTTATTAACGTGGTGGGTAGTCGGATCGGGGGTGTAAACCAGGATTTTTGTATTCGCTCGGTTGCAGTTTGACGGACCACGGACGGCAAGAAGCTGGGCAGAAGCGACGCTGCCGACGGCTGTTTACGCAAGGTTCATTCGCCTGCTGATCGTCAACACAGAACAAAGCAGAAAAATCGACGCCTGCTTTAAATTTGAACTGTATGGATGCCGGAACTAGCTGCCGTGCGTGCAGCTGTGATGGTTTAGCATTAGACACAAACATCTTATGTAGTTTCGATATTGCAAAGAGCGATACCAAAATTCGGTACAAGGCCTCACTTACAAAGTTTGATAGAAAAGGGACAGTGTACATAGGCACACAGGCAGTGGTGGATATGATTACATTTCATTAATATAATCAAAATTAGAAACAGTGCACAAAATATGTAAATAACAGCATCAGTAATCAGGCTCAGATCAGAAGTGGGGTTGGGGGCCCGCATGTTGAATCGTTAGTCTCATCTGCTCAAACACTGCACACTGCATATTTGGCCAATTTTTGTGAAAACACACAGTTTACTGAAAACCTCGCAAAGTGCTGAGATCGGTGCAAACAGATTTTGCTTTAAAATCTAGTCACTGAAACAAAATCACACGAAATGTAAATTTCATTTCGGAAAATCGGTTTTTATAACCAAAAAAATGACAACATTGTGTGGAGATCAAGCGAAAACGGCCCATTTCGCGGTGCCCCTCGGTCTTTCTAAATCCTCACTCGTTTCCTCTTGGCCCAGCAGCCTTGGCGTGACCAGTTTACGGATGGTCGGGGTATACGCTTTCCATTAATATAACACTCGGCATGATTGGTTACTTACTTTAATCGGAAAAGTTAACTGTATAAAAGTCTCCACCAACAGAATTGAGCCTCTGAAATGACCTGGGCACTATAGTGTTGAGGAGATGTCCAAGGTGTTAGACGCAAAAACCACATGCATACGTCAACAAAGATTCAATTTAGCCTTTTCGTTACAAATTTCATTCGTTTGTACACATTTTAAGATAAGAGCTGATTTATTATACACCATTGTGCCAACACAATAATTTTAAGACAAATATAAAGTGAAGATTTAGAGTTTTGCCAATTTTACGGGAAGGTACGTTGTAAGTTTAAGGAAGCCTGAATTCCCCTGCCTCGGGAACAATCGGCTATGTTTTCCACACCCAATGCGCTCGTCACTATGTTTTTTTTTTTTTATTTCCTTGGGTTAAAGGAAAGTGACAAGTTTTGTAGAACAGTTAGTTGAACGAGAGGAACATTGAAAACCGATTTATAAGTCCGTCCATCCTTGTATAATCGTTTATTTACCCATTGTTGATAATAGAATAAACCAGCAGTGAAGGTTAGGAAGTCCACTGAACAGTGCGATCCATGCATGCGACCACCTTACGAGCACACACACGTAGGCCAATATTTTTTTAGACAAATCGGGCCAAACGTTTCCATGATTGGTTTATGTGTTTGTTTTCAGGGGCCTACGTCTAAAGGCCATTAAAAGACTCCTTAAAAACCATATAATTATGCACAGATTTTTATTTATTTCAAAACATATTTATGCAGGTTAACATTGTTCAGCTTTAGCTGGTTTTCAAAATAGCCCTGTTATCCAAAATACACGTCTACTAATATGATTAAAAATAAAAACACATCAAAAAATATAAAAAAAGGAATATTAACTAAAAGTTACATCCTGTAAACTGTACCCTGATCGGGATTCATTTAAAACAAACGTTTTAAGTTGTGTTTTTTTAAAGGTGGTGACACTATTTACACTATCTTTAAGGAAATCAGGTAAGTTGTTCCAGAATTTGGGTCTAGCAAAGTTTAGTGAACATTTTGCTCGCTCAGGTCTGGGGATCGGGTAACACAAATTCATTGGATGAGACCTAGCAATAATACTGTTTGGTGTGAATTTGTAAAACAATATTATTGGTGAGGTAGCTTGGGGCCAGACCATGGATACCTTTGTACATTAATTAAGACCGTGGTAAATTAATCCCTCCGCTGAGTAGCATCCATCCATCCCAACAACTTGGCCAGGCCAATTTCTTCAGAGCTCAAGTAGTCATAATTTTCTAGGATAACTCTGGCAGCATAATTCTGAAGTCGCTGAATACAAACCAAGTTCTTTTGGGTTGTAAATCCCCAAATGCTAATGGCGTAATCAATACATGGTTGGGTGGTACCATTAAAATTGGTCATTAACATGTCTTTAGAAGTCACACTCTTTAATCGCTTTAATTCTGAAATGGAGCTACTCAGCTTAGCCGAACTTAATTGCGAGGTAGTCCACTGCATTAACTTGTTAAAGTTGGTCGACATTAATAAAAACGTTCAGTTTATTATCCGATCTTTATGCCTCGAGTTTATCATCATAACCATAGATTTATTTGTATTTAAGACAAGTTTATTCACCGTGTACCATTTTCCATGCATGGCTAAGGACGGTTAAGGACGAAAAACAAAGAATCTAGATGACTCTATACTATTGGCAGCAACTACATGCAGTAATATAAGGCTCTCTTGTACGAACAAAACATTCTCTAACCAACACCCCCCCCCCCAAAAAATCCTGGGTCACCCCTGGAAATAGTTTAAATACTCAAAATAAATTGTTTTGACTGGTCGTTTTGCACGCGGATGCTACAAACTGTGAAAATTTGCAGCTTCTGTTTCACAACTGGAGTTTTAATGCACGTTTAAATAAGGGAATAAATATGTGCTTGGCTAGTCAGGAGAATTGACGCAACTAATGCCCGAGCCGCAGGTTAGGGCATTATCAACGTTCATTCTCCTGATTCGGCCGTAAACGGTAGTTTGAAGTAACATTTAAGATTATTTAAGGACATATTTATTCCCATTCATAAATACCGTTTAAGTGAGAGAGTCAAAAAGTCAATGTACGATAAATTCCATTTAAGGGCGTGTTTGGGCATGAACCCGAACCACAAACTTGTTTCAGCTTTGCTCATTGGTTAAGCGTTTTCGCGACATGGTTATGCCTGTGTGACGTCATTGTTCCGACCGAACGAGAACAGGGGGTTGGCGTTGGTTCAGCGTCGGTTCAGAATGGCAGAAAATAAACAGACAATGTTTGTAGCCCTCAAATGAGTGAATTAGACATTTCAGAATTTGTTGTTACTTGTAGCGAATCAACGAGAACGAGAGCTTATCTGTCTGTTTGCCAACAGAACAGAGGGCTTTTTCGCATTGTTTTGCAATTTTGAACAATTTGTGTATACTGGAAAAGTAAAGGCAAAAAATTAGTCAGTGAATATAATTTAAAACAAATGTTCAACAGAGAATATTTTATCAGTGTAACTTTGGTTTATGTGATATAGTGATGATGTTCATGTGACTGATCATATGATGATGTCATTTGCAAATCGTGTGAGTTTTTGACTAAAACATTTGCATTTATAGATACAACAGATAAAAGGTTTCAGCCGAATCTGACATGTAGTTTAGAAGATATAGTGATTTTAGTAATAAGGGAATAAAAATGTGGTGGAGCGTGTATAAACTTGTCGTTCATAACCGATGAGGGACCTGGTCGCCGATACTTTTCATCTCAAACACATCCCTTTGTGGATACATGCAAGGTTTCAACCCGATCGGACACGTAGTTTAGTTGATGTAGCCGTTTCAAATCTCTGTACAAAAAGCTATGGGAAAAAATAAAGATTGAAAATTTCAAAATAATTTACATGATAACTTCATCATGACGTCACTACTTTGGTAGAATATTTGCCTGATCATCTGTGCTTGGTGTAACTTTTAGACCGATTCAAGTCTGCTAGCTGAAGATATTGCAACTTGAAATCTATGTACAAAGTCTATGGAGAAAATTAAAGATTTAAAAATGCATAACAAATCATACGATGACGTCATGATGACGTCATCCATTTGGAAAATATTATGCATGTGGGTCGTCATTGGGTGTAAGTTTGATATTGATTGAAGATTGCTTAAGTGACCAAAACTGTGCCTCAAAAACGTGTACAAAGTGAATGGGCCGAAAAAATATTGAAAAATCAATAAAAAATCACTTCTATGCACATCTATGCATAAGGGTCCTTCATTGGTGTAGGTTTAATGACATTCGAAAGTTGTTTAGGCACTAAAGTTGTGGCCAGAAAAAACGTGCACAAATTAAAAGGCCTTTTGGGGAGAAGAAGAAGAGGAACAGGAAGAAGAAGAAAAAGGAAAAAAATCAGAACAAAAGGAATGCCTTTTTCGCAAATTTGCGAATTTGCAAATTTGCCACTAATTTTCTTCTAGAATGTATGTGAAAAGAGAGAGCAGCAGTCGTGAGGAACATGCCGAGTATTGAGTGAAAATGATGTTCATCAACGGTGTCGTCTGCTTCCTTACGCTTGCCTCTGTCAGATAGCGTGACCATTTCTGGTTCTTCGTTTTGTGGGACACCCTTATAAACATGTTCCTGGTTATTGCTTAACATCACGAACAGGTTTCTGGTTAAAGGTCGCCAAAAACACACCCCAGGTGAGGGGTGCTTCTGTCCAAGGCGGATAGAGCCGGCGCTGCACGTCGCCGTACAATCTGCTGGTTGTCTAAGCCTGTGATTTCACCCACACTTTCACCCAAAAACAACACTTGAATAAAAGATCAGAAAATCCATATACATTATCCAACGGCATGGCTTTTTTCAAGAATTTCAAGAATCTATACCGGCGAGGAAAGACAGTGATGCCATAGCGATTTTTATGTCTATTGTCTGCGCGTTTCCGAGTATTTCCAATGGAGTGAAGACCTTGACCTTGCTCTGGACAACAGAAATAGGGTGTAGACGGTAAATCTGTCTCCTCTTGTTTTGCCAAGCAGAAGTTTTCTTGTTAGGTTGATGAATACAGTCCACATGAAATACATCTAGATTGTTATCCCTTCATTAAGCTGTCAAAAAGGCGAATATGGGATGTAAAATCAACACAGCTCTGTTTCTGCAAGGAATCAGATAAGTCAGCAATCTGTATTCTGTAGACTTCTTGCACGCGTAGTAATTTTCAGTCTCTTGGCGTTACGCGGAGTCACTATCATGGCCGACCTGTAGGGGAAGGAAAACGGTCGCCCGAAGTTGACAGTAGTTCTAGTTAACAGCGTCCACGTATGTATCAAATGCCCATCTCCATTATCAATGGCTTCGAGCCACAGGCTTCAAGCACAGTAAATTGAGACAAAAAAAAACAACTACGGTGTCATTGATACCCGCGCCCACAGCCCCCACCTCATCCAATTGCTGTATTTTGGCAGGGGGGCACATTTCGGGGGGGGGACAAATCTATCTTTTTGAGAGGAGACAAATTTACCTGGAGGGGGACAGATTTACATCTCGTCCTTAAGTTTCAAGCGCCAGGAGTTATTAAATTGTGACAGTCTTATGACATCAGATCTCATCTATATAGGTTTTTATCAGTCCTCTCTGTAATACATGTATAGAGCATTAATAGTCCGAGACACGGGAAGTACAAAGTTTACTGTGTTACTAGACGTATGTGCCATTGGTTATCAGCAAACTTAAAACAAAGCAGAGTCTCTGTTCACTGTAAGAAACAGGTGGGATCCACCATACTCCCACAGAGCAGCACATATGCTGACAAAACGTGTCATCGTTATGTCTGAAGGTCTTAGCTGGGAAAAGGTCAGAAGGGTTTTGGCTCGATGGATGCTGAAGTCTCCTTGGGCGATAAACTCCCAAAATGAACAATAATGAGAGACGAGTAATCATCAATAAAATGCAGTTAATGAGTTGTGGGGTAGGCGCAAAACAACAGTGATTTAGAAGAGCGGTTGTCATGGTTCTAAATGGCAACCTTCGGGATTCCAAGGAGACGCAAAATGAGAGTGACGTTTATTTACTTGTTTGATTGTCTGCTTGACGGTGAATTCCGTCAAGTTAGACATATAGAGTAATCCTACGTACGAAAACAGCGCTGTTTCACTAGCGGCATTCCCCATTCCTTCTTTTACGGCGAAAAGTATCGTACGGGTCCGAGTTTCGTACGAAAGCTACTGTGTGACGGAGTAGTGGTTGCGACTCAAGTAGTCCGCCTATGGGGACTTTCCATGGGGTCATCCTAACACGTTCGACAATTTTTAAAAGAATGATTCCAAACAGAAACTACACCAAGAAACACTCATGTCAGGATTTCACCTTTGAGTTAACTCCTAAAGTAATACTCTGGGAAATGTCAGCTGGAGTTGAGTAAAATCCGAGTTTCACTAAGTGTTAGTTCACAAAAAGACCAAGCAAAATCTTTAATATTCGACATGGTAGGGGGTCAGCACTTTGAGTTTAAATCTTGGCTATTTCATCCCCACTCGGCACGATATCACCAGGTGGGGTAACTCGATCTATAATACCACAGTGGCCGAGTACATGGCACCGGTAGTTCTCAGCAAAAATGGTACAGTTATGGGGAGTTATTTTAAGGCATATTTGGCAAACAATTACAGCCAGATTTGTACCCTAAATTGTATCGCTTATTATCAAATTATATGTCAAAAGAAAGAGCTCATTCTCCAATACACAATGAAATAAAAATGGTTGATGTGCAATAATTCACTGCAGATATCTAGGCATTAGAAAAACATGTGTCAGCTCTTGCGGAAAACGATGTATTTACGCGTCAGACCAGAACTTAATTAATGCAATTACTGCAAATGCAGAAAGTCTCTGCATCTGATGTGAGTGTTGAGTGGAAGTGTTGCCATCCACTCCATGAACAAAAAGGCAAAAGAACAACATTTCATTATACTAAAAACAAACAAGGGGATAAATACATGATTAGAAAGCCTCAGAGGTGGGTTCTGGGTTAAACAAGTGGTCACGTAAAGAGCAGAATAATTCATTTGGAGAGGGTAGAAGACACAAATTCTGGAGGCTAGAAGGAAGAGTTTTGAACAACCTGCGGAAAGAAACAAACAGAGAATATTTAAGGCAGTTGGTCCGACTGTACTGTTGACTGAAGAGCAAGACATCAGTTTTCCTTGCATTTGGCTGGGGAAGGAGGGTAGAAGGGACATCCGTGTGTCTGTGGAGGCATTTCACAACAAAAGCCATGCTCAAGTAGATTAACCTGTTTTGATGGGTGGGAGATTAAGTTCCTGCAAACGTTGTTCATAGGAGAGGGAGTGTGCAATATTATATGGGAAGCATGATTTTGTAAATCGGCGCTGTACTGTCTCAAGACACTGGATTTGATTCTTAAGATGAGGGAGCCAAACCGGAGTTAATACCTGTACTGCAAGAGTGTTCCAGAGCTGTTACTGGCCAACATGCGTCAATGACATCAACAGTGCGCCTGTCCATTTCGAATTATACCAGTGCTCCTGATAAATAAAAGACCGAGTCAGGGCACCGACTCTGAGCAGCTCTGAGCATTCTGCATCAGAACTGTCACCAATCAACAGCCAGTACCAAAAACTCTTACTCAAACCTTTCCAATGGCCATCCATCACATTATTGCAATAGTTATTGACCTGCTAATTCAAGCGCAGATTTTCTGTGCAAGATGTTGCGCGTCTGGAACTACATGTACATCAACCATCTTCAGGGCGATGGAGGGCTACGCCTTGGTAGATCACACCTTCATGGAAAAACTAGGCGTATCTCCCGTCAAATGCGTGGTACTGTGCCTTCGTTACCATCATGAATGCCGACATGTTAAATACGATTATGTCGGACTACGGTATGTCGGATGAACAACACATTCAAGGAGGAATTTGTGACTAAGTTTAATCCAGATCCTAACTACACTTTCTATGAAAGTGATAATTTGAGTCTGGTTGGTAGAAACTGTCTGGTAAGATGAACATTTTCGTTATCTGCCTTCAACTGTGCACGTCCTATTATATCGAAGCCCTTGTTACAACAAATAATTCTTTTCATTCCTTGAAATCCACAATACATCAGGTTTTCTTTGTACGTGTATTTGTACCTGAATTAAAAAATCGTTGTGTTGAGGTTTCTGTCGATCATCAATGTCAAAATCATCTTATGCATAGCGTTGGAATTACATCAAAGAAAATTCGATGGCACTGTGAAAAAAATTAACATATGCACTACAGGAATCCGCAAAATGTTCTATACATGAACATGAGATAAGATGCAGAGGCAAATATCCTTCTACAACATGCAGTTTCAGTGAAGATGGCTCTACTTCAAACCCATGTCTCAAGAAGGACATTGTGATTTTCAAATTGTAATACCAACAAATCGTTGTAATATCGAAAAATGCTTCAGGGAGTAAATGTAGTACAATCGAATGTTCCTGTCAAATGAATTTTAAAAAGTATCTTCTTCTGCGTAGTTCACCAGAGAGTCCAACGTCACTTCCTCACATCCTGAACCATTACCATCACCAAAGACAGGTAATACTTTATAGTGTTCAGTCTGGTTTCATATTCCATCCCAAGTATGCATCAGAGAACGAAAATGCTACCTGGATATTGCAGTGAAATTTCACAGGATATGTATTATTATAATATTGTTTCCTGCTGTGGTGCGGTCCATAGTGTTTTGTAGACTCGAGGGGGTAAATCGACGAAGGTACCGTTTGCCCATCAGTTGTACAACCCTATAGACTCGTCACATAGCAGGCAACGATAATTGTTTCGTGATACCACGATAATATTACTATGTTTATCAATGCAAGGGAACGGTTTAAAGTGAAAATTGTTTGCAGAATCATACATTGCATTGGCATTGTCTTCGACAACAAATTGTTAAGCTGAAAAGTTCAACTAATTAAATCACTGGTAAAGGAGGAACCATCTTTTTGTTTCGATTTTCGAATAAATCTGCCGGTGTAAGCTGTCCAATTCTGTCTCTATTAACATTTCAAACCGTGGGCCTCTTCCTATTGCGTTGCAGAGCTTGTAAGTTATTCGGGTGGAACATAGTCCCATATGTTTCTCTGTCTTGATGGTGCCCATTGAAAAGTCAAATTCCTGATCCCTTCTTTGTGACTACCATCTTTGGAGGCGACCAGTTGTCATCTGCCGACCTTATTACCGTGAAATTAGGGCAAATTTACGCAGCTAAAAAAAAATACGAACAGATCAGTGACGAATGTCATAAATAACATTGCCGGTCGAAGCAGATACAATTTACGTAGCACCATTGTAGCTTCAACCTCGTACCTAAGGTCATGCTACCATAATACAACGTGGTACAATGTGCCCCGTGAGTTACGCGAATCAGGTACCATGGCGGTGTACATCGCTTGTGTATTTCTGACCCGTGAACATGTGTTTTCGTGGAAATTTGAAATGCCCGTTTCCAAATCTTTCTTTGCTTTTAGTCTGTGAATGTTCTAACAGTCGAGCAATGGGAATGGAAAATGGTCAGGTACCAGACAATAAGATTTCTGTTTCATCAGTCCGCGATGGTTTCTTTGTAAACAACACAAGGCCAAACGACATGGGTATGTACATTTCTTATCAAGTTCGAGTGAATCTTTTCAGATATTAAACTATTATTTTGTAAAGCTTTGTGATTAACAACGGCAGAAGGTTTCTGTAGAAGAAATTTTAAAGTGCAATCTGAGGAAGTATGGGGTTTGGGAACCGTACGGGAACATTCTGTACGTTTACGCCACGGTGATTACAGAACTCACTTATACTAAGTTCCCTTTGACTGCAGGTTGGTGTGCTGCCGAAGATGACCCTAATCCACGGGTGCAGGTAGGCCTCGATACCCAAGCCTGCATAACCGACATCAAGAGCGGGCCACGAACGGATTTGAAACTTTACATCGACACCTACAAGGTACTCTACGGCGACGACGGGGTGAACTTCAACACCTTGAAAAATGGAGCCATAGATATATTGGTAAGAAATGCCGTTGCCTGAGATAACTTTGCTCTTCGCCATTAAAGAGAAATTATCCTTGCCTTTAACTTTGCACCGCCAAGCCGTAGCCCGAGATAACTTTGCTCTACGCCACTAAAGCGAAATTATCCTTGCCTTTAACTTTGCACCGCCAAGCCGTAGCTCTCGTTTTTTGGCAAGGAAAAATGTACATACCTGCTCTAGCTCGGATGAGTGAAATGTGTGCTTTTGAACCCTATGTTGACGCCAAATATCAGACAATATTAAACATATATGTTGTTCTGTATGTTTGTTTATTCCTTATGAAAGTTTGTCCATGCAAAGAAGAGAATGTTGTGAAGGTTGGAAGCGAACCAATGAAAGTGAATCAATGAAAAAGGGTTTTACGCAAGCTGCCATGGTTCGAAGCGTGCAGGTAAAACATTGTAATAGGCACAAGAATTACAAAAATAACGTCACGTTGAGTCGTTAGCACAAAATGGGGGAATGAGAAATCGGCCGAGCTGGCTTGCCAGAGGTAAGTTATATAATTGGTTCGAATCAGGAGGAATACATTATTAGCTTTGCACCTGTATCACATAATTATATTATACAAATACAGCATGATTTGAGGGGAAGTAGTGCCGTCTATTTTCCCGAAATAAACCATGCTCTATTTGTTTACTACACTTCATAAATATTCAAACAGAAATTTCACGTTTTATACTTGTACACACAGACGCCATTGTTGTTTCTCAGCTGCTAAATTTCCATGTAATTATAGTGGAGTGCAGATGTGCATAGAAACAGGGCTTCAATAGTCTGGTGCTGACATACCTTTTGGGTCTTTACTGTAATAGTTATTAGGATACAACTCCAGACTGGTTCCGTAAAGATTACACGACACAGACGACATATTTACGCGGCGGGTTCCAGAGGGACTTTTTTATGCTACCAGAAAAAAACTACTGCACAGCAGCGAGGTGGATACTCACCGCTATGACGTCTCCTAATCGTGTATCATTTCTACTTCCAAGACGCGAGGTGGAATCGGCTCCAATTTGCTTATGAATATTACTACCACCTTTCGTTCAGAGGAATTTTTCTATAAAAGCCTGATTTATTAACGTGACAGGTAATCGCATCGGGTGTATGAGTGAGGATTTTTGTATTTAATTGGTTGCAGTTTGACGGACCACAGAACGCAAGAAGCTGCCGTGGGCAGATGCGAGGCTGCCACAGCTGTTTACGCAAGATTCATTCGCCTGCAAATCGTCAACATAGAAGTTAACACAAAAATCGACGCCTGCGTTAAACTCGAACTGTATGGATGCCGGAACTAGCTGCCGTGCGTGCAGCTGTGATGGTTTAGCATCACTGTCATTAATTAGACACAGGCACCTTATAATTAGGTGGTTTCGATACTGCAGAGAGCGATGTCCAAATTTCATACATCACCTCACTTCTACAGTCTGGCAATACAGCGTCTCCTTGAAATTACCAATACATTTTGATCATTAAAACAGTATTTGTAGATGATGCTGAACACAATTACACTGCGTAAAGATAATCAAAAGTAGGAACAATGCACGCATGAAACTATACCATGAATAATTTAAACTTTGTAGTCGCATGTAATATATGTAGTTGTTTTAATGTTAGTTGAAAGGAAAATCCCAAAAGCAAATGAAAGGTGTATCTAGGCATGGGCGTCCCCGAGATTTTATCCTGAGGAAAATCACTTTTTAAGGGGAAATTTCCGGGGGCAAAGCACTCATCAGCTAAAACAAACAACAATAAACAGTAGGCAAAGTCAGTTTTAAGTTTTTTTTAAGCACGTAGGTGATATTTACCCCCTCTTATCTCTATTCCGTCTCGTTTTTTATTTTCCTTTTTATTTTTCATTTCTTCGGGGAGGGATGTCCCTTCCCCCACATGACGCCCATGTATATGTATGTAGGTATAATTGTGTATTTTCTGCAAGTTGCTACAACATCAACCTTATTCTAGAGATGACGCTCTATTTAGTATTTGATTTTTGTAGTGTTCGATTTGATTTGCACGAAGTATATTTGCAGAGGGAAAAAATAAGTAAAATCTCAGGATTGTGTTCATTAACCCTAACCCTCCTCAATCCTTCACCTGTTGGAGGATTGAGGAGGGTTAGGCTTAATAATGGAAATGCCCCTTTTAAGATATTTTAACAAACTGTATACATCAAATACCATTTTGCTTGAAGCTGTAACAGATGTATTACAGTACAGCTGATGTTCAGTATTGCTATAACTATAGCATTTTCAAGGCTGGTACATGAAGTAACGGCTTGCTGATAAACTCAACAAACTGACATAATGAAGGACAGTTAAATTTAGTGACCACCACTACTGAAGAATTCAAACAACTGGTGTATATCCTTAAAGTGGGAGCCAAGTGGTTGCCACGGCAATATGCCTCAACCAACTGCAGAGCACCTGGCTAGAAACTAGATGCCTTTGCTAATATAAAACAGAAAATGTGTACTGGTTTTTGTTTCATCTCGTGTTTCGCTTCTGTGTTTTTTCATTGACATGCATGCCGTAGAAACCTCAAAACGAAATACTGCCCATCGATGCATCATCGCATTTCCCTTAAAAGACCATAAGCTTCCTTTGAAAAATTGCCACAATAAACAAAGTCCAGTAGGAATTGCAACACTGTAAGACAGAAAATCTGATGAATATAAAATTTCACCGTCATGATGAAATGGAAATTACATGGAAATGACCATTTTAATGAAAATTTAAAACTTAATTAAATTCACAGTTGGCAGTTTGAAGGAACAATAATAAAATGTAAACCCCATCACAACAATATTTCAGGAATAGACAATAAACATCGGGCGTTGTAGTGGACAGCCTCTGATGGATGACGTCATGTCAACAGCATACTGGTTCTTCGGCATAGCGCCACCGTGGCTCTAAAACATGCATTGAACAATGAGCAGCCGGGGGGCGGAGAGAGGCCAAGAGCCGAGTGCAAACAGCTGTCTGTGAGCCACTTCCATTTTTTAAAAGAGGGGTGACGTAATAGTAAAAAGAAAAAATCATGTCCACAATTACATTCTCACTCTGTGATGAATGTGCTTAACGTTTACTTGCCTCTTTTGTGACACCCCTGAAATCCATGAACAAAAAGGATCTGTTTTTTTTTTTTTTTTTTGTAAAAACGCTCTTTTAACATTTCATTTTTATTTCTTAGATATGTTACCAAAGGGTTGGTCCTTCGTCTGCAGAAATTTGAAGGAAATCCCTTTGTTCAACAGGACTGTTTTTTGGCCAACCTTTGAACATGTTGAAAAACGAAATGTGTTCGCTCATTTTTTTTTCAGTTGCATTGCAGTTGGATGCACAGGATGGTGTAACGCTTATAGCCCGTAACGCAATACAAAATAGGCAACGCTGGGAACCAGACGAACGCCTTGTGGGTGCACTGAACTAATTCAAGCTCCATTGAAAGTGGTGTAAAATCAACAAAGATTGGAGCCCCATGGCCGGCAACTGAAGTGCCTGAGGGCTCTCAAACAAAAAACAATGTGTTGGTTGGTCCTTTAGATTTCGTTTGATTTTCAATTTTTAGCAGGGTAACCAATGAATCTTTTAATTATCCGCCCAAACAAACTCACCCCCAAAAAAGTGACTGTTCCCAATTCTCCCCAGCAGCTATTTTAAAATGACACCCCTCACCTTTCTCAGGCTCTTCTGACAATTTTCAATCCCATTTTTGTCTGCTTTGCCCCCAGATGGGTGCCCCTGAATCTACAGAGATGATCCTGGATGCATACTTACACAATCCCACAATTTCTTGGCCCACACAGACCCCTCTGTTCGAAAAAAAATCTGCAAGGGTACTTTTCACGCGCCTTGGCCTGGCGGAGAATTCTCCTAGAATTGGGACACTGCACCCTTATGGTCGAGCGTTCTCATGCACGGTGTAACCTGCCTGATCCTAGTCCTAGACGTTGTGTTGTTGATACGTGAGAGGGCACTCACAAGACGAATAGCTGGAACGCCCGGATCACAAAAAATCCTATTAAATCGTTTTTGCTATTCGCTTCTAATCTATATAAGCGGGATTTTAGTGCTTAATCTCGTGCACACAGGAAAAATTTGGAAAGTCTTCTTACAGAGCAGTTCCGGGCCCATACAGTCTTCTACGTCAAGGATGTATAATATACATCCTTATTTGCCTAGTGGATGGTAAATACTGCTAACTACCAGTGCATAAGCAGAAAAATAATGAACAAAGTGGAGTTTAAAAGTCTCAAGGATTATTATCTAATCAACGAATCACAAATTATTACCAAAAGATCGACGGCCCTTTATAAAAGTTAGGAGGCAAATATACATTTTTAGGAGAAACCAAATACCAAAGAGTGGTGATATTTACACACTTTAGCTGCCAAAAGGATTAAAGGAGAATATGTGAAAGCCTTTACGATAAATTAGTGTATGCAGTAAATGTGTCCTCTGGTAATTCCAGCCCAGGGGGTGTTCCCCCTGGCGCGTTCAGGTTATTCTGTCCCCTCATAAGTACTAGTTTTGCCACACAGTGTTTCATGATATTTTGATTAATTGATTAATTCCACAGGAAATAAATCTTAGATTTTATTGCCCTTCATCAAGCTATTAAATGGAGACAAAAACCTGTCAGATATTTGAATTTGCATATTGAATTATGTTTTTGCAAGAAACCAGGAAGGCAGCGATCCGTATTCTGAAGACTTTTTGTACGCGTAGTAATTCTCAACCTATCGTATTATATTGTATAATCACGTGTACATTTCACAATTATAAGATCGATTGCGCTGTAGCGGCGGGCCAAGGTCGAACATAGTTCCAGTTAATGGCTTTCCCTTTGTACTTCAAGCAAAACACATTCAGACCAGAATTTTCACAAAAGCATGCATGACTCCGTACGTCACTATGGTATCGTGTCCAGAATAGTCCGCCTCACACAACCGTTGTGATTTAACGTAATGGGTATTCAAGAAAAATGAGGCATCCAATCAGATTATGCACAAAACCAGTTGAAATGAAACAGATAGTCTGGATGGCAGACTTGTGGCCTTGCGCGGGGACACATCTACAGGTGCGACACATTTTCCCTTTGGCGGGGACAGATTTACCGCGCGGGGGGACAGATTTACACGGGTATAGCTGAGTCCCTCAGTCACATTCACCAGCTTGGGGGAAAAGAATTACCTTTTACGACAGCTACATGACAGCGCTGTGTCCTTGGAGACACATTTACTGGTCGGGACATGTTTCTTTTGTGCATGTCCCACTTCCGGCCCCGCCATCTTTGGTCGACATCTCTGCATGTTCTGACATTTTCTCTCGACACATTTTGGCTTCCTCTGGAAAAAACAAGGACTATTGTTTAAACCACAGAAAAGGACAAGTTATACATAAAACGGACAACTGCCAAAACTTCACTATAAATGTTCACCATTGGTAACCAACGTGTTTCTTCACAATTCCATTAGTATTTCAAAAGGTATTTTCCTTCAGTCGAAAAGCAGAAAGAGTATTAAAATAGCTCGGTGATTCTTGAAAAACTTGCCTGTTGTTCTTCTAATTTTGTACTGACGGCCAGCCATAATTGCGGGCGGAACATGTCCGTGACGTAAAGAAAGACAAACTTACAGAATTACTGATCTTATTCTCATCCTATAGGCTATTCTTATTTTGCCTACATCCTGGGCAACGAAAATTTGCAGAAATTTGGTTGGTTTTCGATTTTTTACCTCAAATTCGTTCAAAATGGCCATTTGTCCAATTATTTTTAAAGAGGGTTGTAATTTCATTCAGTATTTAGTAGCACGTGTATTATTATCTGGTGTTCTGACAGCTGCGTGGGACTTTTAACACATTGTGAATTATTTTTTTACATTTGGACCGACGTCCAACTATAGCTTTAGCAGCCACTTGTAGCAAGAACACGACTGAAAAGATCAGCCCCTATGCCGATATGGGCGCAAAAACAAGATTATAGCGTGCATTTTGAAAATGCAGTGGTTACCAACGTTACCAAGTCCATCAGACTCACCTGCAATATGGGCTAGTTTGGGTATAAATTCGTTCAGTATAAGGCACTCCTTGGCTTTGACGCCACGCCCATTTAGCATTGCTGGTGAGAGGTCTTTGTAGGCAAGTTCTTGGAGGGTAAACGGTAACCACTCTGTCTCCGTCTCTTCAAACGTCAGCTCAGCATCCAAGGAGGACAGGTTGGGATTGCTGAGGCAGGAGTAAAGACACCCGTCTGAGCAAGAAATCTCAGCTACTTATATAGAGACCAAGCGATACTGTACATAACGGGAAGAGTTGCTATAAGTATTTTATCCTAGCGCATAAAGCGACAGTAGTTTGATGGTGTGTGAAAACGTTCAAACTGAAGCGAAAAGAAGCAAGAGATCTTACCCGGTCTTGGCAAGATTGGTCCAGTATTTAATAACCCACAGCGACATACGGGCCTCTTTAGATGTAAATGCATACTCCTCAGAAGAGATCAACGGCAGACCAAAGACAAACAGGAGGTCGTCCAAGTGAGTTGCTCCCGTCCATTTGTTACCTACTAGGGGTGTGGTAGGAGCATGAGTCATGTGGTATCGGTAAACCTTCCGGCCAGCTCTGGCAAAGGCCCGTGCTGCCTTGTCAATGGGGCACGAGTATGTGATATCACCCAGGACCTGCGAGAGAGTCTGCAGGTAGTCGCATTTGGGTGCATCCGCTGCGCACGACGCGTTGCGGTACAACAGCTTGATGGCCTCGGCAACGATAGGCTCGGCGCTGATCTGTCTCAAGGTGACCTGAGCGAGAGCGTCGTAGGAGGCACTGTCGACAAAGGGCGGTTCGTCGGTGTGGTCGGGGAAGAAACTCGCCACCTTAAGCATTCTCTCGTCGGCGTTTCCTCCGATGATGATTGCTGCATCGTTAATGGGGCCTTCTGCGTAGACATCATCTGGGTCACTGAGAAGGAATTTTCCGTCAACCACCGGCACGAAGGAGGTCAAAATATCGGACCTGTTCAGTTCTTGGTGTAGCTGTATTGGCAAGAGATGGTTCAGAAAGGAAAACTGGGGTTCACTGCTTGAATTATTTTGGTAAGACTGAACAAATTAGACGTAAAGTTGTCTGATGAGGTACACCAACTTCGAATTTTCAGAATATCCCAATACATGAACTATAATACCCACAGCGTCGCTACAGAGACTTTTATTTGTCGTTATTGTCGGCAATATCATTGTTCAATTATCGACTATATACTTATTATTGAGAATTACAGAAAGAAGAAAGTAAACTGTCTAAAATTTTGAGACACCAATTAAATTAAATTAATAACTTTTATGCAATGATTAATTTGGCGGAAATACGTTTTCTAAAAACTGTTCATCGTTTCCCTCGCTCCTTCCCTGTGAGTACCCTACACTTTCGACAATAAAGACTTTTAAGTGACCAAATATCGCACCAACCACTGCATAAATGTTTGCGTCTCCTAAGGTTTAGAGAATCAGATCAAAATGTATCAAAAGAGGGTTGGACAAAAGACTAAAGGTGATAATAACTTAGCACGCCCTCTGTATGACTTAAGATTTGAAGGCATTCGAAACCAATGATAAAATCTTATTTGTCAAGAAACAAATCGAAAGCAAAGAGGAAGTACGTGTCCCATTATACAAGAAACAGAACCCTTCGACCCCGAGTCAAACTTCTCCAAGCACACCTGGTATTGAACAAACTCCAGCCAGAAACGTTAACATCACGCACCCTTTCATGTTGCTTTTCGACAAAGATGTTGAAGTCCGTCACCTTCTGCAGACATTCCAACAACTGCCAAGAGGTGTCCCTATGGCAACCCACTATCTTTCCGAGAGCAAACGCCCGTTTACGAGCCTCGTCGGCGCGCACTGTGGCCCATGATACCGTGGCATCGCCGCTCTAAAGCAACCAAGCAGAAAAATCCACAGAATCGACACCTTGATTGGAATATGAAGCTGCGCTGGTGTTGGCACACGGGTGGTACAATTACAATTAATTAGTCTGATCTTTTTGAGTTACTTTACCTGTGCACTTAAACACAACTTACGCGTTTCGTAAGGAAGCACCAAACAAACTGCCAACATGGTTTCCGGTTTTGTGCATAATTAAATTTATATATTTGTTGTATTTCATATATCTATTATTGAATTACTACTTACCTTTGATGTATCTGTGAATAAATGTGTATTTTGTAAAGTACTACGGAGAAAAAGATATGCATTTTGACAGTGTGAAGCTGACGTGCTCCAATTGATATTTTGATCACTGTTGTAAAAAAAAACCTTTAAGAGCGTTCTATACGACTTATATGGGAACTGTTCTTACTGTCAAGGCCCGCATTTGATATTTGCTTTTAATATTCGAAGTGATCATTAATAATAATGACATCATGAACTCTAACGATACCCGCCATTTCTAAACAGGCAAATCACCTCCATAATTGCAGCGTGGAAGAGACCGGCACTGCCCGGTGACAACAAGTGGAAGCTCACGCTGGCTGCCCCAGCACTCTCGCCAACGATAGTAACTCGCTCAGGATCACCCCCAAAAGCTGGTGAAAAAACGGACGTGGATCAAATCCAAAGGAAAGCTTAACCACAGGAAAGAATCACAGCATATGCACTCTAAAAACTCTATATAGTTTCCAATCTTGCGTTTACCACACTGACATCTTACCCTGAATGTTATCTCTGACCCATTCCAGTGCGAGGCGTTGATCAAGCAGTCCCATATTTCCTGGAATGATGTCATCATCTGCAACAAACAAAATTTCATCGAATTTTTACCTGTATCACGGTTAAAATACACGCAAAATAAGCATTTTGGGTCTTTCCAATAACCTTGCGTCTTTCATGGACAACTGAACTTGGGAGTAATTGATGACTGAGAAAAATCGCATTGCCAAAAGAGTTTGCCTTTAGAGTGTCTCTTTGTTGTGAACTCCTTCCCAAAGAACCAAATTTCATTCTTTTTTATTTTCTTCTTTAGTACATCATCATGACACTTCTACGCACTAGGACAAAAAACTGACCATGCGCAAACATGTTTGGGGTCACACCGAGATGTGACATGGGTAAACAAGCTTATGAAGCAGCATTTTTAGTTAGAATGAACTAGACAAGTCAAATTATAAGCAAAGAAAGAAGGCAATTGAACCCACCTGTTGAGAGAAATCCCAACGCTCCAAGGCGATAGTTGAGGGTGACAACGATGACATCCCCGACGGCGGCAATGGGAGTTGGTGGCGTGCGCTCGATGGTGCCAGCGCCCAGGAAGAAGCCACCTCCGTGGAGAAAGACAAGGACAGCTGCTTTGGGAGGCTAGTGGAGCGTGAAATAAAACAATAACTCCGCCAACAGAACACTGTTTAAAAGATTTAATTTCGGGTTTTGCCCTTACCCGACATACATATTTATAAACACATGTATACTCAGTGCTTGTCTGAGTAAACCCTCAATTAAAATTAACATCTCCTCGACGTAAAGTACAAGACTGTTAAAAGTAAGAAGTCCGATATGTCACAAGTGGGCCAAGGCTACATGCCCACGTGGAATACGATTTTTTTCGCACAACTTATAGTGTGCCAATTTTCATGTTTATTTCAAGTTTGAAACGAGTCTGACGCTCCGTGATTTCTATGTTGCTTTATTACGAGCCTTGACCTGAACCAAGAGAGGGCGCAATTTTTTTTAGCAAAGGAGGCTCCTTTGGTCGGAACTGAACTTCGCTGGTTCACAAAAGACTATGAAATGCACGCGTTACGGTCGCATCGCTGCCAACAAAAAGAACACTTCTGACCGACGCGGCTCTTTTTAACCAGATAGGGATGCTTCTGCTTGAGGCGGATAAAAACATGTACAATAATGTTTGACCTAAATTTCATGGAACTTTGTGAATTATTTGAACCTCATCGATAACAGGAAATGGCCACAAAATGTGTTCAGATGAACTGAGGTTGATTTTAAAAATCAAAAATAATCTTACTGCTCGGTGGGGAACAAATACATCCAAAAATAGACAATCCTCGTTGAACGTTCCCTTTACAGTCATCAAACCGAAATTAAACGGTGGTTGTGGGCATCGATTGCCCAGCTTGGTAGCTTGCAGCTCCCCACGCAGTGACTTGGCTACCGGAGGTTTAAATCGTAGCAGCCCGACGGGCGGCTCGGCGTACGGTATACCCAAGTAGGCGTCCACGCTCCGGCGAAGCTTGGGATCGATGGGGCTGAACTCGAGCCTCGTACCGACAATACGCCCCTGAATAGCTTGAACGACTGGATTGGAGGCTCGCCCATGAGCAAGGCAAATCAGTATGGCGCACGCAAACGTCATCCGTCTAGTTGCACACGATCCTTCCATATCTCATGCACGGGATTTTCCGACATGAGTGGCTACATGTTGAGGTCTATCAGCCCGATCAGTGTTGCCGCACGTACAACCTGTGCAGTCCGCTTAGAGTTCATCGTACTTGTCTACTTAGACTATCGTACGTTTCGACAGTGTAATGTGTCTGTTCCTTGCTCTACGGCTGGATAACTATACCTTTCCATGGATTAATGAATCGCAAACTGACAAGTTATTTACCACAAGGGAACAGGCTGCTGCCAGTGGTCTAATGTACCTGTATGATGACGTGCCGGTGCACAGGTCACGCATGACCTTCATTCATCTACTACTAGAGAAGTACTGGGTGCAGTCTACTAATTCAAGCGAGAATTTCTGGCCAGCTCATTAGCATTAAAACTGCCTCCATACCCACAGTATCTTTTGATAAAGGAGATTGTATGGCCCCTCAAAATGGTGAGATTGTGTAAATCTTTGCCAGGATCGACTCCCTGGGTCTTTGGGCTTTTATCTGAGAGCAGAATGGCTTAAAAATACTGTTGAAAAATGGTCCTAAGTGCCCGAGAAAGTTGAGGGTTGTCACTTAAAAAAATGGCTGCAAGCAGACTTTGGAAAAATCACTTTTTTTGGGGGGTGGGGTAATTTTGTTTTGAGGGAAATAACTGAAAATGTAATCGGTTAACCCGATTACATACACAGAAAATTGAAAAGGACCCGAAGTAAAAGATTATCATTTAACGTGCGTTTCAGATGCCTCGGAATGTTGGTAAGCATATTATTGGGCCCCGAACAATGCTGATTTTACACTGTTTTCGATGGGGCCTGAATTAGTGGACTATACCCTGCAATGTACACGTATGCACTCAGTTTGTTCACAGCCCAGTGAATGATGATAACTTGACCTTCCGCCCTTCAGTGCAGGACAAGGAGTCAGGAGTGACAGCAACAGCGTGCAGTTGATTCACGGCGGGTCGGACGCACGGACGTGTATAGTGAAATCAGCTCGTAAAAATGATCTGGACTCGCAATGCCCTTTATAGGGTCCAGTCCGATAATTCAAGCCCCATTGAAAACAGTGTAAAATCAGCACCGTTCAGGGCCCAATAGCATGCACGCCAACATCCCTGAGATTTCTGAAACACAAATGAAATTCTTTTCTGGTCACTAATCTTTTAATTTCTTTTCAATTTTTTGTGGGTTAACCAATTACATTTTTAATTATTCCCACAAAACAGAATCACCCCCCAAAAAGTGATTTTTCCGAAGTCTGATTGCAGCCATTTTTCAAGTGGCAACCCTCAACTTTCTCGGGCACTTAGGACCATTTTTCAACCGTAGTTTTCAGCCCTTCTGCCCTCATATGAAAGCTCAAAGACCAAGGGAGTTGATCCTGGCAACGATTTAAACAATCTCACCATTTTGGGGGCCAAGCAATCTCCTTTTTCAAAAGATACTGTGGGGGCACTTTTAATGCTAATGAGCTGGTAAGAAATTCTCACTTGAATTAGTGGTCTGCACCCTTAATCAGTTTATAGAGATCATTGAATCCACTCGCGGCCATTTTAGTACCGAGCCGAATACAAAGCTTTCCTGGCACTGAATGGCCGCCTTTGTTCTTCCTGACGTCAACAGAACGACCGGAGCCACCCCACGCTTTCGTATTTGACTCGGTAAAATGGCCGCTGGTTGGTTTCTTTTTCATACAAAGGCGTTGTTGTTGTTGTTGTTGTTTTGTCTTAATGGCGCTTCCAGCAACTCAGGCTATGTGCGCCAATAACTATACGTTTATTCATACACTTTATTAATCAGCATCACATTACGGAGTTAGGAAGAAGGTCCAGTTTTAGAGGCAGGAGGAAACCGGAGAACCCGGAGAAAACCTGCGAGAGCGAGTATGGACTGGAAACCAAATGCACTTAAAGCCTAGGCCAAGCCGGGACTCGAACCTGGGCCTCAGTGGTGCAAAGAGAGGAAAGAACCTCCCCCTACAAAGGCGTTGCAAGTCCAGGTTTTTTATATACGTCCGTGGTCGGACGTCATAAAGCATAGTGCGCCCTCATTTTCCTTAATAGCAAGCGGTGTGCTTTTTTTTTTTTTTTTTTTTTTTACAGTAAATACTGCCAAGAAAATCCTTATTGAACCAGCCTAGGGATAAATCCGATAGTGGCATCATGTCAGACGTTTGGAGAGTTCGAATTGGGCAATCATGGGTCCATTCCCCGTCTCCGTCTTACTTAATTCACGGTACCCACCACATATATATGCCTATACATGTACACCAGCCATTCAGATCGGACATGATGTGCAGAGATCTTTGAAACCTGGTAAAATGTGTTTTGGGAGCCATTATGGCCTTCAGTTTTTTTTATTTTTATTTTCTTCAGGCGCGGATCCAACGAGAATCAACTCCCCTGCCCCCTCGGATCTAACACATCCCCCGAGCAAGGATCAATCACGAGTAACTTAAACATTTAGTCATTTAAAACGTCGTGCGGGCCTGACCTTCCTTGGCAAAATTTCTGGATTCATTAATGTTCTCATTTTTAGTCACAACATAACTTTTGCCATAGGCCTATTTGTCGCATTTTCGACATGTATGAAACAGGTTTCATCCACAGAAGCAAGGTTTTGACCGAATTGGTACTCCACAATAAAACATGACAATTGCAGAATAAAAGTACAAAATAGTATACAGGCAACATTGAATGGATTGTGTATTGTCCTGTATATGGAAGCAACAAACTTTAGGAAGCATGTAAAACGTAATTCGCTGTTTTCTGTAACGTGGCCCGGTTTTATGTGAAACCATGCAGCTGCTTGATCATATACATTCAGAATAACCCTAGTTTAAAGCTTTAGCGTTTCACTGAATGCACCTGGGCCATTTTTGTCCAAAGTAGACAATCTAGTATGATTTTTAAGCTTGTGGTGTTTTCACATCTGTGGGGCACGTCCCATGGATAAGCAAGTTTTGTGGTGGCGGTAACCTCCGATGGACTCGTAAAAGCATCAGTTCTCAAGATTTCAAAATGTGCTGGAAGTGTATAACTTGGACACAACGAATCGCCTTTTTGGGCGATCGCAGAGCCCAAGTACCTGTTTCATAGCCCATGGTATATGTATGGTACTTGGACTCTACAGTCGTCTGGCCATAACAAAATACTGAAAAAGGCGATTTGAAGAGTCAAAGTTTCTGACCACGTAGGCGCTAGTGAGTGAAAGCAAGTGGTCATCTCAAATTGTGTTACTGGTGAAAAAAATGAAAGTGAATATATCTAAATTAACAAGCTTAGTTCTTTGAAGAATGGCGGAATGTGGAGGAGGGACATACTTGACTTCATATTGAGCTGGTTGCTATGGTAACGGGTCATAGTGTGCTTCCGCTATTTTTGGCCAAAGTCTGGGCTATGAAAAGTGCTTTTCGTTTTATTTCCAAAAGGTCACAAGGCCTTCAATGTAAACCATTATTCTTATCCACAGGCTACCAGAAATAGAAACACTTGAAACGTCATAGTTTTGTTACCGTCTAGCTCTGCAATACGGGCAATTCACAATAGCGCGCCTCCAAGAGTTTGCAACGCGTCAGCCAATCACAACGCACGAAATCCGTCGACCCTTTCCAACACGCATTGGGTCGACAGATTTTGTGCATCGTGATAGGCCAACGCGTTGCAAACTCTTGGAGGCGCACAGGGCACTGTAATTGTGAGTCGCCCGTATTATTGCACATTTTCGGTTAGTTGGTTGGCATCCGTCAGTCGTCATCAACTATCGATTAACGCGCTGGAGGGAACCCTGCATCTCCTGGTGTGACTGTGGAGACTGATCCTAGACTTGCAGGCTCTTCCTCAGCTTGGGCGTGTAAATGTACATGTGGATGGTTTGGTTCGAGGTAGTAGTCTGACTTTCTTCCTTTCATGCCTTTGCTAAGCTCGGCCACGCAAGGACTCCTCGCTGGTTTTTAACTCACGTACCACTTGCTACTTCCACCGTGGTCTATCAGCAACCACAGATTCCCATGTTGCGGTGTTGATGTTGCAGGCTTTCATGTCCCGCTTACAGACATCCTTGAATCGCAGCTGAGGGTGACCGCTAGATCTTCTACCAACAGCAAGTTCCGCATAGAGGAGATCTTTCAGAATGCGTCCGTCAGCCATCCTGTGAACAGCCTAGCCAGTGCCGTCTCTGGCGAGGAAGAGTGAACATTGAAGGGATGCCTGCTCTGGAGAGGAACTCTTTGTTTGTCACCCTATCTTGCCACTTAACTCCAAGGATCTTGCGCAGATATGGGACGCCTGGAGTTTCCGCTCATGAGCGCAATACGTTGTCCATGACTCACTACCATATAGGAGAGTACTGACCTCACAGGCTTTGAGGACATTGACTTGGGGAAGAGGGTAAGATGTTTGTTGTCCCAGGCCCTCTTTGTCAGTTTGAAGAGGATGGTGGATGCCTTTCCCATTCGCTTGTTTACTTCAACGTCAAATTGCTGACAGTCTGAACAAGTAGAACCAGGATGCTGAAACTGGTGGGCAACCCCTAGGTCTTTTCCCTGATGGTGATGCATGGTGGCACTGGAGTGTCTTGGCCCATGACCTGAGCCTTCTTGAAACTGATGGTGAGTCCGCATACATCTAAAGAATCTGAGAACCTGTCCATTAGTCTCTGGAGCCCAGCCTAACTGTGGGATGCTACAACAGCATCGTCTGCAAATAGCAGGTCTCTGAGGAGGAGGGTCCTCATCTTGGATTTGGCACGTAGTCTTGCAAGATTGAAGAGACTGCCATCGGATACTGAATGTAGGTATACACCGTTTGCTGAGGATTTGAAGGCATGCTTAAGGAGCTGGGGAAAAGAAGATACCAAACAGGGTTGGCGCGAGCACACATCCCTGTTTGACTCCACTCTGGACAACAAACTGTGGACATGTCGCCATCGAAATGCACGGTGCTCATCATGCCATCATGAAAAGAGCGTATGATGCTGAGGAGTTTTGCTGGACAGCCGACGAGGTCAAAAGCTTTGGTTAAGTCTATGAAGACCAGGAAGAGGGGCTAGTTCTGCTCTCTGGATATTTCTTGAAGTTGGCGGACTGAAAAGATCATGTCCACTGTTGACCTTTTTGAACGGAAACCACACTGTGACTCTGGGTAAATTTTGTTTGCAAGCGCTTGCAATCTGTATAGCACGATGCGAGCGAACAGTTTTCCAACAATGCTTAACAGCGATATACATGTACCATGATAATTACTGCAATCGCTGCTGTCTCCTCTATTCTTATACAGGGTGACAATGTTAATAGCATCCCCATGTCTTGGGGAACTTCTCCCTCGGACCATCACTTTGTAAGGAGCTTGTGCAGAGGCAACAACAGGCTTAATTTACCGCACTTGATGACTTCAGCTGAAATGCAGTCCTTCCCTGGGACCTCCACGGATGGCCCCAGGGAAGGACTGCCTGTCTACGGCTTTGAAGAGTTCCTCAATAATAGGTTGCTCATTAAGTTCGGGCATCATGGGAAGACGGTCGATGGTGTCTAAAGCAGACTGTTGAACAAGATTCTCCCTGGAGTATAGCTGGGAGTAGTGCTCTACCCAGCGATCTAGCTGTTTGGCTTTGTGTGTGATGACCTCTCTTAATTTTGTTTTCAACGGGGCTGTTTTGCAGACTCTAGGACCGATCGCTTTCTTGATATCGTCATGCTGTAAAGGTCAGTCCAGTATTGGTTAATGCGGGACCACACTGCTTTCTGGAGTTCAGTTCTGGCTGCCTGAAGGGCTTTGGGAGACTCTGGTAAAAGTTTGTTTGTGTACGTTTGCAGGGATAAGAGGGTCGAGAATGCTGGAGCTGGAATCGTACCAGTCATTGGCTTGTGAACGCTTCCTCTTTCCAAACACAATGATAGCAGTTTGTACACCCCTCCCCCCACACACACGCACCCACTCAAAAAGTTGGGGACATATGTCCCCATCCCCGGGATGTGTATGGGGTTCCGAATTTAATTTGTATATGTCATTGTTCTTTAAAAAGATGCATGCGTTGTCGAACAGACTGCCGAGTACACTTTCGTTCTTTTCAGAACGTTTTTTTGCATGGCGCTACCGCAAACCTACTTTGCATACTTGTGCTCTGTATAAACGTTACTGAAGCTTGCAAACCTGCCCAAGTCAGTTGATTTTGATGTTTGACTGTTCTTTTCACCATACTTCAAAAAGATCCAAAGTAAAAGCTGTGTGACGAAGAAGATGCGCCATAAATGCTCTTCACATTTATTTCTTTGGTAAAAAAAATCACAAGTACAGACAATGAAAGGATCACACAGACAACTGACAGTCCGGTACATTCTGTACACATTTTGATACAGTGGTTTTGTATCCGATTTAATACTGTATGCATTTAGGATAAAAGGAAACAGGTCAACTCGTACCTTGGGAATACTCGTACCTTCTACTCCACATGGTTATACCAACTGGTGCCCTTGCTAACTCATACTGCCAAGCAAGTCAAGGTACGGTTTGAAAAAACCCAAATGCCATCACGCATACAACAGCACTTAAAACATTGACACTAACAGCTTACATAAACATTATCTCCTCGTGAGATACATGACCAGACGTGGGCAAATGAACATTAGACATCTGGTTAGTGCGCACTGCACAAACTGAGAGGGTTTTTTTTAGGGGGGGTGTTTTTTGTGTGCATTTTTGGGAGGGGGTGGGAGGGTTTTTTTCTTTTGCTTTTCCAACACAAAGCAGTGAAAAATAAATGCTTTCGACAGGCTTGTTTGGAACAGTTGCAACTGTTTAGAAGGTTATGTTCACCGGCACTTGAGATAGCCTGTTAGAAATCAAATGAAAAATGCCAAACTATCTTCACAGCAAAATAAACACAGATCTAGAATAAAGCATTTCTTCGATGAAGAAATAAAAAGGTATAACAAGGCACGATTTAGGTGGGCCGGCTGCCTTGTTAGATTTTTAATAACTTCACAAACTTCCTATTAAGTTTTAGGGTTGGGAATATCACCAACGTGGCTTCCAGACCTTCCAAAATTCAATCTACACTCGCCTTCTGCATACAACAAATGGGGTCCCCTTTACAAGTTGTCAGTACCAATCAAACTGCCATAATGGATACAAAACTTAAGTGGTTTCAAATAATAAGTATATTACTAATTTTCCAGAACGCCTAGGTTGAATCACAGTTTTCGAATCGGACGTTAAATTTAAACCGTCTGCTCTCGAGTTTCATCTTAACAACAAAACATTGTCCATCAATCTATTGAACTTTCTAATCATAGAGAGTACCCACAGTACTCAAAAGCATCTTAGACATTATCGATTTCTTACATGTATGTTTACATCTGATGTTTGCTCTTTGACCTTTGATAATCTGTGCACTTCATATGCTATTTATAGTGCTGGCTAAAAGTTCAGTGATGTGCAAAAGTTACCTAAAATACCAAATTAAATGTAGACTGCCATCCCTTATCATAAACAGTCCATAATCCTGTGACAGGTGAAGTAATAAGGACTATGAGGCTTAACCCTCACAGTCCCAAATCCTCCGATTTCAATATGATTTTATATACACCCAGGGGTTAGGGTTAATATCCATCTCACCTAAGTGTAAAGGTTTCTTTAGGAATCATTATTTTGAAAGAGAAATCTAGCTAAAACCTACAAAATTATACAAATAAAATAAGAACCCCCCCACCAACAAAACCCAAGTCGTCTGCCTGTTGACGTCTGAACACACACAATGTTTTGAAGATGCATTTTTGCGTTGGGGAGATGTTAATTTATGTAACGGGTTTTTGCCCTTACCCAACGTTTATATTAATAAACACTGTATGCTCAGTGCTTGTCCGAGAGCTTGCGAAAAAAGTCACAAGCTTACTCGGGTGGGACTCGAACCCACAACCTCCTGCGTGGTCGAGTGGTTAAGAAGTCTGCACTAGTAAGCACGAGGTCGTGGGTTCAAGTCCCACCCGAGTAAGCTTGTGAATTTTTTCGCAAGCTCTCGGACAAGCACACAGTGTTTATTAATATATACGTTGCGTAAAGGCAAAAACCCATTATATAAATTAACGCACACAGTGGTTAAAACTTACATACACACAGTTCGCTTTGTTCGGCATTCCACAACAACTCATAAAGAGCTGAAGATAAAATGAGAGCCTTTTAAAAGGGGCATGTAGCTTTGCTAGTCTTTCACTTTACACCACATAATTAAACCTTCGGTCTGGGAGTTTTTTTTTTTTTTGAAAAAATGATTCACAAAATGGTAACAGTAATTTTTACATTCATACAAACTGCGTTTGCAACTACACACCAAAACAAAACTACAACACAAAGGTACATGTACATGTAAATCTGAATTTATTTTGTTTATTTATTTATTTTATTTTTTTTTGCAATTCCTATGTAAAAAAATTTTCTAAGAGCAACAGTTGATGCAAAATTGATGTCGAAATTACCGGTACCTTCTAACAATATTCAAGACGCACCAAAATTCAAAATCTAAATTCGTACAAAGTACAAATGGCCACACACACCATTCCAAGTTCTAGTCCCCTGAAACTGACAGCCTGCACATTATGTGAGTGTTTTTACATGTCTGCTGACAAAGTTTCTCATACCAATTTGATAGAATTCAACTCCATCTTCCGAGCTTAAGTCATTACCAGCTACACTGATGAAAAACGACTGGTATTTGCGACTGGTCCTCGGATGTACTGTGCTTTTGTGAGGGAGCCGTAAAGCACCTGCTTAATCCATCGCTCAATTTTCGGCAATTCCATCTCTGATCTGATCTTTAAATTTTCCATGATTTCATTCACTAGAAGTACCATAGAATACAATCAGGTTTACTACTGTCGATAAACTTGCAAACACTACCAGCTTGATCTGGTGTGGTCCGTGGTTTGGGGCCACCCTAAGGTTGGTTGAGATGCTGATAACCACTCCGCTCCATGCAAGAAGGTAAATGGTACACTTGTGCACCGTGATGCTCCTTTGATGGGAATTCACCACGTACACATTCACAGTTTAGCAAGCTTTTGCAGTGAAACTGATGCATGTTGGGAGGTACCGTCGTCCTATGAGCGTCAGGTGCCCGGGAGAAGGAATTCCTATTACTCTGTTTCTCCTTTTCTAAGGAGGCGGCGCTGGTGGGTGGCCAACACCACACAATGTTCCAAGATCAACTAGACATTTTTCCCAATTTAAACCAATTTTTCTTCACAAGTTTACACTGGAAGCAGTATAAACACTATCAGGCAATCTATATTTGTAGAAGGCAGTTGACCAGTTAATATGCCAACCATTCTCTGGGCATCCAACAGCCAATGTGCATACATGCCCAATCCCCATTTGTTCTCTGTTCACACAATTATGCATGATGTCCAGGAAGGCTGTAGAAACACACTGTGTGTTGAGCCTGAAGTTGGCCAGCATTGTAACAAATATTGCTCCATGGCGGCGCTTCTGTGTGACAAAAATCTGAGTTACGCTGTGAACTATTGGACAAATGTTGTAAACGAATGACTTCAAGAGTATTTATGGCATTTGTCTGCATATAAATGATCAGGTCATTCATGTTGCCTTTTAACAAGTCGAATTTTCAGCCAACAATACTCTTATCGAAAATCAAACTTATTCCATGAATGTTGCTAAAAAGTTAAGACCCAGTTCCAATCAACCTCAGATCAATTACCTGGCAGTGTGTTCATGTGACACAAGTAACCATTCTAGGGAGCCTGTTCAACCCCATTGATGAATATGCATGACAAGCCTGGCAATCTGCCAGAAACTGAAACCAAGGGAGTCATTCAACCTTACACCTGTCTCTTCATCAATAACAGAGGGTGGGCTTCTCTTCCCTGGAAAATTTGGAATGGGATGTGACGATAAGCGGTAGAACCAGTCAATTATCAAATTCAGCAGGCCACTACTTTTCCAAATTTCAAACATGAACAGCCAACCAATCATCACCTCCCATTGTGACATCCAATGGGGCTCCTCCTTTCATGTTGTGTAAACTGTGCAGCCCAGAATACGGTTTCAAACACCAATATACATAAACATTCTGGAGATAGTTTAGAAATTCTACAATTGATTCTCTTCAACATGATCTCTCCAACATAAACATTTACCCCTTAAGTTTTGTTGCAAAGACACTCCCAGGACCCTTGGAAGTTTTGCAAAGTGCAGGAAACCAATGACTCACTCTTTGCACGGCACTTCAAGCTTAGGCAAGACCCATGTCAAGTATTAAGTGGCTGGCCTCAATCCGGCAAAATCCTGCCAAGCACCCTGGCAGATTTTGAAGGATGTCGCAAGGTTAGGGTTACGGGGTCACGGTGAGCTGGGCTATTCCGAAAACGGGGGGAACATGGGGATGTCGTTGAACTCTTCCACCTGGGTGCCGTAGGCCTGGGTGGCCTGCTGGCCTTCTAGCATGCGGTAGATGTCGTGGAACTCTTCAGGCGCTGGCTGTTGGCTGTCCTGTTGGCCGGTACTGGCCCCGGCCACACCGGCAGCTTGCTGCTGCCACTGCTGCCACATGGCGGGGTCTCGACGACCTACAGCCTGGGGGTGCTGGGCCTCGGGGCGACTGCTGTAGGACATCTGGGAGTTAGGGCCACCTGTAAAATCCACATTGAAGCATTTTATACTTCAACGACACGCTTTCCCACAAATTCCAATCACTAGAAGTAAAAGAGGCTGTGAACACATGGCAAAATTCCCAAAGGCTAAGTGGAAGTACATGCAGCTAAACAAAAGGTCAAGGGGGAAGAGGGTACTTGAAGGTGTCGGAGATGTCGCTGAAAAGCAGCATTTCAGGTAATCAAACATGAACAGTCCTCCAAAAGAATTCACCTCCAGCTCACATCGAACATTCCAGTGGCACATTTCAACTAGCTTCTTTAATTTGTTTTGTGCTTTTCTTAGTCGGGCCCATATATAAGACACCTGCTTTTTTTTTTAACCCTAGTTGGCTGAAACATGGTCTCATGGGGTTCACCACTAGAGGCTAGTGAATGAAATTTGCATCAGCATGAACTAGATTGGTACCAAGGCATTATGTGCAAGAATTTTCCAGAGTATAGTGCCCACCCAGGCACTACACTCAAAAATTTTAACTGGGTGCAGAGCCCTCACATAATGTGAACAGCAACTCCAAAATTTAATCTAGGAACCTAAAATCATTCCGTGAATTGTTAAACTGCTTGTTGAATGGCTTACAAGTTAAGTCACGGGGGAAAACTGCAATAATCTAAAGTGTACTTCAAACACTGAGGTGATTTCAAGGCTTTTGACATGCTAGCTCTGGCACAGTGGCGCATGATTATTTTAACCACTACCAGCCGCGGACTCCGAAATCGGAGACGTATGGTTTATATGCGTGGCCGGGGTCTCCGAACTCGGACAAAGGAAACAGGGCCCTGTAACAAAAGACCGTACTCCGAACAAAAGACCAGGCTGCTGGGCATTACCGGCATTTTTCACTCTCAAAAGTGGTGATAATCCAACGTTATTTTGAAATCGTATACCAGGGTTTGGGGCATTGAGAGCAAGCGGATTACCACCGGGGACAAAAGCCCTCCACCACCACAGCGATGAGCCACACAGCACCGCTGCATGCTAATCTGGCCCCTATTGAAAAGAGGTCAGCAGTGCACTGAGCCAGGTTCGTGAACAAAAGACAGTTGTATAACACCGCACAATCTGGGCTCTGTTTACAAGGCTGCAGGCCTGGCTGAAATACTCGGGCGTCAATGAAGGTCACCTGTCAACTTAGAGTAGTGCCCAAAGATTACTTTGTGCGGCTATAAACGACCGTTAAATGGAATGATGAATTTTTGAAGGATTTTGAAAACGGAAAAAATGATAGTCATGCCGGCCCAGCATCATCAACGTTGAAAAATGCCCCGGCATGAAGTTGTTAAGCAACGCCCAACTCTGCTCTTCACTGTTCGTACTGTTTATGGTCTCAGCCAACTGGACAAAAGTGCACTCCTGAAAAAGTCTTGAAAGTCTTAGCCAGGCGTCACAAATCAAGTCACGAGACCAGTCACGAGTTAATGACACTGAAAAAAGGACAAAAAGGAATGTTTTGCCACAGTTCATTTCAATACCTGGTAACTAGTTAGCTTGCGAGGGACTTACAGGGACCTGTAATGGACTTTATGTCAGCCTTAGAGCTTAGCAGTACCATAACATTTAGCCCACAGGCCAGGTGTACCTTGAACTCCTTTGTCTTGCTGGTAAGAGTAGCCCGAGTTCCGGCCACTGGTAGTCTGCAGCTGGGTGTACGTCGGAGCCGGGGATGACGTCACATTACTAGGTGCCTGACCGAAAGATGAAGTCTGGCTGGTTGTGGGGACGTTTAACCTCTCGCTACGCTGCGCGGCCTGCCAATGCAGCAAAAACCACAGATGAATAGAATCTTCAGGACTAAAAGCATGGATATTTTGTCACTCGTACCTTCTAAATAATTTTTAAAAAGAATCACGGTTAATAAACGTTAGTAGGAAACATCAGAAATGACTTTTCAGAGCACTGGGTATGTCTGTTGCCAGCAAGTGCCAACATACTCATGATGATGATGACCATTTCTGCAATTAATTTCACAATCTGAGACTCCTTGATTGGAAGTGGTCTGAGATTACATGTACATCTAGTAGCAAGAATGTGAGACCAACTCACTGCCATTCATACTGGCGATGTCTTTGCGATGTTAAAGGTGATGAATGAACCTAACACTTAGCAATGAAGTTTTAAAAGCTATCTTCATTTTAACCACTACCAGCCGGGGACTCCGAAATCGGAGCCGTATGGTTTATATGTGTGGCCGGGGTCTCCGAACTCGGACAAAGGAAACAGGGCCCTGTAACAAAAGACCGTACTCCAAACAAAAGACCAGGCTGCTGGGCATTACCGGCATTTTTCACTCTCAAAAGTGGTGATAATCCAGCGTTATTTTGAAATCGTATACCAGGGTTTGGGGTATTTAGAGCAAGCGGATTACCACCGGGGACAAAAGCTCTCCACCACCACAGCGATGAGCCACACAGCACCGCTGCATGCTAATCTGGCCTCTATTGAAAAGAGGTCTGCAGTGCACTGAGCCAGGTTCGTGAACAAAAGACAGTTGTATAACACCGCACAATCTGGGCTCTGTTTACAAGGCTGCAGGCCTGGCTCAAATATTCGGGCGTCAATGAAGATCACTTGTCAACTTAGAGTAGTGCCTAAAGATTACTCCGTGCGGCTATAAACGACTGTTAAATGGAATGATGAATTGTTGAAGGATTTTGAAAACGGAAAAAATGATAGTCATGCCGGCCCAGCATCCCCATCGTTGAAAAATGCACCGGCACGAAGTGGTTAAAGCTTTCCTCAGTATTTATTCTATGGTTTGGCAGCGTGCCGAGACTCACCTCAACCTGCGAGTTGTACTGGGGTGCCGTCCACGAGGCTGCAGTCTGGCTGTAACTCTTGGTGGAGTCTTCCATCACGCCCAGCCCCTTGGCGCCACCCGCTGCTGCTGCCTCGTCAGGCCTGCTGTACGACTGCGGCGCCCTCACCTGAGGGTAGGACCCAGAGCTGAACCCAGCCCCACCGCCCAGCGATCGGCTCTGTTTGTCCCCGCCTCCTGCGCTGCTGGGCATGACTCCACCCTGCGGGGGTGACATCACACCCCCGTACACCCCGCCGCTCTCGGCTTGGAAGCGGCCCACCGGTTCCGACTTGCACTCCTGGGAGCTCTTGTCAGCCCCTTGGTGCCTCTCGCTCAGGGCCTCAGTGGTGTTGCCCCTGGGGTAGGCCCCGTAAGGTGTCAGGGAAGGAACAGGTTCTCCAGGACCTTTGACTTTGGCTCCCATGGCAGAGGTGGACGTTTCTAGCTCTTGACTGGCATGAGGCTGCTGGATGTTTCTGCCAATGTAATGTAACTTAGCAATCAGCATCTGTTTTTCCATTTCCAGTGCAAATTGTAAATCCGTAACGAAACACACAGGTACCATAGATTCATCAAGGATTTCTGTAAATTTACAATTACTGTACTGCTAAAATGGGGTAAAATGGAAAATAAAGTGAAAAGCGATAATGTTACAAACTGTAATTTGGTGAAATCTTGTAACTGCCATCTAAAGGTTGTTTACTACAATACAGTTGACTCTCGGTAATACAAGTTCAGGTAAGACAAGATTCCGGTTTGGACGATCATATTTGCCAGTCCCTACTGAATTTTGCACAATTCACAAAAAAGTGTAATACGAGCTCGGATGTTAGGAGATTTGGGTTAAGACAAGCATTTTTTGAGCACCAACTGAGCACGAATCTGTCGTTATCTGGAAACTTGTCAATCAACCAGTCCATTCAATTTTGAAAGGGGCTTCCTTAATTTAAGCGTTGACAGTAGAACAGCGCTGCGGTTTTCCCTCACCAAATCAAGCCGTTTGTGTCCGGTGCTGCTAGAGAGACAAACAATGGGCATTTGCAGTTCCTGTACCCAACGTAGACATTCTGAGTGGCGACTCTTGTGTGGCTTGGCTTACTGCCAATTCTTTACACGAGTCAAAAGATCCTCCTCTGTTTTCCTTGACAAAGGAGTGTGAATACTCAAACAAGGCAGGAGCACTCATTTCATGTTGGCACTTACTTGACGGAGGCATTCGTACAGATGATGTACTCCACCTCGTCTGTATAGGGATTCTGGAAGCTGAAACAGCTGGTCCGCAACCAGACCCAGTCCCTGTTCTTGGCTTGGAAACGGTACATCAAGGATAGCACTTGACCTTTCAACTTCACAGCTGTTGGGAAGGGATTTGTGAGAGAGAGGGGAAAGAAGCAGTGATGTATATGAGCGTTAACTTTTTCCCTGGAAGTCAGGTAAAGAATACCAAAGTGAATACGTCACACGCACCACAATGCGTGTAAAAGACATTATCGCGAGACCCAGCATGTGGACCGTCACGCACCAAACCCCATTCATTGCTCTACACTTCCTAGTCCAAAATTGCATCACATTTTGGTACTCTATATAGAAAGAGTTCCTCCATGATACCCAAATGTAATCTGAGACTTGCAAACAGCCACAAATCAGGCTACTGAAGCAGGTCTTAATATCTCTAAAGGAGACACTTGTCATCCCAAGATTCAGCTCTGTTCTTAGTTACATGGCTGTGCAGTTCCTACAAATACTGATGATACTGACTAGAAGCCATTTAGCTACAATATGTTGTATGCACCTGACTATTGAGCTTCTCTGATTTGATGAGACAAAGACAGGAAAAAACAGCCAGTTATTCCAATTCTTTTGGCATATCTGCTTGAACACCTCTTTATCGAGTACGTGTGTTAAAACCAACTGACTAATTTTTGCATCGTAACAAAAAAATACCTCAAGTAAAGAGGCACTGACTGTGTCAAACAGTCCTGAATCGACTTAAGTACAGCAAAACCAATAATTTACTTCTTGAGGATTTGTTCTTAGTTTATACAGGAATCCTCAACATAGTTTAAGAGAAGCATCTATTTCATACAAAACAATATTGACCACTTGGAGCCGGGGTTCCCGGTACCGGAGACCTTAGGTTTATACGAATAGCCGGGGACGCCTGAAATCGGGCAAAGGAGCAAGCATTTTTTTCACTTGTCAACAGCGGAGGTAATCTCTCATTGTTTTGAAACAGTATACCATTATTTGCGGCATTCAGGGAAAGCGGATTATCACCAGGGACAAAAGTGTTCCAGATTGTGGGGCGCTCCAGAGATGAGCGAAATAATTCCGCTGCAAGCTAATCTGGCCACATTTGAAAAGACGCCAGCAGCGCATTGGGCTAATTTCGAGAACAAAGGAAATTATGCAACACTCCACAATCTGGGCTCTCTTTACAAGGCAGCAGGCCTGGCCGAAATAATCTGGCATCAATAGATGTTGCCTGTCAGATTAGAGTAGCTACCCGACATTCATTTGTGCGGGTGTAAACGTCCAGTAAATGAAGTTATGAATTTTTGAAGATTTGTGAAAATGGAAAAAAATCCCCCAGGATTGCAACATGCAAATTCTAATTAAACCCAGTAGCATATGGTTAAGGTAATCACTGATATCTTAAAGACTTGATTTACGCAGAAGAATTTATAGCCCTCAGTGAAAAAACTGCTGTTCTCTCCAATTTGCACCGCTATTAGAAGAAATAATTACAAAATTTCACCAGGAAATCCTTCACTTTAAATTAATTGGATACCTTGTTCAAAACTGTCTTTCAGATGTGCCTGGTCCTCTGGATGGTAATAGTCATAGCTGGACTTGCCCAATAGTTCCTGGGGCTGGTATCCGAGCACTCCTGTCACCCTGGCAACCACAGAGTTCAAAGGTCAGCCATTAACACCAAACCAAAGAGTTTAAAGTCACCCATCAACATCAAACCAAGCACTTCAAAAGTAAACCATAAACATCAGATCAGATTTCAAAAGTCAAGCATTGACCCAATAGAGCTGAAGAGTCGATCATTCAATTAACTTGAAACAGGAAAATTTTAAATTCTCGGGTGGCTGTAGAAGTCTGTCTGTGCTATTGAACAGATCAGCTCCATCTTAGCACTTCGAACAGATCCACAGAACACTTTGGTATGGATAAATCTGGAAAATCCTCCATGTGGAAGGTACCCTGAACACTTTAAGTCTTGTACAAGGACAGTGGGACCACTATGTATCAACAGACATACCTCTGGTCCACGAAAGTAAACTTGCCGTCTGGCTGGTGTCTGGAGATGAACTCATTGGGCGTGCCTGCCCCTCCGAGATCAGAGCAATTCGGCGTGCTGGTGGTCTGGAGACGGCCTATGGCAACCAGGCAGTAGTGGTTGTTGCCATGGCTCTCTGAGTCCGCCTCCGGCTGGTCCATGACAACGGAAGCTGAGAAGGGGAAAGGGGAAGAGTGGTAATGGAAATGAATCCCTGAAGACTTCACTGCACAAGATCTTGTCACAGGAGCTATGGAATGACTCTGTCGATCAGAATTTCAAGTGAGATATTGGCAGTAGATATTTAAAGAATGGAAAAACAGCTATAATGTAACCAAAGTAATCCTCAAAAACTGAAGGTTCCTTGCTAAGTTGCTTAGCTCCATTTTCCACGGGATCTCAGTGACTGTCACAAATGTTCCAATTTCACAAAGCTGCTGAGGAAAAAATGCTGCTGAGGATTTCTTCCAACAAAAAAAATAATGAGCTGAAAACTAGTTAAAGCAATATTTTAAGTAAAGCCAGGCATTTTTGGTTTGTGTCTTATTTTTGCTAAGCAAACTATGCAGTGTGCTAGGAAAATGTATTCTGGGCTAAACAGCTCAATGAATTTTGTGGCCTGGTTACCAGAACATAAATACTTGCTCCGTAGTAGTTGGGGCAAAACACATGGTAATAAACCTACTTAGTACAGACCGAAAATATTTTGGGTACAGAGAAATGTCCCCACAAGTCAGTCCTAATTTGCCTAGGAAAAGAAACTGTCTCTTTAACCCGGTAATGGCCTACCCACACACACACAAGCATTTGCGTTAAATGCAGTGCAGACATTCCTTTGTATTTGAGTTTGCAAGAAAAACTGAGACTGGGAGAAGAACCCACTTTACTTATGCTGTGAACACCGCCATCACACTTGAATTTCTTATGATTTTTCTGAGCATTCAGAATGAATTAATGACAAAGAGCAACAACCCAAAAATTCTTCTCAGAAAAGTTTTTTTGGAGAGGAGGATCTAGGCAAGTTCACACACTGTCCTCACTCAGTGCACTGGGTGGACCTCCTTTGCCCACACGTCCTCAGACAGATTAATATGCTTCTCCACACAAACATGACACACCTGCTGGTGGGGGCCAATTCTTGATGTAGCCCGTGCAGTGCACCACCGCGTACTGCTCGCCGTCCTTGGACCCGATGCTGTTGCGGTTCCGGATGTGGTTGAAGCGTCCCATAGTCATGGGGTCCAACTGGGCATTGCCGTACTTCATGCGGCAGATGAAACCGCGCCTCGAGCCCATGCAGAATCTCATGGAGGCTGGCAGGCAAAATGGTAACAAAAAATTACACGAACTAGCCTACTTCGTTATGTAGGGGGGCAAAGGGGGCACTCCCACAAAATGAAGAATAAAACAATATTTTCAAGGAAAAAAGAGACGGCAGAAAATCAGAGAAAAGGAAAGAAAGGGGATGAAAACGCCAATTTCCTTGATATAGCTCAGAAATGACCCCCACCACTGCTAATTAACGGTTTATCAGTTTGCTGCTGATGAGTGCTTTGCCCCTTCACCTCCTCCCCCAGAAAAGTCTACCCCCCACTTCCCCTACACCCGGTAAAATGAATTTTTACCAATGAAAAATAATCTAACCACAGAACGACAACTCACAGAGACAGAAATAAAAGTACCCTCTTATCAGCTTAAATTTCACATCATTCGTTCAACTCAATCAAAACCAAGCAAACAATCCTAACCAATGACTCCAACAGAGCAAAGTTCTGATGACTACTGCTGGAATGGTTTTATTTGGGAGTATAGTTTACGCATCGGCAGTTAGAGGGTGCAGTGCGGGGTGTCTGAGCAACACTTCAATGCACAGACATCTTTCATGCTTCATCATTGCTAAACACTGTCTTAGGGAATTTAGGAAGTTGTCTTTCCGTTGCATTTTCTGCTTTGTCTCTTTTTTTTTTGAAGACACTTATTGAAAAAAAATAAACTTACACTGGTGTCCTTCTTTCTTGACTGTGCCAGCTGAAAATAAGAAGCAGAAAAATTACTTTCAATGTATGAATCCATCCTAACTATGCCACAACTGAATGATTAACAGAGTGACATACATATTTCTGAGCTTTATGGATCACTGTGTGTACTCACTCTCAAATTGGCAAATGACAATGTTCATGTGGCAGAGTGACATACATATTTCTGAGCTTTATGGATCACTGTGTGTACTCACTCTCAAATTGGCCAATGACAATGTTCATGTGGCAGAGTGACATACATATTTCTGAGCTTTATGGATCACTGTGTGTACTCACTCTCAAATTGGCCAATGACAATGTTCATGTGGCAGAGTGACATACATATTTCTGAGCTTTCTGGATCATTGTGTGTACTCACTCTCAAATTGGCCAATGACAATGTTCATGTGGCAGAATGACATACATATTTCTGAGCTTTATGGATCACTGTGTGTACTCACTCTCAAATTAGCCAATGACATTGTTCATGTGGCAGAATGACATACATATTTCTGAGCTTTATGGATCACTGTGTGTACTCACTCTCAAATTAGCCAATGACATTGTTCATGTGGCAGAGTGACATACATATTTCTGAGCTTTCTGGATCATTGTGTGTACTCACTCTCAAATTAGCCAATGACAATGTTCATGTGGCAGAGTGACATACATATTTCTGAGCTTTCTGGATCATTGTGTGTACTCACTCTCAAATTGGCCAGTGACATTATTCATGTCGCAGGGTGACATACATATTTCTGAGCTTTCTGGATCATTGTGTGTACTCACTCTCAAATTAGCCAATGACAATGTTCATGTGGCAGAGTGACATACATATTTCTGAGCTTTCTGGATCATTGTGTGTACTCACTCTCAAATTGGCCAGTGACATTATTCATGTCGCAGGGTGACATACATATTTCTGAGCTTTCTGGATCATTGTGTGTACTCACTCTCAAATTAGCCAATGACATTGTTCATGTCGCAGGGTGACATACATATTTCTGAGCTTTCTGGATCACTGTGTGTACTCACTCTCAAATTAGCCAATGACAATGTTCATGTGGCAGAATGACATACATATTTCTGAGCTTTATGGATCACTGTGTGTACTCACTCTCAAATTGGCCAGTGACATTGTTCATGTCGCAGGGTGACATACATATTTCTGAGCTTTCTGGATCATTGTGTGTACTCACTCTCAAATTAGCCAATGACATTGTTCACCCCCTTGACTCACTTTTCAGGTCCAGGATCCTCCCACTGGTCGGTGACTCTGTTGTCGAGAGTTGCTCCCTCACTTTATCCGCATCGTCGGGATGGATGAGGTCAAAGATGGACGTCCCTACCCAGTCACTCTGTACAACACCAAAAGACCATGGTAACAGGCATGGGTTCTTGGTTATACCATGTCTTGCCTTTTTAAGAGGAACATGTGCTTTGGTTGACCATTGGCTGTATGCCAGGGCAAATGTCAATCATCAGGGGCAAATCTCTGATGTCATTCCAGAGAGAAAACCTCAATGTTGAATTGGTTTGTGTAAAAAAAAAACACCTTCACAATTTTTGATATTGTGCTGTCCTAGATTTGCTTTTCTTTACTGATTTATTACGAAATTGCATGGTAGTAAGCCAATGGGTATTGAAATCTTTCGCAGAAATGTTTTCAATGAGCAATGAGATTTCATTTATTATGTCAGGAATGACCAGTTTCTATGGCAAGTCCATTTTCTTGGTGGTTCCCAATGAAAGAAGAAAATTCCAGAATCTGAAGATTCACTAGACTTTCTAGACTGCCGTATCACTTTGAAGTGGCCCAGACAGGAAGTGGGGAAAAGGGAGGAAATCAGCTGATCTATGGGAACGCTGCACAGACTGGTGGACTGGCTGCCGTTTTCGTCAAGTCAACTAGCGCAAGAAACTTCGAGGGATGAATTTTGCCGATGTTAATCTACACTGTAACATGCCTTGTGAAGGGTCCATCTCTTGAAGCTTTCAATGCAAAAATAGTTGCAAAATGGCCTACTACATTCACAGCCATATTGAGTTTCAACATTCTGATTCCAGGATCTGTCTCCAAGAATAATCTCATCACACGTTCTCACTCTTCTGGTTTGCTGGGGGAAAAACCTGTCACCACCTAAGATACTATGCAATGTATAAAATGATCAGTAGTGGCCCCTGACTCCTTTTCTGCTTTGTTCTGACACAATGGGCTGTGATTCACGTATATGTACGTAAACCAGAATACATCCTTTCTCTGCGAAAAAATGGGAATTTAATAAAAAGATACCTGTGTCTGATTCAAGACTGGGAGGACTGAATCTGATGTGTAGATGATTCGCCCGCTGTCGCACGAAACTACAAATAGGAAACCGTCGGCCGCCTAAAAACATGACAGAGAAATGGAAAACATTAAACTCATCAACAATATCATTATGTTCTAACACATATTTTGTCCCCGTCTCCTAAGGCATTTTGTTGGGAACCTTACCATATCCCCCCGAAACTTCCAGAAACCAATAGCCTATTTCAAGCAGCAGCATGACCTAAACTAATGGCCGCCAGGCTGCGCCTTAACCACCTCGCGCCAGGCCTATCTATCCATGTTCAGGCTGCGCCTTAACCACTTCGCGCCGGGCCTATCTATCCATGTTCAGGCTGCGCCTTAACCACTTTGCCCGGGCCTATCTATCCATGTTCAGGCTGCACCTTAACCACTTCGCACTGGGCCTATCTATCCATGTTCAGGCTGCGCCTTAACCACTTCACGCTGGGCCTATCTATCCATGTTCAGGCTGAGCCTTAACCACTTCACGCCGGGCCTATCTATCCATGTAGATGCTGCTGGGTCAGGTGATTATTCATTTTTTTCTATTTTCAAAATTCTTTAAAAATTCATAACTTCATTTACTGGACATTTACACCTACACGAATGACTGTCTGGTGTCTAATCTAATCCGACAGACAACATCTACTGACGCCCGAATATTTTAGCCAGGCCTGCCGCCTCGTAAAAAAAGCCTAAGTTGTGCCCTGTTATGTAATTTTCTTATGTTTCCAAAACTGGCATAGTGTGCTGCTGACGTCTTTTCAATAGGGGCCAGATTAGGGTGCAGCATTATTGTATCGCGTTATTGTATTGCATTGGAGGGCTGGAGCGCTTTTGTCCCCGGTGGTAATCCGCTCACGCTGAATGCCACAAACAAAGGGATAATCTTTCTAAACAATGATGGATTTTCTGCACTATTGACAACTGAAAAAAAGTTGGCAATTCCCAGCAGCTCAGTCTTTTGTTCCGAGTATGGTCTTATGTTACAAGGGCCAACTCTTTTGTCCAATTTCGGGCTCCCTGGCTTCGTGTATAAAGCCTATGTGCCCGAAACCGGGTCCCCCAGCGTGAAGTGGTTGAATCAAACCATCTGCCTGTCTCCTGCACAATCCTTCAGAACCACCATGTGGATTTTGTAGGATCTAAGAGGTTTAAAGTTGACAAGACTTCATTATATTTTACCTCAAGAATAAGATGTTTCAACTCTTGATCCGTCAGGAAGGACGGCTTGTAGGTACCAGCCGTGCTAGTATTGCCCGTTCCTGCATTGATAAAAGTCATCAAGTACTGAACGTACATGTACATGTACATGTAATTTCCAGTGATAGCAAGACACTGTCAATTTCAACATCACAGTTCACAACCGCTGCAACACTTGGTGCTATGCAACCAAAATAAATCCCCAGATTCTGTTTGGCACATTTGTAGATCACATGACATGAAATATTCATCCCAATGAATTGAGAATACCCACACTGCACATGCATTCCATCAGAACCATGCAGTACTTTTATCGTCAAACAGATGGCACTACCATGTAGCTTTTCGCACAAAATGGCAGCAAGCTAAGAGAAGCTCTGTTCCATCTTATTATACATGTAAATGTAACTGATGAAGAAATCTGAACTCGTAGATGATGCTGATGCATTTGATATAAAGGAAAAGATGCTGTCAAACAACGAGAACAATTTTGCAAGACGCCAACAATCATCTAAACAACCATGTGAACCGATTCAAAATTAGACAATCAGTCCCGTTTTTGTGATGGACTGAGAAAAGAAATTAACGGCTTGTTCCATTCTACTTGAACGTTTGATCGGTCATATTACGAAATTATTCACTGCACTCGTAAACAGTCATAATTTGTATCGTCACACAGAACACTCAAAAATTAAATGTGAAGAGGATACACGTTGCAGGAGCTGTCCCTGTAACTTTTAACTCATTCCTTTGATCAAAGCCCTTACCCCGTAATGACTTCATGTGTGAGACGGCCATCCGCAGGATGGTGAGCTTGTCGGGCTTCCGAGCGAGGGCACTGCAGGTAGGCACCATGTCCGACAGCTCTGTGATGTAGGCCGTCATCTTGTTCCGTCGGCGCCGCTCAATCTCACTGTGGTTCTCCCTGTGAAAGGAGTTCATAACACAGAGAGCCACTTCCCATGATCAAACTGCTGTAAGTTTGGGAAACTGACTCCAAAAGCTGCACTTGCATGTGGCCATGTAGCACCATACTGTTTTGGTTAGCCATGTTCATAGAGTCTTCTTTATCACACACTGTACATGTATGTACCTGACATACATAAATTACAATGTACATGCACAGTGGAGTACCAACAACCCAAATACAGTCGTTATTAGTAATTACATATATTTTTTGGTATGAGTACCACGTTAGGAGAACATCGGGTTTCAATCCAAGACACACAGCAGCTTGCTGTGGTACACAAGAACTTAGTGATTGGAAAAAGAAAGTTCAACTCGCTGTTTAAAAATAACGCATAAACTTCTGTGGTCCAAAGCCAAAGTAGCAAACAAAAATCTATGCTGGGGAGCGTATTCAAAACAAATGCAAAATCCAACATCCAATGCAAAACCCTGTTTGTCAATGTGCGGTTACATGTTATCAAAATACTATAAACTTGTACCACTAAACTGTTTTTAATGTTGTGTAATTCAAAGGAATATTGGCAGCTCTGTGAACTGAAGGTCAAATGGTATCCAAGCAAAAACAAAACTTGAACATTTGAGTTCTGGTCAAACTTTGCGACAGTCTGTGAAAAGGATTTGGAATTTGTTTTCAAACATGTAACGACATACACTGTACCTTCACTCTGGTCAAGTATGTTGAAATGACTAATGTATTTAAAATGTGGTACAAAATTAAGGATTATTTTCAACTGTTATGTGTTCTGTCTTACACCTGTATTCATGTATCTCTGGCAATACATGTTCAGTCTTTCTTCGTCTTGTCTTCTGTCTGTGCGTAGCCAAGGGAACACATGCTTTTGCTCCACCTTTGACCTATGTACTGGTACATGTTGCCAACTGCTACATGTATATGAGTACTTACTGATTAAGTGTCAAGATGTACATTTAACTTTCTTCTACTACTTTGAAAAATCAATGGAAGCATTGAAATAAATGTACATAAATATTCTAGACTTCCTGCTACATGTAGATCCATATGGTACATGCACCGGTACATGTACATGCATGATATGGACAAATGTACATGGTGTATAATGTTGCCCATCCAACATGCTACACCCCTTGGTACGTGTTCCGGTACACGTACACTATCTTGAGTTGAGTCTCTTCCGTTTCTCATTAAATGACTGAATGCCTGCAGCACCAAACTCAATGGGACTTCAAAAGTTTGTGAACTTGGTGCTCTAAACCTGCACAGTTGATATGAAGTTAAGATGGGAGCTTTTTCAATGGGCAGAGAGATGTACGGTACCAGCATACCGTACATTTGTGTCCTCACACAAGTATCATAATGCAACTTGCCATCCACTAACCGCTAATAAGAAATGAGTAGGATTTACAGTACAGGGTACCTAGGGTACATGTGTGTAATAAAAGCAGAAAGTGAAATTACAGTCAGATGTCTGCAATTTTCTGACCACTTTTTGCCAAATGTTGGAAGGAAATGTAAAGGTAAACTTGTCATAGATTTTTCCACAATACAGCTACATATGAAAGGGTGCACTTATCAAAAGGGGTGTGTATCATAAGTCCGACGCCTCATAGGTCCGACGCCTCAAAAGTCTGAATTTTTTTATTTATGAGGCGTCGGATTTATGGGCAATTTTTTTTCAGCCTCATATCGGGTAGTTCCGACGCCTCAAAGGTCCGACAGCTCATAAATCCGACGTCGGACCAACGAGGTGTAGGACTTAATATGAGACGTCAGTGCAATTGACTGTGAAACATGGAGGAGTGCGGGCCCGCGCGACGTGACACTGCATGCCATAAATAGTACACCATACTTGACACCGGGAACCAGTCTTGTTCCTCGTAACGAGCGTCAAATCAAACATCGAACTTTTGAGGCGTCAGATTTTTTGAGGCGTTGGATCTATGCCATGGGCCGAAAAACCATTGCAACTTTTAAATGCATTTGTCAGACCTATGAGGCGTTAGACCTATGAGGCATCGGACCTAAGAGGCGTCGGACCTATGAGGCATTGGACCTATGAGGCGTTGGACTTATGAGGCATCGGACCTACATGTATGAGGCGTCGGACTTACGAACTGACCCATCAAAAGCGTGTGTTGGTAGAATGAAATCCATCCCACCCGTGCATGTTCTTTCTAACCACTTTTTGGGCCTAATTTCGTGCACCATAAAGCATTTATCTTCACTTTAAATTGTAAACACAACTCAAAGATTTTTTATCAGAGAAATTAACAATTTCACAAAGACACTGTACACTTGCACAGTGTACAGGTGCATAAGTTTACGGTAAGTAGCATTTCACATTTCTTGATCCAAAGCATTCATACCCAAAGTTATACCTGCCAAACAAATCTCCAGACCAAAATTCACTTTTCAAACATGGAACCATGACTTTTCCTGAACAATGTACCGTACATGTACATCATGCAGCCAAATATCAACAAGTTCGTGCTTTCCTTCAGTTTCACATTGGACATTTAAACATGCATGAGGCATACCGGGTACAAAGCAAAATCACCCTGTACAAATCCAACAAAAGTGATAATTCTGACAAAAAGTCATGCATACAAGAATTGTCTGGAACAGCGTACACGTAGACCATGTGCCGCACTGGTACCAAGTTGACATGCGTCCTTTAGAAATGTGGTACCATTAAGTTGCCAAACAATGCAAAATGTTGCTAGCAAACCGACAAAAATGTGTACGAACAAATGAAATCTTAACACTTCATGCAAACCAAACATGTACAATGTGTGCGTGTACAGTATTTGCTATGTACAGTGCATGTATGTACATGTATTTCAGACAGCTTGGTTCCCATTTACATGTAGGTACATGTACATGTACGTGTGTACATGTACATGTACATGTATACATGTGCACAGGCACGTACATGTACCATATGTTATGGGGGAATGGCTGCCAGAACTGTACTTGTACAAGAAAAGTACATACATGTATATGTACATGTACATGTACTCTTGCAAAAAAAAACTGCCAAGGATTGAAGACATGCAGGCATCTAATCTGGATGTACCCTTAATTATGAGTACATGTACATGTTTACAAAGTTGAGTACTCTTACACCAAAGATCGTATAGCGCCAAAGGCTCAATATGGATAACTCTGCCCAAAAGATGTAATCACCATGGGTGCCATTTGAGCAAGCGATACGCCTGCGCAGTTTACTATAACGCTTAGGCACAGGCTCACCAGGTGCACGTGCCTGCCGCGGCGCCTGTGCATTGATGTGTATTGTGTGTAACGTGTATCAAAATGTTCATATACAATTTTAGGTTTCTCGAAATAACCAAAACAATTAAAGATGACAGTAAGCATTTTTTCCAAGCTGCGCATGGGACATACATTGTACATACACTGATCATGTGTACATGTACCAGTACATGTACATGTATGTCCAGCACATTTCCATTGGTTCCCACAGCCTACAGTCTTTTGGTCCCTACAATACATGCATGGTAAATGTACATGAAAATTAACTTCAAGTTTAAAGCATACAAAAATCAAAACATCAGTCGTTTCAAAATATCTCAGCCTTCCCCTGTACACTTTGTGTGTTCAGGCTTTGTTTGCATGCAGTTTTTTCCAGACATTTGACCAGAATTCGAAGACTGCATACCAGCACATGTGCACGTGTATATGCATACCTGCTGTTACTCTTATTTGAAAAAGTTGAGTTTCTTTGCATAAATGAACAGCACATGCATTTGGAAAAGACATGGGTCTCTACTCAATTCTGTTAAATTCTCATTTTAACAGACTTTCCAGGGAAATACAACATTTCATTTGTTCTGTTTGTCTTTGTTTTGCTTTGTTTACTGTTTTGCTCTGTTTCCTTTCCTTTTCTTTTTCAAGGAATATATTGTATGATTCCCAAGTCTATCACAAGTGAATCACAGGTCTTTGCAATAATTCCTTATAAGGGTTACATGTAATAACTGGATTACTTTTCTGACATTTCCCTTCAACCAATAATACAGCATATGTAGCATCAATGTCACCAACAGCAAACTTGACATGCATGGCATTCCTTTTTCTACATTCTCATTTCCTTTTTTCCTACCACCACAGGTTGCTGACCACACAAAAGGAAAACACGGAACATCCTTCCAACTACATGTACATGTATGTGCGCAACGGAAACAAGTGGGAAGTTATCCTTTTTTCCTCTCTCATTTTGTTCGTCCGAGGACCGACCGCAGGACGTGTACCCGCATGTACGATAAGTCTGTTAGCTCCGGATCGGGCGGAATACATGTGTAACTTAGCACGGCATTAGTACTCCAGTCAAATCAATGAGTAATTTATCCGAGCTGGTGCGTGCTTGTCAAGATATTTACCTTGCAAACCTCTCTTTGTCGGGTTTGTCCTCGTCATTTCTGTGGGAAAAGAAAGACGGGAGACTTTTTTTTGGCCAGAACATCCCTGCTGCTTTAGGGCTGGAGCATGCAGCTGTAGGAATTTTTTTTTTTTTTAACTAAAACAAGGGGGGCGTGCTCTTTCATGCAACTGTGAGCTCTACATGTACAACCAAAGGAACACATTGTTCACAACATGAAACCAACTTCTGCCAAAAACATAACTCCCCTGAAACTTCAATTAACAGCACCATTTTTGTCAATGAATAGCAATGAAAAAGGTGGCGAACTAAAACTGGTGCATGCAAATCTATACCCCCGGTACCTGTGTAGACAAACATCTGGGCTGAAGACTGGACACCAGCTCTCTAACAGCTTTTTCAGAAGCTGATCAAGCAGGGATTCTTGTCCAGCAAGCACAGACTATTTTTCTCTTGATGCATGTACATGGCACCAGCGTTCAACCATTTTATTTTTATTTTCTGGCATTTTGTCTGGTACACAGCTCATACGTCGACAGTTAAGACCGTTCATCATTTATGAGTGATTCACAGTACATGAGACCACTCGAGTCTTTCATCAAACCACATACTAATGGACCTCTACTGAGAAAGACTCCCAACAACTGTCTGCACAATGACTTGTTGGAATCACTGCACTTTTGGATGATTTCACTTCCAGGCAACATAATCTTCTGACGAGGAGAAGGAATGACCAAAACCACCATTTAGAGCCATCATGTGTGCGTAACAAAGATCACGGATCATTGTTGGCGGCTTACCGTGAGAACTTGCTGGGACTTGTATCTTCATCCTCTCCGTCCTCGGAGCTGAAAAAACAAACATGGGAGAAAAAATAACTAAACCAGACTTGCCTGAGAAAAAAACCCTCACTTGCATCAAACTCAATGGAAGACCTACGGAAGATGTATGAATGTACCTGTACATGCCAGTAATCTACTGCCACTTTTTCTTCCCTTGATATCTCGAAAGAACCAAGCATACAGCACCTTTATTACATTAGGAACAAGCAAACGAAGCATTCAAAACTTGTCCAGTATCGTTCTCTGTAATACATGTATTACATGTACATGTACATGTATTACATGTACATGTAGTACATTTACATGTATTACATGTACATGTAGTACATGTACATGTAATACATGTACATGTACTACATGTGTGTACCGGTATGCGGCAATAGTGTCCCAGCACTCCTTTCATACATGTATGTACCGGTGCATATACCTTCAGAGCACAATGCACAATGTACTGATAAAATGTACACGTACGTGTACAGTACCTGTGCACGTTCACTGTACGTACATGTACCAATGTACCGGTACATGTATGTGCCGTCACTTTTAAATGGAGCTCATGGAGCTGCATGTGGGAAATTACCAAGCTAGATTTTTAATCATACATGCTTTTTTATTTTTTTTTATTTATTTGGGTTTAAAAACGATATCAATTCAGTGAGTCGTGGGACTCATAATGATTGATAATATTAAAACCATCAAAATTATTAATAATTACCATTCAGTCAAAACTATTTACAAATTTCCAAATAAACCATGTACGACAGCCACAAAAACAATAACGCCGACACCAACAACAAATACATGTATTGCACTTAGGAGGAGCAAGTTAAATTGTCAACTAAAAGGAGAAAAATCACTAAAAAAGGTTAATGGCATTAATTTTTTCGTACATGTACATGTGGAGGATACCAGTACAGCATATTGAATTACCGGTACATCGTACGGGTCAGACGTTTAAACAAAAAAAATATACATGTACATCCGTTTAGAGATTTTCCTAAACCTTTAAATGGAACTAATTGTTGGAGTTTTCACAAAGTTTAATTTTTGATGTGGTGACCAAACTGGATGGAGGAAGCTTTGTGTGTGCCGTGGCTATAGCTTTGGTGCCGCCACCCGCTCAGCTTCAGCACAGGCGCACCGCTCACATGGTGACTGTCCAATCACAAGTGAGATGCATCCCCGTCGCGGTGCTGCAAATCTGCTTTTTGCATAGCCAAATCTCACTCAAATAAAAAAGGTTAAAATTTACTTTCTGGTATTTTTTCTGGTGTATTCAGCCAGTATTTGCATCATATCAAATTCCATTAATTCCCACTTTATTCGTTTTTGAGGTCAGGCAAAAGCGTAAACGGACTCTACCAGTATTTACTTTTGGAGCGAGCAGAAAAAAATTCCAGTCTAGCCTAAAAGTACCCTGCCCAAGGTTTAATTTGTCTAAACATCGAACAAAACTATTCAGTGGTTTTAATACTTAATATCATGATTTTATCTGACGTAGACGCCAATACACCAAAAAATACATGTAAATGGGAAGAAATGATTATTTTCAAGTGGCTCGGCAAGTCCCAATGAAAAAAAAAAATCTAGAATAAATTACCCCCAGCTCTGCAGAAAAAGAAATCTCCTGAGGAGTGATTGACAGCTCTATTATTCCGTTAGACACAATGGTTGATTCTTTGCAAGCAAAGCAGCCACTGGTAGGATTGTAACACTTGCACAGTTCCAGATTTAGGCAAGAAACAGTATTACCATGGAAACTCCTGGGCCACCTCGGGCACACTGCCTGGATGCTGCCTGGCCAGTAGCCAGGCTTTCTTTTAGCAGTGAAGGATTACCACTTTGTTGTACAGCCCTGGATAAATTAAATAATGTTCCTTCACCTCCTTTTCTTGACATTAATTATGGCAAAAACTAAGTGTATAACTTTTTCCACAAAACATTGAATCTTTTTTTGAAGAAAGAACATACATGTATACTGCTGATGAACAGGCCAAATGAATATACATGTATTCCTCATAATTACACAGTGATAAATTGCATCCATCTCCCCTCCGTTCTCTCTTTCTTTTTTGTTTTTTTGAAAGTCCTATGTCGTCAATAATAAGACATACATGTATATGCATTTTTGTTGAGCTACATGTACTGTACCTGCATTAAAAAAACTTACATGTACTTGTTAGGTGGAAACAGAGCTGACATGCATGGCCTTTGTTGTTTGTGTTGGCCAAACGTGTAAAGAGCAAATTCAAATGTTGCTAAACAGTCAGTGAATTAAACGCAAATTTCGACCCTTAGTCCATGTACACGTTAAAAACCCTAATGCACATCTTACTTATGAATGATATATTCGTTTGCTGACAAGTTGTCTGTAGTTTTAGAGTTTTAATTGTTCTTTCATGTATTTGCAAACTGTTTAACTACAGGTAAGATGCCAATACTGAGTACTTTCGTACATGTTTTTTGAACTTACAGGGACATGTACCAGTATGTACTGCTACCTACAGATGTACATGTACTGTGCCTTCTAACATTATTGAGAATACGAACTTCAATAGACCACATAAGAGATATTTTCAATTCAATATTTTGTGTTATTCTTGTAAAATATCTCTTTGCCTCACTGTTATAACCCTCTTTGTTCCATCTCTTGTGTACACAGAATCAAGGCCACTTAAATTCCTTATGTGATGGACATAACAGGTGTTACCCTACATACATGTAGATGTTTACCAGGGTACATGTACACAGTACTTTCAATGTAAACAAAGGAGAGACTCCTGTACATATTGAGTGAACACCCCTCCACATGTACTGGTACAAATCAGTTACATGTACATTGTACATGTCCATGTACATGTACATATGTGGGCACACACGTGTACACTGCATTGATGGACATGATACCTGTATGTACCCGTACATGTACAATATATGTAAATGTACACATTATGCATACTAATCAGTGGATGTCTTAACACATGTACAAGTACAGTACATGTACAGTACATGTATGTGTCTGGTACTGCACCTCCCTGACCTTTTTTAAAACCTTTTTAGCCACCGGATATTTGTGTACACAGCAAGTTAAACCTACCCACCTCTCTTACGTTTTAGATATTCCCCGGGTGCTCTTCAGTTGCCCCTCAAAAACAGCGGGTTGCAATTTAGATGCTGATATTGGCACTCGAGCAAGGAGAACCAGTACCAGCAGTACTCTGTAGAAACTCCTTGAATTTATAGTATGCAGGGTCAACAAATGAGCGCCATACAATAGTAAGCCTGGATTCACACAGACAGACCATACATGTACAATGTACATGTTCTATACTTGAGTACTATCATGTAACACAGTACCTCCAAGTTTATGAATCAGAATTAAGCCCTACTGATCAAAAGTGGTCTCCATCATAAGATTTTTAAACATCTCTTAATTAAAAATGCAATTATTTAATGTACAATATATATATTACCTTCTTCAAAAATAACAAGTTAAACTTGTAATTTCCAGGCCTGTACAATGTACGGAAGGAACAAAATGCACAAGAGAAAAAACACCTGAGAGTGCTTTCAAAATAGGAAGAAATACATGTAAATGTATTTCTACAAACTACATGTAAACAATGGGAATGCTACACACCTGTACCGGCAGGTGTATTTATTCCGCAGAATAAGGCACAGAACATGTGCATCCATGGAGCCACAAACCATACAGGGTAGGCAAAGTACTGCATACCATTTCTGTCAACACCTTAACATTCCTATTCAGTTTTATTTCCAATGCAATAGCTTCCATGTGAACATGGATTTGCACACAATTTATGTATGTACATGTACATAGTAAATTATGTAAAAATACATTACTTTTAGTATCCATCTGAGCGTGACCACTGAAAGTATTCTGGGAGGAAATTTTATTAAATTCATTGCAGTTAAAATGGCCAAGAAAGGAGAAAAAAAGAGGAAACAACAAATTGAGTGAATAAAACAAGCACTTACTGAATCTGATTATGCAAATATCTAATTCTCCTTTGTACCGGTATCAATTCCAACAATGGACCAGCATCCGGCCAAGACTGGCAGAGAATGCGCCGCAAATATATTTAATGAACTCCCTCGTTCAACTGATCAAGGTACGGTACGTGACCAGAGTACGCTCTGAGTTCGTTCTTGGCAGAGAGTAAACTGGCCAGTCACGACACACACCTCCTGAGGGAGTACAGCCGCTTGATGATCATCCTTTGTACCTGTGCATCCCCCCCTCCCCCGGCCTGTTTTAATGACATGAATGAAGAGAGCCCTATTCTTGGGTTCTTGCAGTGTCCGTGCGTTATAACACGCATGCGAGTCTGGGCTTTTGTGTACACATTTGGGGGTAACTCTTTACTTAGAGTGAGTGAGATGGTACAAAAAATGCAGTCTTTCCACACCCTGCGGTACATGTATCATGTAAATGACATTCAAGTAATATTCACCATGAACGTTATTAATGTGCAGTAGTACAACATTCAATACTTGCTAGTGAAAGTAATAGGACAGTATACTGTACATGTAATTGTTTTTTCCCTACAATTATCCGAGTCAGAAATACGGATGTGCCTTGGATCGAATTTTTAATCTCCAAATAATCCTGTGATCACATTACTTTATGTACCGGTATGTGTCTGTGATCTTGAGGTACATGTACATGTACCGTACATGTATTGGTTTGAATGCATTTTAGAATACTGCACCCTTATCCATCAAGGAAACATTGATAATGATATGGTACATGTACCCCAGTTCATGTTCATGTACGTGTGTATGCACGTACTATACATGTACACGTATTGTGTACATAATGCATGTGAATTTCATGATCTCAATCATGGTCACAGTAACGGGGATCACTGAAGCTTGAGAGTGTCTGTACACATCAGCCTACACCTGTAAACGGAACCTGTGTTAATTGTTCCAAAGCTATTATTTCACAATGAACTTGTCCTAGGCTCAGTACTATTTTTCAGCTGAATGTACATGTACCAACTTTGTAAAGACCACATGATGCCACAACCGCAGTCTTTTACAAAGTTGGACTTTACAAATGATGACCCTTGGTGGTCATTTGTCCAAGATCTGTGTGACACTTCTCACTTCATTTTGTAACCTCCCTATGTCACAGAATGACATTTGCCCAATCATGGCTTGAGTGCTCCACACATGCTCAACCTCTACGCATTAGCTTGATGCTCCGCGCCGGTACAAACTCACTGGGAAATCACTCAAGCACCGGGATGAGTATAGATGTAGATATCGCCCCAGTACTACATGTGTATCAATACAGAATTTGCCAGAACACGTTTAAACGTTTGCCACGTTACAGGCACAAGAAACCCCTATGTGTTCATTCGTCAGCCAGCATGAAGTACCGTAGATGTACATGTATGTACAACAACAAGCCCCCCTATACAATTTTTAAAAAAAGTTGTTGAGGCTTTGAACTTGCTTAAATGCAAGATGGTTCACTGTATTTTTGTAACATGCCCACATGTGATAATGGCACACTTACGTGAAAATTGTACAATGTACATGTTTATGTGTACGTGTAACAACATTTTACATGTAGTTTACTGAAATTACATTTTTGACAACCTTTGTCAAATAATCTAAAGGTCAGTCTACTTTGACCTTGAATCAAATACTATTAAATGAAAGAGTTCTTGGAATGTAAGCGTATGTTTTTATGTCTGCCTACAGTGTAGAACTATCTTTTTTTCTTACACTTCAAGGGTGTACATGTATGTAAGATCGTATGGAAATTGGTGGATTTGGGACTGTTACGGTTAAATTCCTTGTTACAATAATATAGGGTACACTCACACTGCTTTCCTCTTGCGTTGCGCCATCTGCTGGGGTGGAAGATCCTCGTTTCCTAAATGAAGGGGAGAAAAGGATATTATTTGCGGTCAGATTCAACTTTACTAACCAACAACGTAACTTGGCATTCCTGTAAGGAAATCCAATTTCATTTGTTTTCAAATACATGTATTTGGACTGTTTCATTCTAAGTGCATGGGTCAATGTTTGAGGCAACCGCATCCCCAGTGGTAACTCTCATTTCTGGCATGGCTTCCAGTAGCAATCCCTGGAAAGGAATCTTTTCCGAATGCAGCTACAATGAGGAAACAATTTATCTTGTGTACAGAGTGTGTTCTCACATTTGCTGTGAATGATTACATGTACATCTACTTTCCTTTTGAAGCAATCCCTCTTTGCCATTTTGATCATACTGGTAATTAGGAAAATGCGAAAATGTCGGAAAAAAATTTGGTCCCCAAAATAAACACTTTGAAGATTGACTCTGTGTTTTAATACCAGACACCACATGCTAGAATGAACACAGGTTCACAGCAGGGTCAGGCACCAGCCTACATGTACATGTACATGTATATGTTTTTCTTATACCCAGCAAGAAATGAGACCGAGTGGTACCCCCCAACATGTCCAATCCCTATACACATTCCAGACTACTGTTACTTAACACATCCCCCCCAAGATGTCTGAAAGGAATTCCCCAGATTCCTGCGAGACAATGACCAACACAAAGCAGGGGGGTTCTCTCCGTCTCATACCTTGCTGCATATGGTTTTTCTCATTAACATCCATGTCATTTTTATGCAAATGATTTAATTCCAGGATGAGAGCTGGTAGCTTTGGGGACACACTGCTCAATACAATGGACGAGGTTAGTGTGGTCAAGAAATACAAAAACATCACAAACAAGCTTGCTTAGTTTGTCTTTTCTTACTGGTCTTGACCACTGAGTTGGCTAGGATAGGGTGGCTGGCTCAAATTGTATGCAGCAGTGGGAACCATGGAAGTCAATCATGTTACATGTATGTGTAATTTAGCTTTGCATCCAGCCTGGATGTTCAGGTTTGCAACTACGTCAGTGTATCCAACACTGCATTCTCAGTGCCGTCCGTAATGAATGTACATGTAACGTATACTGTATGTCAGCGTTTGCCCTGAACTTTTTTCTCACTTGCCAGCCGGACCAGCAGTGATGGCTTTTTACTAGTCCGCCAGCATTTTCACTAGTCCGCGTTTTCCCCCAAATTTCAACATTCTTTTTGTGGCAGTAGCGTATTCTCAGTGTTGTCTGTAATGAATGTACTATACATGTAATGTACATGTATACATGTACAGTACATGTACAGTATGTAACACCATTCATTCTGCATGGGCTACCAGTATATTACCGCCCATCCAAAAACCTGGCAAAATGCCAAGGCAAAGGCACAACCACAGACCTACATGTGCATAGTGTACAAAATGATGGTAACACAGCAACATTGCACTAGTTCATGGAGAAAACCTGATTTGTACATATAATATATAGAGGGTGCGCATGGCAGCCATTTTATCTAAGAGGCTTTGTTCTACAAGGACATGAGTAGACCTTTTGAGCTGTCCTTCCATAAGAAAAGCAGTTACCAGAAAGATGGCAGCCATGCAGAACCTCTCTATACCGGTAGGCGTAGGCCCATGATATACCAGGCAAGATATGGGACGGAGGTTACCCCCCTTACATGTCAAATCCCTATGCACACTCTAAACTATTGTTACCGGTACCTAACACATCCCCCCTAGAAGTCTGTAAAGAATTCCTGAGATTCTGATCAAACAATGACCAACACAAAGGCAGGGGGGTTCTCTCTGTCCCATATCTAGCTTCAAATGGCCCACGATACAAGTACAAAGATTGCATCATGGTCTTTAATCATGTGCGGACTGTCTAGACAGACAGTAATCCCCCACAGTGTACCAGACACAACAATGAACTGGTACAGTTGACCTAATCAGGTGAGAGACAAATCATGGAATATCCCTCAAAACTCCCCTCATGAAGGTCTCTACTCATTGGACATCTCATGGCAGGTCCCAGGTGTTGCTGCCGCTCACCCTGTCCAGGGACAATTGTCTTGAGCATTGTATGCAATATCAATTGTCCAGCTGATTTACATACATGTATGTAGCCTTATTTTTGGCATTACAGGCCAGGGTATTTCATAGCCAAGGGTATTTCATAGCCAAGGGTATTTCATATTATACAGGGTATTTCATAGCCAAGGGTATTTCATATACAGGGTATTTTATAGCCAAGGTAGACATGCTGAAATTTGCACACTAGTCCATCACTTGCAGTTATCCATAACGTACACGTAACTGACAAAATTATTGTTGAAAAGCACACATGTACCGGTACCGGGTTTGTGGGACTAAACTCAGGTAAAATTATTCGTTCTGGGTGGCTGTTCATTTTGGAGAAAATAAAAGACGGCAATTTCAGAAAACGTGCGTAAAGATACATTTATGGAAAATTGCCGTCGGGCAGGTGCCCAAACTTTGACACGACATACGTACATGTATGCCTGCATGGGTTACTATTATTCATCAATTTCAGTGTGTGACATCACATACCGGAAGCTGCATTCGACTGAACATGAGAACATGTCACAGATGCTGAAATCAGGTGCAATTCGAAATACGGTACAGCAACTTCAGGTATGATCTCAAATCAAAATCCTAGAATATTGTTTTTCTCAGAATATACAGATTCCACTGAGTTGAAACTTTGTCAGGTACCCCCTTTCATCTGGATTATTGGCAACTCGCGCTAGCTTTCAATGAAAAGGTTGAAATGCCACACAACTTGGATAAATTCTCTCAGGGAGCCACAAATACTTGGAGACAGTCGAAACATTTTCCATGGAAATTTGCTGACTGTAAAAGTACACTGTACTGTAGTTGGGCCGGCCCGTCTACATGTACATGTAATACAATTACAGCTCTACTGTTGGGACAGTGAGGTAATCATGTTTCTATTGTACCTCCATACATGCCCCAGTACATGCATCCTACCAGTAGTTGGGACTGATGTTGCAGTTACATTATGACTGATATCCAGGCTCTCAGACTTGTGTATAAAAAACACGACCAAAAATTTTGTACAATTTGTTTCTTGGTTTACCATGTAGAAGAAACTACATGTACTCATTTCACAGTTACATGTTCTTTACATGTAAATGTATGTCCTTATCTATCATGTTTATTCATCGGGGTTGGGGTTAAGGAATTTCAGAACAAACCATGGACTGCAATATCGAGGAAATTACACTCAGAGACAATGTTAGATTTTCACGGTTGTAGACGTAATCCATCTGTTCTCGAGTTGTGAAGTGCATGCACGTACTAGAATACAAGCTGCGTGCATGCACTACGCAAGTCCGATTTCCAGTGAAGAACTGTTTCACACCAGCTACACGGAGGCTGTGCTTGGTACCCAGCTATAATATAACCTGCCTGCTGATATAAAAAAAATTCTGTTTTTTGTCGGGTCGGGGGTTCAGACTGACCAGTAACACCCCCATTGGGCTATCCCTATAATGTTTGTATCTTTGTTCAACTTTACATTTAGGTTTATAAACATAAACTTGCAAAACAATGCGCTATTTTATAAGAAAAACCTTGGTCAGCATAGTCGCCGTCACACATGCAAGTATACAGGGTGCTTGTAATGGGAATGACGGCCATCAACAATCTCTTTGAAGTGGTTAATTTGTTCGTATATTTTATTGATAAAGTACATGTACATGTACCATACACAATATGGTAAATGGAACAGTAACCATGGTAACTTATCTTGAAAAATGTAAAATTAAAAAGAATGTAACTTTGCAGGCATGATGACTGTGATGAACAGGCGAGAGTGATGATATAGATCGGGAACACAGAGCATGCAGAGGCAGTGCTGGAGTACATGCAGTAAGCAGCGATCACACAAATTGTGCTGTTGATTGGCCTTTCCTATTTGTAAACCAGAACCGTAATAAGCAGACTGAATTTGAAATTGGCAGTGAGTATAGGTAGTTGAATTTTTGAGCAGTGGACAGATAGCTGGACTGTGTCGACTTTTAAAAAATCTGGATTTTTTTAGGGAGGAGATGCTGTCTTAACACCCTCAGCCTCATATAGGCCTACTTCAATTTGCCTCACATCAAGCAGCCGGAGCCTCGAACTGGTAGCTTGCACAATCCCGTCAGGAACGTGTCAACGCAGCTTTTGAAATATTGTCCAATCGCACGGTATAAGAACCAACACAGCATGCGCAAAATTACTAAGCAACAAACACGCGAATCACTGAACCAGCTCTATTTATTATGTAAAGCTGTCGGATCGAGGCTCTGCATGCCTATGGCGGCAGTGTGCAAAGAGTGAATTGTTGGAGTCCTCTGTAATCATTAGTGCCTTTCGATATTTTTGCCAACGGTTTTTGCCAGCGAAGAAATGTCGCTGAACATCATTGTCAGTGAGCTTAAAACTCATTGGCTTATTTTGGGAGGTTGAAGTTTATCGTCATGCTGGAACTCTACTGTACCTGGTTATCGGGCGATGGATCAACTAACAATGTGCCATTTTAAAAAAATTCAATAAATCTTAAAGACAATACATGCATGTGATTTTTTGCTTTTAAGTTACAAGTGAAGGCCAAAGGTATCATGATTTTTATTCGCCATTATTGACTCTCACGTCAGGCTAATTTATTTTTAAAACTACAAATTTGTGCCTGTGCATTTTGGAAAAAGTTTTGAAGTCCTAAAAAATGTAGTCAGTAAAAAATGGACAAAACAGAAAACTCAACTCAAGCGGGACAACTCAACAAATAGGACTAATTTGGTAGCAACAGAAATTTGCCAATGCCTTGCTGTTTAATACCCCCCTCCCAACATGAAAAGCTAGATATGTCGCCGCTGGGAGTCCCCTAACATTTATTGAATTCGGTGGACACCTTTCATCAGTCTTTTTTAGATCTACCTGTTGACACACAATACAAAGGCTTGCAATGTAAATGCTGAAAAAAAATGGCCAGGATTAGTACAAATCCAAAATTTCAGCTTCCGCACGTGCATGTATATGTAAGGCCAACCATCACCAATGAACGCCACAGCCTCACCCCCGATGTTTTGTGTGCTCGGGACCAAAGTTGCGCATGCTTTATGTGCGTGTATGCAGCTCGGAATCTCATACACCGAATAGTTACATGTGCACACTTTACGAACTGCACTGGATAACGGCTGGAAACAGTCCACAACAATGGCAAGAATTACCGAGATTATTGTGCCGTTTTTGTCTTTTGTGGTGATGTGTCAAATTTATATTGCCTATCGGCTGTGGAGGTATGCTCAGAAGTTATAGATGTGAAATTGGCTTCTTCTTCAGTACGTACATGTAGCAACAGATTCACTGAATCCATGTATAGCCACAGGAGAAGATGGAGTGAGGCCTAATTAATTTAAGTTCCTATCCCTGGATCTAATAAAGTCAAGAACCTGATCCCCAAAAGAGCTGATTGACATTGTTGAGACTATTGTAGCAGGAAACCTGTTCCAATCTCTACAAGTTCTGGGTACAAAGGAATTCCTATGCACTTCAGTTCTGCTGTGCGGCAAATCAAGTTGAGAACTATTTCCAATGACTGTTCTACGTGGTCTGTGCAAGCATGCTTGACAATAGACTTCGGAATAGCAGATATGCCCAAATGCATTTGTTTCATCAAGATCTAGCAGCTTCAAGACCCTGTTTTAGGGTATTCCACCCAAGGTATGTGATTATATCGGTCACCTGAAGACGGACAGAGTACACTGTTCGAAACGTCGAGTTATTCCCCGGTTCTTCTCAGAACCACACATACTCAAAGAAGAGATAAATACATGGTGTTACCGCAATCTTTACTATAGATCTAGTTTCTTTCACCATGAAAACCTTTAAGTCTTATATACATCGGTCACATTAGCCTCTCTTCTAAAGCTGTTAATAATTAAAGCGTGCTGCATGTCGTTGCGCCACCTCAACCTTATTGATGTATTTAGCCTCGAAGGGATCACATACACTGTACTACTGAAGTGTACTCCAGGTGTGGACCAACGAGAGCTAAATAAGCAGTTGTTTTTGCCATTTTCGAGCACTGCTTTAACTTCCTACGCAACATACCTAGGACCTGGTTAGCCTTCTTGATCATATAATCATAATGGTAATCCCATTTAGATCTGTGGGAGAGGAAGACTCCCAGATACTGGTGATGATCCCTCATTGCCAGGGAATGATTATCCAGTTTATAACTATTGCAAATCTTCTTCCTTTTGTTTCCCATGTGCAGGTTGTAGCATTGCTTTATATTAAATTGCATTTACCATGTAGAGGCCCTTTCATGGAGTTTAGCCTATCAATATCTTCCTGGAATGCGATGCAGACAGCCCAGTTGTGGAAATTTTTATATCAAATGCAATCGTCAGCAGAAAGACAAATTTCAGACGGAAGATTGTCCGTGATATCGTTGATGTAAAGCAAAAATAAAAGAGGACCGAGGACTGTGCCTTGAGGCACACCGGAACCTGCAGAATCCTAATCAGAACTAGATCCATTGAACACCACTCTTTGTTTACGTATCGAAAGAAAGTTGACAATCCACTTTGAATTTCATACATATGAAGCTTAGCTTTCAGACGCTCATGGAGGTCAGTATCTAATGCTTTGGCGAAGTCAAATATGGCTATGTCCACTTGTTTACCAGCATTTACTGCCTCAGCCCAGTCGTTAGTTGTCAAAACTAGTCCGGTGACACAAGAGTGATGCTTCCTGAAACCATGTTGTTTAGTAGTCAAGGTACCATGCCCTTCCCAGGCTAGGTGTCTACTAATAATATGCCAATGACTTATGTTCAAGAAGCTTGCATGGTATCTTTAAAAGGTTAGAACTTGTGTTGAAAATTTCAGTAATAAAATTTGTCACCCTTTTTTAGATCCTTCATATCCTGGACTCCCTCCATAACATTGTGCGGTCAGGAGTCCACCTGGTCCTGGGCTAGCCCCCACCCCCCATGAAGGTGTGTATTTGACTGCAACTGGGGACCCCTTATTGTTCCTCTTTTGTTTGTACTTCAACTTTTCAGAAGACCACCATATGTTTTGTACACAGTTGTCAATCGGGGACCCTCTGTCAATCGGGGACCTTATTAAGTTATTGTCCTCTATTGTTCAGGGTCCCCAACTGAATACAGAAACAAATTCACACACACCCCCCACACACCCCCCACCCAGCTCATTGTAAAAAAAATTCCAACCACTTACCAGCCATGATTGGTGACAGCTTTGAAGCAGTAAAATAATTCTGACACCAGGTAGGCCTAATCGGCAACAACTTGAATGGTGTGTCACTGAGTTAGGCTATGGATGGCTGCCCCGCTCAACCACAAGACGATATGGCCAACATGACAGCAAACACTGATTGTTATGATGGAAACGCGTGAACAAAAAAATGAACTCCTCCAATGATGTGTAAATTTCCTGCACCTGAAGCACATAAAATCGCACCTTACGAATGCACAAACGTTTCACCAGCAGCAAACACTTCAGTCTGCCAGTAATGGCTGGTTTTGTTTTGTTTTGTTTTTTTTTTAGACGATGCAGACCATGCGGAGAGGTTTCCTGACGATTGACGAAAGCCAAAATCGAAATCAGATGCACTTCGCTATGCAAACTAAAGCAGTACGTAGATTATCTTCAACAACTTGCTTGCTGTTTGTTCCATTGGTATCCGATGATACAGGATACCAGCGAGTTTGCATTGCACGCACACTACCCGCGAGAGGGCGGTATTTACATTTCAAGAGACGATACGCACCACAGACACAGACATAATACATCATGAGCACCTGTACGGTGCAGAACCCCACCGGGTTCCAAAATTGAATCATCAAGTATATTTTGCGGAATGCTCATGATTTCTTTCTGTGTAAATGTACCTAGGGGTAGTGTCATAGTTACAGGGGAAACCCCTCCGCATCTTCATGTCTTAATTCAAAAGAGCAAATACAGTGTGTCTAAAAATTCAAGCAAAATAATTATACTCAGAATACCAGACTATGGTTGGAAAGCCGCGGCGTGTTTTTAAAGACATCAAACGTCCAAATGTGATTGTTTCTGACAGAATTATGAGACATTAAACTGACCATGGGACCAAGATTTTATTTCAAGGCATTCGGACAACGGCAGCCTACTCGTCTCTGACCAACAAAAATGAGTTTAGCGAGTAAACACAAATCTAAACACTTTCTTGTAATCAATTCGTTAACATGCTTACATACTGACTACTTATTACATAAGGACGGGGTAGAGTTAAATTAAGCAATTGACACAGACCTTCACAACGTTTTGTTTACATGTGTGCTTTCCTCATAGAGCCACTCATGGATCACGTCACACCTCACCGCCATAGGAGAGCGCACATGCATGTAAATAAAGCGTAACATTATTTTTGCTACAGGTCTATTGATGCTTAAGGAAGAGGAGACGCCTTCCGCTGGTAATACGTTTACAAACTGATAACAACAAAAGGGTTCAGTCGCTCATGTAATTGGTCAAATTAACCTGTGCAGCTGTGTAATATCTATTAGTAAGCGTCAGACATAGAATAGATCATGGTCGGTGTTCAGCTTGAATTTAGTACCGAGCAGAGAGTTTTAGATGTCACGCCTACATCCATGCGTACCGAAAGAATAAAATTATTTCATTGAAGTTATAAATGCATCGATGCAGCGATTCGCATATCGACATCCACCTGCAGTCAGCATTATCTGGAGAAACCTCCAAAATTACAGGAGGGTAATCGAGGAATTTCCGGGCGTTTTTTTTAGTTACACTGGGGAAACTCGACTTGAATAAAGACCATAATCGTGGCTCTTGAGGAAAGGCTTTTTTCAAAGGGAAGTTATCTGCAACATTTCTTTAACATGGAAAGCTTCCAAGTGGAATAAAGACTAGGCTCCCCTCGAGACTGGTAACAAAAATTATTTTTCCATAAGAAAGTACGTAGTATCACGCATTCCAGGCGATGTTGGACAAAAGGTAGGTGGTAAGCATCGAATTGGTGGAGACGCCGCAAGATGCCAGCTAACTCAGTGCAATACAGGATGGCACTGGGCATACCATGTGCCACATTTAATCGCATTACTCGCGATCGGCTGGTCCTGGGCATACAACCCCACCAAAACCATGCGAGTGCGACGTCGTCTGCAAACACCAGATATGCCATGACGGATTGATTTGCCAAGACTGATGAATTTGCCAAGAGGGATGATTTTTACCAGGCAGACGTGCGTGCGGTTCGTCCGTCATTACGTTATCAGCGGTAAAGCAGGATTTTTTCTCGACAAAAAACTTAACTCAAGCAATTCTCGAGAGTACCCGTCCCCCATATAACATACGTTATTAGGCGCAACTTCTAACGTGAGAAAGTCAGTGTCAGCCTAGAGTTGTCCTGCCGTGCGGCAGTGGCTTACTCATCGGGCTGGACCTGAGTGGCTGGTGTTATCATGTGATGTTAAATGATGATGTCATTTCCGATCTCATCCTTGAAAAAAAAACTAGAGATTTGGGAGCAAGGTGTGTTAAGGTGCTTGTACTGGGTTGGCTCATGGTCCATACATGTAGTTTATGCCCACCTCTTAGAATCATTGGAGACTGCGTCATAGCGTTGAGTCATCTGCATGAATGGCTATGGAGATCACAGACCTCACCCCCGTCCGATTTCCATCTCTTGAGATATTCACCATGGAGACACACGTGTGGACTTTGAAGCCAAAAAGGGGGTTTTTCGAGATAATCGCAAGAGTGTTTAAAACCAAAAATGTTTTGCAGAAAAAAAATAGCAGGACAACTTTCCAATTATTCTTTAAGAGGTAAACTTATACATGAACCCAATAGTTAGAAATGAAAGCATATCTCGATTACACTCAACGTTTTGCACTCCGTTATAATTTTTTTTTTCATTTTTAGAAACACACTGTAAAGTACAACACGCACTTCCCACTTGCTCCAGGTCCTTCGAAATTTCACGACTTTTGTCACAAACACGTCGTCGCGTCGAAATTGTGAATTTCTGTGCATCATTCATGCAGGTTGCTGTGTTGCGCACCCCGTGAAGATTTTTTAAGAGTTTCATAAAATTTCACCGTCAGTCTTAAAACCATTAATTTTCTCTCAAAGTAACTGCACAACACAAAGTGGAGCTGAGTCAACAACCCGCCTGTTGCCCGGTGTGGCCACGGTGCAGGGAGCCCAAGAGAATTTTAAGTTACTGAGTGCAAAACTTTTGTCAACCGTTAACTGGACTGGGCTCATGACAAGACGCGCCAGTGAAACGCAGCTTTGGTGAAGTTCTCACCACTCTACCCAATTAGCGACCAGACATCATACTCTAAAAGCATAATTACCCAGTGGTGATGATAATGACCTGACCACGCCAATGTGGCATTTACCGCGTACCGCGCCGTGGCGCTGGCATGAATGTTATGGAAAATATCAACACATTGAGGGCGCTGTAACAGTGTAAGGGTGATGTTCATATCGAGAGGTGTAACCACACGATGCACACCGAATTTGGGATGTATTAATTATATACGTAGGTGTTTGCTTGATTAAGAACACAGGCTAATAATGTACATCTTGACGACGACTTCATGTCGTTTTGACATATGTCTGGTAAACAGCTGTGTAACTCTTAATCCTTGTTTCCATTTTGTTCAGTGTCTTTACATTAGACTAAACAAAGTAGGCAGGTACATAACATGTAATGATGTACATGTATGTACATGATATAGGCCTATGCATACATAGGGCGAGACCCGTAAACAGGGCCCAATAAATACGATGCAGGAGTATTCGAATAAGACGGAGAAGTATTTGTTGGGCCCTGTTTACAGGTCTAACATAGGACCTACTTGCTAGCCCAGGTTGGACTTCGTCTTAGTTCTTTAGGGCTACATGTACATTGCTTTGCCAAGTGACAAAGTATTAAAGTGGTGTAATGAAGACAACGTCCAACCCGGGCTAGCATACCGGTACATACATAGGCCCACAAACTAAAGACTAGGCCTCCATTATATATAATTAACCATTGTCTAGAGCAAGGACATAACCAAGCCCAAGGTCTGGAATTAAACCTTTTTCGTGTTTCATGTGTGCATGCTCTGAAGATTTAACAGAGGGGAACAAACTCACGACAACAACGTTGCGTAACGTTTGGTGAATGGATGCTCGCGAATGTTGTTGTTGTAAACAATTGGTTTCCCTCTACATTGTAGCTTTGTTCACTTTAACGTGGGGCTGTGAAAATCAACATGTCAGGTTTGCCCTGTGCACAATATCAAAATGTACATGTAGCTCCTGAAATTTGGGCTGGTAGATCTATTGGGCATGTTGGGGCTGATCTGTTGTCACTTTGGACCTGTCATTTACCATTTATTAAAGCAAAGCTGGTGAGCGCTATGAGCACTCGGCTACCAATAGGCATGTACATGTAGCCTAGGATGCTTGATGTTGAGTGTGAGTAAACATGCCCCTGAAGGGGTCTTACTAATATCAACATCACCATCAACACATGATAGTAACGTCAACACACCGTCAACACATCCAGCGTACGGTATAATTCAGCTAAAGTGACATAGAACGATACTATGTACATGTATTTGGGCTAAACAAGAATTTCCATTGGTTTGAGGTTACATTCCAATTTTGAAAATGGAGTAGGCACTGGTAAGGACGTATTTTCACACGAAAAGTTTATCTCTAAGCAGCGTAGCCGTTGACGGTCATTTTGCCTTCTAACAGAACTTAGGCCGTACCATGTCTTTCAGAGGTGTTGACAGTGTGTTGACGGTGCAGCGTGTTGATGGTCACTATCACAGTCATTTGAACACAGGTTTTCTTCCCAACCAAGTTGTTCTCAGAAATCATAGAGTGTCTGGGAAAGAGCGGATAACACTTGATGTCCCTTTGGTCTTTGCACAAACTTATGACACTTGTCAGAAAAACTATTGTCTGAGTAATGCTTCAGAATTTTCTGAGCTAAATTTTTCTTTTTAGGACACATACATGTTCTTTCTGATTGCTGTTGTAACATTTTCAGAAAAAATTATTGTCCGCATGTGGAACTTTTTCTTGTGTCTGTTCTATTTTGTTCACAAAACATTTCCCAATGGCTGTTTTTTTACAATATCAATGCTTAAGAGGTTTTATTACAGCTCGGAGATCATTTTCTAGTTTGGACAACTGTTTATTGACTTTCACTTCTCTTTTTTCCCTTATCCATAGGATTTCAGATCAGATGACAATCAGGAAGCCAACGCATTCTGTTACAGTTTCAGTGAACTCATACCAAAAGCTTTACTGCGACACGATGAGCACATTGTGAAAGAACTGTACGTGTTGTGAGTTTAGTTCTTACGTTGCTAAACACCCACGGAGACGGTGTGCATGGTGTGCAGTTGTTGACAGGCACTCATTTCTGAACGGGGAGTGGCAAGTGCGGATGCATGTAGCATTTGACTGGTCCAAAAATGGGGTGAGTTTTACAATTATAATTTTTGTATGTCCTGAGGTTTTTGAGGAACTTGTTCTTGTTTGTAATGGCAGGCAGAGGAGCAAATGAAAGCTACCCGGATGGAGAAAATTAGCTTGGGTTTGCAAATGTATCCGACGAGAATCGGGCTGTACATGTAACATTTTTAGCATCAATTCGTGACCACAACCACTTACAATTTTGGGGGCAGGGGTGGGCGGAGTAGGGGATGGGTCGGTGCGAGGGTATGACCTGTCATCATCACCGCAAAGTTGCAAAATGGGGGAAGTGTACCTGATCACTGATGTGTACATTAACGTGTAAATATTTATACCCGAGTCAATTTGAATATTTGAATTATTCATTTGAGCTTCCAGCCAATCTAATATTTACATATCCAGGAAGGAAATACATATAGCATGTTTGTGGTGGTGGTCTATCTGAAGTATCAGGATAGGGGGTCCGTCTTCTCGTTAAGACAGGAGGTTGGTAGTCCAACTGATGTTGGGTATAAATTGGTGATTTGTTCCCTTAGTCCCAGCAAGACCAAATACATGTACCTCCAAAAGTAAAAGAACAAGTTGAAGGAAAAATTATTTTGGAACATTTTTGCTGGGTATATGCCTCGAGTGCCTTTCAGTAAATACATGTGAATGAAAGTTCACTTTTTGTTTTGACCTCAAAGTATTCTGTTTCAAAAATTCATAAATATGGAAGTAGATTCGATTTGGACAACGTCTTGAATCAAAACAGCAGGTTTGTTCAAAACAGACACAAGTAGCTCGTTTGGTTTGCGCCCAAGTATTGAATGTCGAGGGAATGCCAGGGCTCTTGGCAAACAAACCAAGGAAATAAGTGTTCAAGATGTGAGACCAGTCAATGTTGGGTCTCTGCTCTCTAGAACAGGCTACTTGGAGGGGAGACCTTCATAGACTTGCACTAGAACCGGTACATACATGTATTAGTATGCCCAGTGTATGCATACATGTACATGTACTGAATAGCACTGATTGATATTCAAGACTCATCACATGTACATGTATTCTGTGGACTTCGCCAGTTTATTGATGTTACATACATGTATGTACTTGTATAAACCACTCAACCACCAACTTGGTCAGTTACGACGTCTGCAGTACTAAGCAGGCGTTGGGTTCGAGTCCCACCTGAGCTAGCACGGGTATGTGAGTTTTTCTCACAATCGCCCAGACAACAGCAATCGTCAGAAGCGGTGTTTATGGAGTTGTGTTGACAAGAGGCTAAGCCAATTGTTGTACTTTGTAATGCAGGGTGTCCACTTAAAAAGTATACTGAAATCGGCACTGTGACAAGTTTGCATACATGTACATGTATGCAATTAACAAGGCTAGACCATGCAAGTTGGCAGAATACCAAATGCCTTTGCTTTAAGAGCGCATTCTTGAAAACAAGGACTGTACCTACATGTACATGTAAATCAATCTTTATCTGCTTTGTTTTCGCTACTTACAAGTACCTCATCAGTTTAATGTGCTAAGTCCTCCTGTCAATGCACATCTGACATCGTCGTAATATGTCCCTTACTGCTCGTCTGATCATTTCAAGGTCTTGACGGAAATTACATGTATTAACTTCTTCCACTATTCTTGCACGTTAACTCCTGAACATTAGCTGAGGGTGTAGTGAAAATTTGGTTCTGCAGGTAATGTCATAAAAAGAAATCGCCTTCACCCCACATGCTGTCTTTTTGTTAACAAAATGCTATTTCTCACAGTTCTTAAAGCGAAGGCATTTGGTATTCTGCACACTTGCATGGTCTAGCCTTGTTAATTACATATGCAAACTTGTCACAGTGCCGATTTCAGTACCCTTAACATTGGTCTAGTTGTTCACTCATCTGTGTCAATAACATCACGAGCTGTATACCACTGCAAAGAGGGCATTCTGCCCTTTCTAGAGCTATATTTCTCTTTCCCATATATAAAGTAGTTTTGCCATTACAGTAATTTTTATCTAGGTATACTTTTTATGTGGACACCCTGTACATTGTAACATATCACTTGTTCCTTGTAATAGAAAGAGGACTGCATGTAGCAAGTCTCTGAGCTCTGACATGTATGTGTACATACATTTCACTTAAAATACTTTACGGACTTCAAGTTGGAGAATTACAGGTACTCTGTAAAACCAAACAAACTAATAGTTGAAATTTGTACAATGACATGTTGATCCTGTCAGTACAGTACATGTACTCACCTGAGGACACATTGTGCATGTAGCCTGGGTTTCCAGACGTGGCCGTGTACGGTGCAGACTGCAGGTTCTGAAACACACAGCCTTGCAAGGGCTGGTTCATCATGGCTGCTGACACGGGATGGCTTTCAGGCTAGGCGGAGTTCAGTCACGCTGCTAATGAAGAAATTACATGGGCCAGCACTCATCAAGTCTGACTCAGTGTCTGGACAAAGTCCAACAAAAATGTAGTTCCCCTCCCCCCTTTAAGGAAAAGTGTTGAAAGCTCCCGATTTTACAACTTTTGACAAGTTTTCCTAGCTCTGCCTTGACCCCTACCGGTATCTTTGGCCTTGTTTGTGATTTTATTCAAGACTACAACATGTAATACAGCACAGCCATTACCACATGTACATGCATGTTACATGTGTAACTTTACACAGGCATAGGGTTTGACTTCTACACCTACAGTATGCTACCGTACAGTACTTGCTGAGTACTACCTGTGTACATGCACTTTGGGTTTGCCAAACTGTGTTTAAAGATTTTGCAGGATATTCAAGGTACATGTAGCTTGTCATCCAAAATGCTGCAGTGTGACCGTTCTTTTAAGGGTTCTAAAGGATGTTCAAGTTGCTAAGGTTGGAAGTTTCCACCCGGTGCTTGTTTAACTTGGGTTAAATGCAAAACAAAACTAGTTATCCAAAGTGGTTTGTGTGGCATCGAAAAGATGCCAAGACTTGATAGACAAGTTGTGCAATTTTTGTTTGCAAGTTTAACCGTATCGTTTGAGCATACCCTCATGTACATGTACAATGTACACGTGTACATGTACACGTGTGTATGTGTGTACAGACAGACTTTTATGTGCATTAGTCCAATAACAATATGTAAATATTGCCCTGGTTTTGCATTGTCCACTTTCCTTACAGGCTCTCCAAAGTCAAGCCATGAACATGGGTTGTACAGTACATGTACCACATACCACACGTACACGCTTTCTTACTTGGTGAAACCAGATTTGAAAAAAAATGTTTGAAGAATATTTTCCAGTTCACCACATGTACATGTACATTGTATCTGATCATGCAGATCACAACTCTAATGATATTGCTACGGCCCAACTATAGCATAAGTCCCAACTACAGTTGGGACAGTCCCAACTGTAGTGCTGCAGTTGGGCTGGCCCAACTATTGTTGACCAATGTTTGTGGGAAATGTCTCAACATTATCCAAGTCAATGTGTCTCACACTTGACACAATTCATCTAAAATGTGGCACTTCATCTGTTCATCTAGCCCTATGACCAATGACGTGACATTTGTAAACAATATGACTTTGGCACATGCTGGGCACATCATGTACACAGGACCTCTCTACTGTAGTTGGGCTGGCCCAACTGTAGCACTCTAGTTGGGACGGGCCAAACTATAGTTGGGACGGGCCCAACTATAGTTGGGACTGATGCTATAGTTGGGGCGTAACAATATTAATGTGGATACTTTTTCCTCAAAAATGTTAGCTCACAGTAAAGAATGCATGTGATCTGCTCCTGTTATGATCATTATGCTGGTAATGAGAAATGTCGAGCACATGCACATTACATGTCCATGCACATGTACATGTACGTGAAAGTCATCTTAGCGGCAAGGTTACTGGTCATGTGAATCACATTATTAAGTTTGCTTTGGCATGTTTTTCTTAAACTTACTAGTAGCTTCCAAGAAAACAGCACGTCAGGTTGAGTTACCGTCCATGTACATGATGCCTGGCCATTGGAATAACAGATACATACATGTACACGTGTACAAGTACATGTACATGTATACCGGTACATACATCGTAGTACCTGTATGTACCAATACAGTGTATGCCATACATTATTTACACAATTTCAGGGAAATCGCATGAATTCACGCACAATTAGGGACAAGGAAGGAATTAACCTCTCCTTTCTTCATCCTGTGCCAATGGTAAGATTTGACCAGTTGAAAGAATAACAAGTTGTCTGCTGGTACCGTACATGTACAATGTACATGTAAAAGCACTTCATCTGCATGGGGCCCATTTTATAGAGCTGCTTTCAAAAGCACAAAATCTGCTTAAGCGTGAAAAAACCTTGCTTGAAAAAACAAAGGTTACCAGTTCAAACTCTGTGAGATTATCATGCTAACCAAAAGACAGCTGAATATTATTTCAAAACAATATACCGGTACATCACATGCATGATTTATCAAGCAAGGTTTTCTTGCACTTTATGCTTAAGTACATGTAGCTCTATGAAATTGGGCCCTGATTACGGAATGTACCCGGTACATGTACAGTGGATCATTTCAAAAGGGATAAAATTGTGGCTTACCGTACCGGTAGAAGAAATCGCTTTGCAGTGTTCACGTTGACTTAATAAAATTACATTTTCATTGGTAAATTGTACTCTGTGTGTATTAAGTGACTTTTTGTGATTGTCATATACTGTATGCGTAGCAATCTTTGAAGATAATTATAAAAGGTTTGTGTACGTACATGTACATGTACAGTGTACATGTATGTGTGTACATTATTATGGAAATCACCCCATCTATTCACACTAATGTTGTAATGGTACACCTACATACGAGACAGAAAAGTACTTTCAAAGTCTGACTTACGCATTCATGTACATGTACGCTGTATAGTGAACTGTTATGTGACTACCAGTGTCAAGTTTGCATGGTCTTTGGTCATTTGTGTGTGATAAAATGTGTGCTGTATTGTTTGTTTCTACATTGTGTTTGTCCGTGCACAGGTGTAACATGTGAAAAATGTACATGTACATGTGCGTACACGCATTGTACACATTAATAACAGTGAACTGGTCAATGTGATAGGTATCGTGTTCTTGCAGATCATGTAAAAATGTCTCCAGTAAGAAATGTGAAAAAAAAAAGTCAGACTCAGACAGCTACTTGCAGCAACCTTGACTCACAATGACTAACAGTGAAGAGGAATCACATGATATCATGTACATGTACATGTATGTGCAGTGTTAGACATACCAATATCAATCCATATTGCACCCCTATCATGCCTATTGCTCTGTGCATTCTTTATTTTACATGTGCAGTACTGGTACTTAGAGATGACTCAATTCGAATAAATTCACTATTCACATATTTGATCTTCAATTTGATTGAATGTCCGAATATTCAGTCGCCGATTGTTAATGAACAAATTATATACAAAATCAGTTGAAATAACACACACAAGTGTACATTATAATCACTCTAACCCTAACCTTCCCCAATCACACAGAATTAAACAGTAGTAAAGTGTTTAATTCTGTGGGGATAGGTCTGGTAGGCCCAGACAGCTGGCTTTTGCATTAGGTTTAGCGTACATGTACCTTAGAAAAAGTAAGTCCAACAGCCTCTGTGCACAAAGTCCCATATGGGTGTTTAACTTTGTAAGAATGGGGAAGGTTAGGTCCAGCAACCCTTGGGTAGTTAGGGCTAATAGCTTCCCAAATGTAGGAGTATCTCCAGCCAGGATTTAGCAAGATCTAAGAGATGAACAAGACTTCTTGCCCTGTTGAAAATTTCTATTCCTTTTTAATTGTTTATTGAATAATATACTTTCAAATCATTGTAAGATTTCTGACACTTTTCCTTAGAATCTGCTTGAAACAAGCCTCCATAATGCAATTTTTTCATTTAAAACAAAGGAAAATTTTCCCTTCCTTTTCATGAATTTTGCATTTGAATATTCCAATTTGAAAAAAAAAACAGTTATTATTTGATAATCAATCGAATATTCAGTTATTCGGATATTCGGCACAGCCCTACTGGCACTGTACATGTACTTAAAATAAACCATGTGCTTTCAGTTTAAAAATTCATTAGCAGTATAAAAGTGGTAGTTTTAGTGAATTATTGGGCTTGAAAGGTGTTAATTTTTTTTTCACAGTCAGTCAAAATTTGTTTAACTGGAGTCTGCTGTGTTTGCAAGATCTCAATATTGACTCAAGGTGCCGAGTGTTGACCTCCAGATTTAAAAGTGCATGCAGCATGCAGCGGCCTCGTGAAAGACGTCAACATGGTCAACAGTGCACTCACTGCCTCCTGACTTTCCAGCCCAGGCTCCAGATAAACTTTGATGAACAAAATGTTATCCACTCCATGTTCTATATTTTAAAGAAGCTACAAACTGTTCTGTACATGTACATGTAGCTCTTTACTCTCTACTTTACTTCACGGGGTAGGCCTATAGTACATGTACCTCACGGGGTAGGCCTACTGTACCTCACGGGGTAGGCCTACTGTACCTCACGGGGTAGGCCTACTGTACCTCACGGGGTAGGCCTACTGTACTTCATGAAGTAGGCCTACTGTACCTCACAGGGTAGGCCTACTGTACATACATGTACATGTACATCACAAATGTTTACATATTTGTACTTGCAGAACAAGGGAAAAACCCAGTTACTATTCATCTACGGTAATACCGGTACATATGTCAACATGAATTTTTCCTGGAATTACATTGCAACAGACTTTGCTGTTCAAGTTCATGTTTCCCTTCAACTAATAAATAAAGTTGCTCCCTTCATGTACTGTAGTAACCATTGTTACCATTTGAAACCTCGTTCTCCAGATCAGTGTAATTTGTACACATGTCTGCATTCCATTGCATTCGGAATGTCAGTCACAGGTTTGACTTTCAAAGAAAGACTACAAAGAAACTCACCTGAAGTTTTCTGTGTACGCATACATGTGGAAGTTGCTGCACGTCAAGTTACATCATGATGTTTTCCCAAACATGTATATGTACCGTACAGGTGCATGTACACCGTGTGCCAGTGTGATATACTCTTACCCAACAACCAACTAGTCCTTTAATGTAGAGTTGGGTATTACATGTACATACATGTACTGACAGAAGAAATCAATGACTCGCTGTCCAGCTTTTTTCCCCCCTCTGTATCTCCTGATGGAAAATATGCTAAAGCCATCAAACTTTTAGTCATTGCAATGGATAGACTCACGTTTCTCATCCAGTGGTTACATCTAGAGAAGGGACAAAAGTAGTCCCGGTTGACTTATCCTGATGATTGTGCTGTGGTTGGGTTTACCAGGGCTGAGAGGAAATAGCTCTGATTAGAAAACAGGAAGGCGCGGGGCAGAACTGAGGAAGTTGACAGCACTTCTCGACCCGACGCCATTTTGAAAAGATATGTTATTCATTATAGGTGGCAGTGGTGGTGGAAATAGGATATCAAGTTCGTGTATGCAGCTTTAGACTCGAGTCTGCATGGTTGAGTTCCCTGACCATCTGTGCTGTCAGTTACGGCAAGTTTTCGAGCAACTGGGATTGTTCCCACCCCAGGCTACATTTGCCCATACATTGAGCCCCGGATAGACCACACAAAGTTAGATGTTAGTCCTTGTCATACTCTCCATTTCAACTTGTGCTTTGGATAAGAGCTTGGATGGTCTTCAAGAAGGATCTCTTGAGTATAGGTTGTTGTTTGTTTGGACTGAGGAAATAGCGTTCGGTGGACATCCTTAACTTGCATCTACAGTAATTACTGTGATTGGAGCAGATGGTTTTTTCTCAACTTTGGCATTGGAACAGGTTTTCATTGGATAGTCTCAACAACAATGGGGACATACATGTAGGTATTAGTCAAATGTGATCAGGAAAGCTTTATTTCAGTAAATTCTGTGACAATTATCAGTTGAATGATCGATGTTACATGTACTCATGTACATACCAGGTACAAACGTTAAGGCGTCAGACAGAAAAGTACTACACCTTGTAAAAGTAAACTTTGATAAAACTTAAATGTGAGAAGACATGGCATATGCATTGATGCTAGTAAAATACAGTATTCTCAAAGTATACATGTTCATTTTTTTTATTCCAATTTTGCAGTTTTGATGCTGAAGGAGTATTTCTTTCTTGTCCAAAATGTCTGCATTAATGTACATGTACATGTACCAGGCACCCTGTATTTGAACTAGGAAGACATGTACTGTAAGGGCATTTTTGTCCTGTTTTAAAGAAATTTGGACTTTGTCACATTTTAAATTGACTTGAAAAAACCTCTTAGCTTCTGCTTTTTAATTTTTTTTATTTTTTGTTGTCATATTTGTACAATTTATTGGTAATGCAACTACATGTATTCCAGACTTGTAACTTTACCTCTTTGTAGTATTTTAAGACGATTTTATTCTGATTTTTATTCCCAATGCATTTTAAACTCATTCTATTTAATTTTACATGTAGTTTGTTCCTTATCATTGTAATCCTTGTTAAGTTTGATTTGTCCTTATACCTGGTTACTTGTGTATATTGTATTCTATAGTACTTGCAATTCTATCTCTTTTATTTATTTTAAGTAATTTCACTACTGAATAATTGAGTGCACTGTACATGTATGTAGCTGTGGTGTTAATAATCCTATTTTTATTTAGTTTAACTTAATTTATTTCCCAGCACCCCATGGAGGACCACTGTCAAAAGTTGGTTTTTTTATGGTGCTTGTCTGGACATTTACATGTACATGTACACCATATGAACAGTACTTCTACATGTACATGTACATGTACACCATATGTACATGTACAGTACTTCTACATGTACGTGTACACCATATGTATAGTACTTCTACGTGTACATGTACACCGTATGTACAGTACTTCTACATGTACGTGTACACCATATGTACAGTACTTCTACGTGTACATGTACACCGTATGTACATTACTTCTACATGTACATGTACACCGTATGTACAGTACTTCTACGTGTACATGTACACCAAGTACAGTACTTCTACATGTATGTGTACACCATATGTACAGTACTTCTACATGTACACCATATGTACAGTACTTCTACATGTACATGTACACCATATGTACAGTACTTCTACATGTACATGTACACCATATGTACAGTACTTCTACCCCCATGACATGTACACCATATGTACAGTACTTCTACATGTACATGTACACCATATGTACAGTACTTCTACATGTACATGTACACCATATGTACAGTACTTCTACATGTACATGTACACCATATGTACAGTACTTCTACATGTACATGTACACCAAATGTACAGTACTTCTACATGTACATGTACATGTACACCGTATGTACAGTACTTCTACATGTACATGTATAACTTTAAGACAAACTGGTAACTTTTGCCCTTACTGGTGTAGGAGAAATTGTATAGTATAGTATATACATGTACATATATATATAGAAAATGCATTCACATTTATGTACATTTACTTCCCCATAGAGATACAAATAATGGTAATAATACATGTTCACAAAAACTGGAATGACTAATTATTAGTATGAGGAACTTCTCTTTTTTTAAAATCAGATGAACTGTACTTAGTTTCCTTTTCAGCATCCAGGCATGTACATTTATGTACATTTACAAAAAGTGTCTATTATTAGTTTCTGGATGATAGCTTCATTACGTACCTATGTGCACATATCCTGGCATGCTTTGCACATAACTGCTACAGGTGCATGCATACAGTACATGTACATACAATTAGGCACATGTACATTAAAAATCAGTGTTTTATTTTTGCAGTAAATGAAGTGTCTTAAAGGTTTCGGTGAAAAATGTTTGGTAGTCAGTATCATAATATACCGTACATGTAGGTCAAACTTTGTGGCAGCATCAAAGTTGAGCCTGGGAAACCAATTCAAGTAAATTGACATCAATTGTTTAATTGGCATAGAGCCTTTGGATGATAACGCAACTATTTCAAATCATCTCACACCATTGAAAAGAAATTCTGAGAATTTACTCGACATGTAACTTAATACACAGTGTCTACAAACACTGTAGGTTCTTCCAAATGTTGACGCCAACAGTGAAAAATGTACAGTACATACATGTACATGCATGTACTGTATGTCAAATGTCTCTGTGGAACTTTGTATGAATCTTTATTCTTGTTTTCTTTTGGTTTCATTTACTTTGTTCTTTTTGTTTGGAAGTCTGTGGGTGGATTGGTTGGACTTAGAATTTCCTAGTGAGTCCTGTGAGATTTTTTTTCTTGTTTCTCTCCAGGGAGCAACCAATTTTCAACACCAGGGCTCACGTCTTCCAGATTGACCCGGTCACCAAGAAGAACTGGCTGCCGTCCAGCAAGCAGGCTGTCAACGTCTCGTTCTTCTACGATAGCACCAGAAGTTCGTACCGGATCATCAGCGTAGATGGATCAAAGGTGGGTGCTTGGCTTGTGATTTCCCATGAGACCGAGCACTCTAGTAAAGGAAAACTTGGCCTATGTAGGCCTTCTGGTTCCATACTGCGCAAACACCTCCTCAGTGGTTATCATGCGCAGGTCGGAGTGAGGGAGATTGTGACTAAAAAGTGGTTTTCTCATCACCACACATCACTGAGATCACAGTTCAGATTTTGAAAAGAGACTTTTCTGAAACTCCTTCCACAATTTACAGCTTCGTGAATTCAAGTGAGATGTTTGGAGCATTAGAGACTAGCTACCAGTAGGCCTGGGAGATTAGGCTTGTACATTTTCTGCTGTTGATTGTTAGTAACATGCAGATTTTAGTGACCCTGAAGTACCTTTTTCAAACTTGCCCAATTTGGTGCTGCCTTAGTTCATCTTGTACACTGCATTGCAATCTATTAAAACTTTAACACATATGTAGTATGTAATTTTTGTATCTAAACCAGTAACCCATGGACATCTGGGCTACACGTATATCTTCCTCGAAGTCGCAATGTAACAAAATTGAATGCATTGTATGTGCGAATTTGAAACAGTGTTTCCGGATGTTGACAGAAAACTTCAAGACGGCACAATGTAGTTATATAGAAAATGTTGCACATACATGTAAAACACCAATATGATGATCCTTTCTTTCCTGTCTTCTTGTTAGGCAATCATTAATAGCACCATGGTGCCCCAAATGACCTTCACCAAGACGTCACAGAAGTTTGGCCAGTGGGCTGACAACCGAGCCAACACGGTCTATGGATTAGGCTTCTCCTCAGAGGCGGAGCTCAATAAGGTTCCTCATCCTCAGATCACTGACCTTTTTATGGTTTGATTTTTAAAATCGTGGTTCCCCCTTTAGGCTTTGCCCTAAAAGCACAGGCTTTGTGTACAGCCATAAAAGATCACTTTAAGTACTTGTACACTGTACATGAAGCACGTTAAAAAATGGAATGAAATGGGATGATTCCAAGTCTGGTTTCCAAATTGAAAACAAGTCAAAAACTTCCCAGGGCTTGAGGAAGCCAGTTTGGGCCCGTTGTGGTTGGTGCCTCATAAGAAATGTGCAGCGACGTTCAGAACTGTCTATAGCATACATGGCATAAAAGGGAATTGCTGTGATTTCAAGTCAGGATTGAGCCAAAGTAGTCCTTTGCTCCTGCAGCAGAAGCTGCCACCTATTTTTATTCAGACATTCGGCTTCAAAAATTGAACTGAGTAGATCAGTCAAAGAGACTGTGACAAAAAAGGACGCACTCATCAAGTCCCACCATTAGTCATAAACTGCAGGCGTGGTTTTATGACACGACCCATGCATTTTCCACATGTATTAGTATGCTTCACCAGTTGTTCACAAGTAGCATGCATGTATGTACATGTACATAAGGCAGTGTACATTTGCATACAGGTACTTTACAGGAAAACAGCTTTATTTTCACATTGTGTGAAAAATAGATACTTACATCTGACATTTAAGAAATGAACGCGTGTTTTGTAGGATCAAAGATACATGTATTTACATTTTACTTGGATAATTTTGTTCCAAAAATGTACTTGTATGATGAATGCCAGCTGCCTGCTTGTCAAAAGGCAGCTCCTGAAAACATTCACATGGTTTTTGTAACTGTTAGTTTTAGCTGAAATGGTTACCATGGGTTGCTGGATGAGAAACTTTTATTTTCCCTGGTTTCAGTTTATCGAGCAGTTTGACAGCATCAAAGAAAAGATGAAGGCCGCCACCCAGGACAAGAAAGGCGGCGGGGACTCAGGTATCACCGCTAACGGCACGGCACGGGCGAGCGTCGTCACCACAGGTGACCAGCCTTTAATCAAGCACACAAAGGTACAAGTACAGTGTCTGCAAGCACAGTAAATCAAATTTCAGGTGATGCGATCTCATTTGTGACCCACAATCCCCAAACCAGGCTGAAGTAATTCTGTTTCCCTGAAAAAGTAGCTCTTTCACGGTTCATGTGTTCAAGGAAGTTCCACAGCTATCACTAACCAGTGTTAATTTTTTGGGGGGTTATGGGCTCAATCTTGGCCTTGGCCTTGGCCTCGGAGGGCATGGCCTTGGTCTTGGCCTCGGTCTTGGCCTCAGCCTCGGAGGTTGTGGCATCAACTACAACACTAGAGTGACATAGGAACCTTTCTGCAGACAGAATTTAGTCTTAACACGGATCATGGATCAGGTTTGAAAAAAAGGTGAAGGAGAGGAATTGTCAAAAATCACAACAACGTACTTCAGCCTGGTTTGGGGATGGTGGGTCACATTTGTAGAAACTTTTCTGATCTATCCAAATTCCTGCATTAAACCAATGGCACAATTAGTCTTTCTGCTTAAAACTTGGGTATTAGCCCTAGCAATCCTCAGTGCTTCAAGTTCCATATCATTATTTGACTTTCGTAAGAGTTTAGCCCTGTGAAAATAGAAAGTCGTACTGTCTGATTCCATCAAAATGCCGCAAAACCATACCTTGGAGTTTGACTGGTTTAGATAGAATAATTTCAAATTCCATCCTGGATTTGATAGATATGAGATACTGGTACAATAATGGTTCATATAATTTCCTGCCTTGAAAATGAATTGTGGTTGTGACATAGTGATCATGGTGATTTCCATGTTTCTGTTGTGGATTCCTAGGATTTCATCAGTTTTTGATAGGTTTTGCAATTAAAAAACGTTGTTACTTCCACTCACCTGTATTGTAAAACCCCTGCTGGTTTAAACGTTTATTCTTCATTGTGGGAAATCATTTTCTACAAACAGTTGTACTTGTCAAAGATTGCTCATACAGTAACTCGTTTCAAAACCGAAAGTTTTCCGGGACAGAAATCATGCCACAAAACATTTAAGGGCTAGTTTATGGTTTTTCCACCTGTTTCATTTCATGGTGTGCTGCTGTTACTTTCCATTTGTCACGGTTCATGTTGTTGGTTTTCAAATTGCAGGAGCGCTCAGGAGACAACACCCCCATCTCTGCAGCACCTGCCAATACGTCCAATGACGCACAGGTCAGATATGAAAACGACAGGCTCAAGATTGCCCTGGCTCAAAGGTAAAATGTTATCCGCTCCGTCTGGAGATACGGATTATAAAAATCCCCATTCGGTTGCCGTGTACAATTCTGACACTAACACACTTTGACATATGAGAACTGCATAGGAATAATGGTAAAGATCAGAACCCTTAGTGCTGCCCAAGACCAAAGATGAATTAGCTCCATACATTGCTTTCGGCAGTTTGATTGCTGTGATTGGCATCCACGTTTTTCCTTGTTCAAATCCTTTTGGCACATTTTATGTAGATTGAGTTGTCAGTCCCCACTTGATAGTGTAGATCTTTCCCCTCAAAATACTATCGGATTTTCTTCTGTACTCAACGTTGATTTGTCTTTGTTTTTAATTGTACTGTTTCTTTCCATGTGAAGAGAGTAGTGTTTCCTCCAAGTTTGAACAGGGCTTAACCACTTATCAAGCTGGTCAGGAATATTAAGAATTAGGATAGATGAGATTGGGCAGTTATGCAGATTCATTTTTGTCAAGTAAGGAGAATACCTTTGCAAATAGTTAAAGCGAAACATGCATCGGAATAATCAGTGCAGAGTGTTAACCATTAAAAGTCCAATCGTCGGATTGTTTACCTCACCAAATCTCTGAAAACAAGTTTCAATTTCATGAGGAAACATGGCTTCTGCATTGCTCAGTTCCAACAATGCCAAGAAGTGGGAACTGGAGCTGCAGACCCTGAAGAACAACAACGCCCGTCTGACAACGGCACTGCAGGAGAGCACGGCCAACGTCGAGGAATGGAAGAAACAGCTGTCGGCTTACAAAGAGGAAAATGCCAGACTGAAACAGAAGGTAAGGAGCAGGCAGGGGAGGGGCTGGATGCTTGATTGGAGGGGGGAGGTAAAAAGTTGGTTCAGCGGCCATTGAAGTAAAGTTTGGAAGCAGTTTAAATTTTCAATTTTCTGACAGTGAAACTAAGTGTCAGTCGTAAGCTTCATAATGCTGAGGAAATCTCAAGAGAGAAGGCAAAAGATAAACAATTACAAAAAATTTATTAAAAATTGGATAACTGACAGTAAAATTACTTTTTGTTGGAAAAATTTTTACACAGAATTTGAAGGACTTGGTTATATTTCAGTTCAACCCCTTTGGTGCTTTCGTCTGCCTCCATGTATCTCAATGGGGTAATAATAGGGTGAAGTTTCTGAGGGGGCACCCGGGGGAACACATTTGCGCATTTCAAACTTTCAAATGGAGTGTCCCGGGGGAGGGGGGCATGTGTCCCCCATGCCGGCCCTCATATTTACGCCACTGGTTTACCCCACCTTTTCAGCTGTGGTAAATACAGCGAACTGCTGAGTGTTTCAAATGTCCTCTGACCCTCCAGCTGCAAGAAGCGCCCCAGGCTGGGCAAGGCGCCCCGGGGGTCACCAAGGACAGCCAAGACACCAGAGTAAAGGAACTGGAGGACAAAGTCCAATCGCTCACCCGAGGCCTTGACCTGAAGACAATGGTGAGTTTATTGAGAGCTATTACATTGAGCTGCTAATAAACAGAACATATATGTGCTAAGCAAAATTTGGCAGAGAAATAGTCACCAGACGTACGCAGCATGTAGCAAATTTTTAACCTGTTTTTTCCCTATGGATTTTCTTCTGGTAAGCTTTTTTAAGCTTGTATTTTGGGAGTATCAAAGTTCTTTGCTTAGCCGCTCTGTGATGGATGAACTGTTGTAAATATATCAATGTTGTTGTCAACTCACCACGAGTCCTTTCACAAGTCCTTTGACAAGACTAATCATAAGTACCAGGGTGAACCATGACAAAGGAATGTTTTTGTCACAGTTCATGTGAATAGTGTGTAACTTGGCTCAGAATTTGATGGCTGGCAATGGACTTGCAGAGAAGTTTGTGATGGATTTGATCAAAGCATTGAAATAGACTGCCATAGACGCAAGTAACAACGGTCCAAAATTCAATCCGCCGTGAGCAGAAGTACCCCCATTTGAAAGGAGCCATGCAGTGTTTATATTAAATTCATGCTAGTCTTTTCTGAGGGGTGATGTAATTGTAGACTGCAGCATTATCTCAGACAATTGCAATCTCAACTGAGCAGACGGGTGGTCTTGAAGCTCTTACCCGTATGTCAAAAGGAATAAATTGGGCAGTAAACACCTCGTCTGATGAAGAGGCACTGGCAGCTCACAAACTGGAAAACTGATTTGTTACAGGAGTCTGAAGAATTGACAAAGAGGTTGCAAGAGGTGTTGGAGATGGAGGAGGAAGGCAGGAAACTGAGGCAAGAACTTCAGGTGAGGAGAGAATTACTTCAAAGTACATTAAAGAGGTGCTGGAATCCATTTTGAATATCTCCTAGATGCATCATAGAATTCTGTGAAGGCTGAACCCCAAATCTCCCCCCACTGCTACTTTAATCTTTTCCCTTAAACTGTTGCTTTGTGAACAATTTTGAATTGTGTTGTTGAAACTACTCCACCCACATCCCTACAGATATCTTTGGGGTGTTATGTAGGGCCAAAACTCTTCCCATTGTTAATGAATGGTTCTGTACATGTACGTACCTGTTGTATGGGTGTACCTAAAATGTGACCAAAATAATGGTCTGTGATTTTGGCTTATGAAGGTGGTTATTTTGAAAACGAACGATACAGTAAGACAGAAAAAGGCAACTTCTGATCTTGAGTTGAATTGAACTTGTTGATGTTTGCAGTTTACTCTTCTTCCAATAAGGATTTAGTGAATTGCTGTGCTTAATGTGCTTGATGGGGTTTTTGTGGGTCATCTCGTAGGATTCTAAGGAGGCTCAGTCCACTCTTGAGAAGCGTGTGGAGGAGCTGCAGGACCGGCTGTCTCGGGAGCAGAGCGGACGACAGCATGACACGCACCGCGCCCAGCAACTCCACTCGCAGCTGGGGAACCTCATACAAGACCTGAGCGGCTTGCACCAAGACATGGCCGAAATATTGTAGGACGTGTCAGTCTCAACAACCTCAGCAATCGTTCATTAAAACTAAGTAATCAGGGTACACAGATATTTGGCTGGGCTGGTTTTACCTGCCCGGGCCTACGTGTATTTTTTAAAGTGCATTGTTGTGTAAGAAAATACAACTATCATTGATACATTGGTGCTTACTGTAGACTACTGCAATGTCTAGAATTAGACCACTTGTGGTGGTACACGTTTCAACCAAAAGGGTGTTACAAGTTGCTAAAATTCACCTGCTTTTAAGTGTGAGAATGTTAGTGTAGTGTCACAATCCACTCTGAAAGAAACAAAAGAGGGCGTGTCTTTTGATACTCACCGCATAGGTGTGCGTTTATAACGGAGATCGATGGCGCCTTTGACGCGGAGCACACTGAGTACGCTTTGAGTACATGCAAAACACGTTCAAGAACCTGCTTGGAAAACTTACTACCATCTGTCTTTCTTTTGCCGCTTGGGGGCGCACTTCAACTCGGGGCGGATAGTAGCAGTACCACTGATCTCTATACACTGGATAGGCAGTTCTGCTCTGCGAATTGAAGCGACTTCGCGGCCATCTTAGGCTATTCAATGCAGTGGCATTTTCCAAGTCACCGGCTTTAGGGCCGTGCATGAATGCACCTAGTGAACAAACTGAAGTTGGAGTCCATCGTATTGAATATCGTGGTCACTTCAATGTGCACATGGGCATTTACTGCTGAGCTGCCTATCCAGTTGTCTGAGATCAGTGGGCGGCATCTACTCATCAGGTTAATATTTCAGAAAGTCCTATTTTGGAACAAGGTTTCTATGGTCAAGAAAAATCCTGGGAAAAAGGTTGTACATTGCTCCAGAAATTCATAGAAGAGATATGGAAAATGAGGAAAGAGCATGATGTCATGAAATGTTGTTGTCAGAGGGAAAAAAATGTGGTGGAAAAGAAGATTATGCAAGAGTTATTTTTGATATGAATTTACACACTATATCCTTGTTGGTCCATAGCAGTGGTGATGGCAGTCTTCCAGGTCATAATTCTTCTCTGGAAAATGGCAAAAAATTTCGTAGAATTTGCCACATGTCAGTCCTGGGAACTCCTCGGAAAGTCATGGAATTTGGTTTTCAGATTTCTGCGGGAACCCTGTGGAAGTACCGTAGCAATTTTAATTTAATTTAACCTCCAAGTACTCTGCAAGATTTAACTAGTTAAATGAGGGCAGTAGGTCTACGTGCGCAAATTCAGCAATTGTGACTTTCGTCCCAAGCTTTGAAGCGGGGTCTTACGACATAGATTGCAGTTGCTTGTATAATAGCACAAGCTAGCCCCCCCCCAAAAAAAAATTTTTGTCAAAAGTTGCTGGACCTACTTTTTGCATTGCTGGCCCTTTAATCAGTCTTGAAACATGGAAAATAATAAGTCTTGTTGCTTGTGCATGCTCATAATGCCCACATTCATGAGAATGCTAAACTGATTGATGTGTATCAAAAGAAAAGCTCATTTTATGTTTAATCCTATGACAGCTAGTGACAAACTATCTGTTACCAGGTCTTGCTGAAATATGTTATGTAAGTGTCGGACATCTTTGTTGCACTTCGTAGATCTGCGCACCGAGGTACTCTGTACATGCATAGATATTTTCTTGTAGGTAATTGAATTCAGCCTGCTGTACACTTAACATTGGTTGATTCTGCTTCATTCAGCAGTATGTTATGAAGGGATTGGGCATTCCGGCCACGTAGGAATTTCTCAGCTGCGGCTTTAATTGACACGAGTCTATCTGTGGTAATGGCTACAACCACTTCCCATAGAGCCGTACGCAATCGCAAGCCACTACCAAATAATTCGGACACACCCTAAGACTCGTCTTGTTCAGCCATGTCCGCTTTACTTGGCTACAGCTAATGAGTAACACATCCATCGACGTGTATGGAACTAGCCAGTGGCTAGCGGTGGCATCCACTACCCACAGATGTGTGAGCTGCTACCAGCTGCAATCAGTTGATTCCAATGCAGACTAAACTTCAAAATCAGTTGCAGTTCAACTTTCCCTGAATAACCAAGCTTGATAAAAGTGATACAGAATGGCCAAGCACAAGTGTTGTAGTCCTTTGCCAAGTGTTTCACAGAATCGGAAATACTGTTTAGGTTGCAGAAATGAGTCAAATTGGTATTTCAAAAAGGCAAGGTCAATGAAGAACAAAGCACATCTGGCTGCACTGATAGGGCAGACGTCGTGTGCATGGATGGCTGTTTCTGAATGACCTCACATGCGCTTCGTTTCAGGCGTGCTCTCTTTATAGAATACTGAACGAGTTCATTAGGCTAAACTATTGAAGCACCAGGTTGCTAAGTAATTAATACAAGTCTTTAGCCACATGGCTGATATGGTGGTTTTTTTCTTCAGATAATCGGACAATTCTGAAATAGCTTTTTGGTAAAAGTCAGACTGAATCCCAGTATCATGATCAAAAGCACAACCACTTGGAACACTTTTTACGTTAGAAAATAGTACTCTCATTTAACGACTAATGACATGGGTGCTTATACATGTACATGTATTGTTACTTTGGACGGCCAATTATTAAGGATATCAAGACATCCAAGGGAATCCAGACGACATTGACCAAAGGTGTAATATCCACCAAGGGGGAATAACTTACAGAAAATCTGGAAGAATACCTGAGACTTTCCAGGATTCCAGGACATCTTGCAAACCGCCCTGCAAAGGGCTGGTTTTGTTTTGCTTTCATTTTGCCTCAAGCTGTAGTCCCGTTAATTATCAAAACCTTTATCATGTTGCAACTTCAAAGAATTCTGCTATCGGTTCTCTTTACAAATTTCCTTAACTTCCCATTGTACCTAGAACTTGTTTACCAAGGAGGATTTTACAGGGTTTTTACTTGATATACATTGACACGTTATCCAGAAGTGACAGTGGTATGTACAGAAAGTTGCTGGGAACAAATAAGACAGGGCGTTGTATATTTCAGTTAAAATTTTCATGTAAGCATTTCAAGGTCCTTTCCATAGAGAATATATTTTGCTATGGAAATTTGAGGGAAAGAAGATTAAACAAAGGGTGCCCGTGAACCATTCAGAAAACAGTAAAGATTCCAGGTGAAAAATCATCCCCAAAACCAATCATGTTATTCCGCCTTCTACATCTTATTGCCTCTTGTGAATTTTGTTCCGAGCTTGCGTGCATAATGTATGTGATAATGTGCACATTTTGTATGTAGGTGTTGATGTGCCCGTACTGTATGCAGAAATGTGCCTTGTGTTAACATTTCCTTGTAAATACTTAATGTAAATATAAGCGGAAACCCTGCGCTTATTTTCACCTACTCTGTTTGAATTGCCCAATGCTGCATGACGTATATGTATGAAACCTTAGATTGTTTCCGTGAAGGGGGAGCTTAGATTCTATTTTTGTAAAGCAGCTTTCACCTTGCAGTCTTTTGCCGTTTGAAACAAACACACAATGGTTTACAGTTTGCCTCTGCAATAACAGCAGGTCAGATTTCATGTATTTGTATATGTAATTTCATCAGCTTGTCAGTTTCACCACGAAGTGACGTGTAGGGTAGTGTTGGTGCACCCAAAGTGACGTACCATCCATGGACTTTGTACACACAATGCGTCAGTGGTGACTTGAATCTTGCCAGAGGCAGGATAAAATCAAAGGCTATTTTTCTATGTGAATATGTGGTAGGAATATACAGAGTAGCCTGAAATCCCAACTGCAAAGTTTTCTCAACTTGTGGGTTATTTTCCCTAACAAGTGAGCTATCATCTCTCCCAAGCCTGCATGTTACCATGGTTACAGGATGTGCTGGCTTGTTGCTTACAAACCTGATTTTTTTTCCCTTTTTTTTCTAGCTACCAAAGTAAAAGATCCCAGCTGGTATTACATGTATATTGGAGCCTCCGGCACAAAAATAACCGTATGCCTGATACCTACACCAGTTGCAACTTTACAGAGTTATACATGAATAGCCTTCTGGAATTTGTGCAATTTTGTATATGTATCGTATGTCTTTCTATTAAATCCCTACTAACTTTTTGCTAGCCTTGTGTGGCACTAATACCGAAGAAATTACAATGTGGGTTGCTTCCATTACTGAAAGAAAAATGATTGCTTTCATGAATATTTATTCGAATGCTAAATGCTTGGCTAATTATACATATAACAATATGGTTATAGTTTAGTTATCTTTATTGATGGCAAAACTGCATGAAGTCAGGAAAACTTAACGGATGTATTCTTTTTATCAACAGAATTTTTCCCATGTTACGAGTAGAAATAGAAATTGTAATCAAAATTCAATCAGATACTTGAGTGGTATACTGTCTTCAGGTCGGGGACCAAACCTAAATCTAGCAACAATGCCAGTCTGTGCATACGCTGCTTGATTATGCACTGATGATGTAATTTTTGAGCTATTTTTAGATCACAGTTCGCAGATGACATCGTTCTCTCCATTGGCTGAAAATCTCAATACAAATTGCTCTGATTGATCCAATTTACAAAAAACATGCTACACCAGATCTAAATGAAACTTTGCTCTCATTTGTTATCCCTAAAATCAGATCAAGGAGATTTTCGGTCGAATCTTGCACTGGAAGTGTTGAATTTTTGTGGGTTGGCGAGTTCAATTCTGCCATAGCCAAAGAACACAATTACACACAAAATAAAGCTTTGCCGAAGCATGAAAATGTTTCCATGAAAATTCTCCATCGATTCACCGTGGCAAATTTTGTTTACTGTGGCAATTTCCAAAATTGCGATCAGAAACAATTTTGCCGTAGACTTTTATGGCAACAGTGGCTATGTTGGCTGCTGGCATTTCAAACCTCATATTCCCAAAATTTTGCGTGAGAATGTCATCATTATCACATGATCCTAATAAAAATGATGTCATTGCCGCTGAACAAGTGACATGAGCAGAAACTAGGGACGTCGCTAGATTGTGGTTTGGTCCCCGACCTGGTGACACATGATTCTGTTGTGTTTTACCATACAGGATATTTAAGCGAGGACAAGAAGTTAAAGATCGGAATAAATCATATTTCTTATGCTTGACATGGCCCAACACTCACTGGAAAATGAAGCATCTGCAGTGCCTGTGTTTATACCAGTAGCTAATCCGCATATTGTATAGCGTGTAACTTTTATGTAAATGGAGAAATTGTCAATAAAACAGAATTTTCATATAAGTGTTGTGTGTGTTTACTTTGTGCAGCAGTTTTGCGTTAACAGATTCTGGAATATGGCTTTATGTACAGTTTGATGTTGTTAACGTTTAACAATAGGAATAAACTCCACAAACCTGGTGAAAGTTACACCGTGGTTACAATAAACTTTAACACAATATTAATTATGTGACAGGCAGTTTCCTAGGAACACAACAGTCACATTTCAATTACATTTCAATTTGCCTCTCCTGAAGTTTTGTTGATTGATAAATAGATTTTACCACATAGATTATTATACTTATCTGCGGATGTTAAGAAAATCAAATGATCATTTTTAGTCGGATCATTAACACTGGTGCCCATTTCACGTGTATCTCTATAAAATATTCTGTCGAAGGTTACTGTATCAAGGACTTCCAGACGAAATGCATTTTGGTTGGACATAATCTGTAAAGATAATCATTGTATCCTTCCCACTTTGTCAACTTATAAGATAAACATCTAAATCGAGATAGGTGAGACCAAGTTAGAATTCAATACAATGAAGGCTCAGTGATGAAAGCATGCTATGGGTATCCAGTTTGTTTCGGGTAGTCCTTTCTTAAACCACTATGCAATTTATCACGCCAAAGTATGAAAAACGTTCTTGCAACCAAAGTGCACATTAAGGTGCTCCGATTCTTTCTTCCTGAAATACTAATAGGAGAATTCCAGTGAACTGAATCAAAACAATTTTATTATCAAAAGAAGCAAGGAATTGCTCATGAGAACTACTACATTCTGGAAAAATCCCTGAACTGATCAGAGACGAGAAAACCCTTGGCCCAAGAAAAACTACCTTTTTTTGTCACTGCAAAGTACATGTAAATGAGATAAGGGTGATTCTGCAAATTTTTAAAAAGTTTTTGCACTTTCCTACTTCCCCCACAACATGCAAAAAGCTGCGAGGTAAGCCTATCCCCTCCGAAAGGAAAGTTGAAAGGCTACATGAAAAAAAAATTCCCCACTTTTGGCCCCCTAATAAACAAGTTTGGCCATTCCCATATTTGGTTTAAAAGATATCAAATGTTAGAAAAAGAGAGCTGTGGCTAGACTAGTGTATAGGAGTGCTAGCTCAAACTCCACTAGAACATTCCCATGGGAAATCCAATTGAATTAAGATGCCAGTCGTTGGGGGAGGGCAGGGTTTGTAGCTGGACCAGGGGGATTCAGCATTCTTGCCAGGGCATGAATTTCATCGACTTTAAGCTTTTCGTTACTCCAACCATGGAGGTAGAATCACACCTCCATGCTCCAACAGAGACTCTCCACTCATTCCATCCACAAGCTGTTTGTCCTGTTTTCAACAGTTCACAACAACACACAGAAAAATACACAAGATGCACAAAGGCAAGTCCAATTTATTTTACATTTATTTATGGCTTTATGGCACGTTTATTTTTCCAATTTTGTCAATGTATACAGAACTGAAAGAATCATAAACATTGGTGAAAATACAACTTGTGCAAGTAAAGTGACTTCTTAGAAAAATAGGTAGATGTATTTACACTGCATAAACATCAGTAAAACTAAATATTACCCCTGCAGGAACTATAATGTTCAATCCTGTTTTTTTGGGGGGGGTTTAGAATTTGGTCATGTATGGGGAAACCTTTGGCATTGCAGAGCTTGAATTCCAACTATGTGCGGTTAACAGATGGAACTAACTTGTTGAATTCTGTTTACATTTCTACCAAACTAAACCAAAAGTTAATAGTCATTCTACGGTACCGATTGCAGGAGCTTTTTTATTTCAATTTATTTATTTAAATATAGCTGCAAGAGTGGGAAATTAGAGAGTTTTATTCATCCGTGTAGATTTCTTCCAGATTAAGCCGTTATTGTTCCTGAGCTGGTTGGGTATTTCAAGGAATGTCATTTATAACAAATCAGAGAAGACTCTGACGATCTCAAGTCAAGGGAGTGGCCCACAAATATGGACACACGGCTTGGTACATTACCTGTGTGCTGGGCCTCATTATCCCAACAGACACAGCAAGTACAATGCCAAAAGCCTGCTACGAAATTGGGGGCCTACCAAAAAAAAACTCAGGGATTATGAAAATTCATTGGGGTTCCACTGAAAATTAAACAATTGTACTTCTATACACCAGCAGAAAATATCCTTCATCTCTCCCTAAACCTTCATTTTGAGGAAGCTTCAAACGGACTCATAGCTGACCAGAATGATAGGTTCTTATACATGTTCGTACCCAAGGCGGAGATGTGAGAGCCTGCATTGCGTCTCAGGCCTACAAAGCACGTAATCCAGCCCTGCCCTATGGTAGACTTGGGAATGTGTACCATCTGATTTGGGCGCATGGGAGAACAGCTTTATTTGAGAAATGTTTTAAGCGAGAACAAATTTTGTATAGGGACTAGGAAGCCTGTAGGCTTTCCCTCCTCTCTCACATCGGTATCATAATTGCACACCTGTAATAATTCCCTAAATGACACTCCCTCTGTTCGGGTTAGAAGCATACTCCATGAGTTAAAACATGTTTTGTTTTTTTTTATTTGGGGTGTTTTTTTGTGTGTAAAGTCAGACATGTGGGGGGGAGGCCCAAAACTGCTAAAAATCAGCCAAAGCTAGATATTTAAAAAAGTTGGTCTTTAGAAATTCCTGACAATTGTCCCAAACGGGATACATTGTTTTCATTGGGAAATTGTTTTCATTGTTCTGAAAGACACCAAACCTGGGATGAGAATACAGTGTACAGTATCAATACGGGCGATTCACAAAAGTACGCCTCCAAGAGTTTGCAATGCGTTGGCCAATCAGGATGCGGGAAATCTGTCGACTCAATGCGTGTTTGGAAAGGGTCGACAGATTTCGCGCGTTGTGATTGGCCAATGCGTAGCAAACTCTTGGAGGCGCAATCTTGTGAACCCATGGTGGAGTAAAGAATAGAAGATTGCTGGTGCCTTATGTACACTGAACGTAATCTCTTGAAGCCTCTCAAAAACCAAGGAGACTCCAGGATACATTAATTGATATGAGGTACTTACCAGTGCTCTCTGGGCTCGCCCTGTTTATGTCAGCCTGCATCTTCAGTCGAAGTTCAACTTACCTCACGTGCAATCTTCACCCCTAGCAGTACAGCCCGTGCTGCTCGCATCAGAAATTACAACCCCTCTGAACCCCCTTATGGCCTGACTAACCATTCTCCATCCGACTTCCCAACTCATTGATGGACTGTCTGCATCCTGCAACTCCAAGCACCCTAGGGCAGAGTCCACACCATGTACCGTAGATGTTGAAAACAATCCAACCCCATGTGACTGCGGGCATGTGAAGTTCAGCAACTTGAAACGTACTCATCAACTTTTCTGTAACCCAGAAAAACTGTTTCATTTCTTTTCTTTTCCTGAGAGCCCTTCAGACAAAATACTCAAGTTCTCAAACAGGAATTGTATGGAGTTCTGTTTCAATGGAGTTTCATGACTCGCAGGAGTGAGAAAATGGTACAAAGTGGGGAACTCAAAGCAAAACCAAATCTAGTAGATGGTTTGAGCAAAATTAGAATGTAACTCACGACCACTCCAAGTGCAAAGTTCAATGACAGTCCAACAACATAAGGATATGATGCCTCCTGCCTGACCTTATGCAATCACATTTAAGTAGTGGGCAGTGTGAAGTTAGTCAGTTCTCTTCCCCAATTGCATACAGAGCTGCAGCACATAGAACTGACAATGAATAGTATTTGTAAACAAGTAAACAACCCTGTAAACAAGTTGCTGAAGGATTTAAGGAGGATTTTCCGTGTCTTCAGTTTGTCAAGTTTCAGGCTTAAAATCATCAAGACGAGCACTGATGAAGATCCAAACGCCACTGAAACTGGGGGATTACACACTTCCTTGTGCATCCACACTTTTCCAAAAAAGTAGTCACAAGTCCGATTTCAAGTTTCTCACTAAAAATTCTGACGTTAGCGTTGCTACATGTAATTTCAATCTCCATTCTGCCTTTCCTCATACCAAATCAAAATTCAGTATTTGAATATTTAACAAATAGTATGAATCACAATTCATTATCCAAACTTGCAGCCTTTCTGTATCTTACAACTGACTTGACATTTACTCCGTTTCACTTGACCCCCAAAATAATTTATACTGACAGACTGACAGCTATCTCGATTGTGTCATTTCTAAATGAAGAAAGGTGAATAGTCAGGTTTCAATTTTGACTTTTCAAATGTGCTCAACTGTTCAGATGATAAACCACATTTTGTCTTGTAATTGTCAAAATGGAACCGGAGTACTTGCTGGAAAGTATTCTGCAAGCCCCACTGGGCCCCGAGCTGGACCAAGAGAGGGCGCAATTTCCCTAGCAACAGAGGCTCCTTTGGTAGTAACTGCACATCCTAGTTCATGGTCACATTGCTACCAACAAATTGAGCACTCAAGACCAGCATGGCTTTTTTCAACTGATGAGGGGGTGCTTTTGCTCAAGGCAGATAGAAAAGCATTCCATGAAACTCCTCAAAGCCCTGTGACATTCCACTCATAACGTACAGTGCATAATATCTCTTATACATACAGAATTTAAAATAACAGCACTTGGGAATTGTTTCATCTTCTGGTCAAACAGGTACTGTTTAACAGAACCAATGACGAGACAAGAACAGACAAATGTGTAACAGACACTGAAAGAGATCCTTGGATTGTGATCCACTTCACTTGAAAATCTCCACATATTTGCTCTCTCCAAGCATAACTTGACAGCCAGAGTACACTGGCCCATTAATTTAAAGTTGGGACGCCTTTCTCAAAGGCTCCAACCCTCGAGTTCCAGCACACATGGAAGAATTTTAAAGAATCCCAGTTGACATTTGATGCAACTGTCGACTGACATGGCCTGTTTGAATTCTAATCACTGTTACATTTCTTTTTATCCATGCAGCTAAAAAAAAAACAAAAACAGAACACACTGGCTATCAGATAGGAACAAAAATGTAGTAGCTCATGACGAGAGAAAAAGAGTGGACGCTGTTAACTTTCCCGTCAAATGAGTACAAAAGTATCACACACTGCAGTCTCTGGACCTTTTTCAGTGACTGGGCACCACACATCATGTCTCACCTACAGATTGGAAAAAAGGACAAATAGACCAAAGGGCCTCACACTCAAAAACAGAGAAACAAAGTGCTGGACGCAATTGCCATCTATAGGTACACGCAAATGAAATCACAGTATCAGTCTTTAGCTGTCTTAACAGTACTGATAAACACTTGATACCACATCTCGGAAGTTACAGGAAGTTTTAGCTTCACATTCCCAAAGTGCAATGAAATCTTGCGTCACCAAACGTGCCAAATTTCGTAAGCCAATGCCAAAGATCCCGAATTGAAAATCTGACACAGAACTTCCTGGCATCAGAGCTTGAATTGTTTTCAAGTAGGCACTGCAGAAACACTTGGCAATGTCCGGCACCCAAAACCAATCATTTAATCAGCAGTAATCAAAACGACAGTTTGCTCCACAACGTCACCGAAGGGCATTTATTTTCCCAAACACTGTCATTCTTCAATGCAACTACACTCCAATGTTGGGCTACACAACATACATGTACCTACTTTATTTTTCCCACCATGCAAGTCACTCAATACGCACGAACGTGTTACAAAATTAAAACAATAAGAAAAACAGCCAAAACCCTTATCACATCAACTATACTGCAGGGCTCATTTGAGGAACTATACTGAAGTTCACAGTGTGTGCAAAAATTACATGAGCTCTGGATCCAAATACATGTTGCAGACAGAGGCGATAGTTGTCAAACAGGAGTAGAGTAAAGGTATACCAATGTTACTATGAATATTGATCAAGTCCCCAGGCTAGACGTAGGTATTACAAAGTTGCTATGACGGCATTCTATATTCAGGATTTCGAAATTTTAAAATTCACAGAATGACAATCTCTGACACCTGCAAAGTGAAAACCACCAACAGAGGTCAATCAACTTTGCATCTGTGTGCCGACAGCCAGCCAGCAGTGAATGTTCTTTCCCGTTTTCAAAGATTTCAACTCTCAAACTGAACTAGTCAGAACTCAGTGGAACTCGCAATGCCCCTGACAAAGGCACCGAGCAGAAATCAGAGCAAACTGGAGAGTTGAATGATGTTTCAGGAATCCTTCAGGGGAAAAAACTAGACGGAGAGTCCCTCTAAACACAGTTGCAGTGACACGAATGCCAGTCTTACACAGATTTCATTTGGATGGTGTTCTTTCACTAACAGATGTAAAAGCAATCTTGCTGGGTAAACAAGCACTCTAAGACATAAAAAATTACTCCTACTTATTGTTCAACCAAACTACTATGTACAGCATTCCATGACAGACCAACACATGCTGTGTAAGCTCTCCTATCCACAAGGCATTCGTACACAGTTTTTGCGACTACCATTCTCAACGTAGCAACGGCCAAATTTTAGTCAGGCGACAGACGAAAGTCCAACCAGTTCAGATGTACATGTACAGATCTGAAGCAGGACAGAATTACAGCTAAGTCAATCACAGAGAGTTGCCAACTAAAAACACAACAATTACAATTGAGTTATCTTACAACATCCAAATCTACTAACTAAAAACGTGCTTAGCTGAACTTGGTTTTTGTATTTATATATATGCAGTGTATATACAATCTCCAAACTCCAACAATGCAAGGGTTATTCCTCAAACTTTCAGGTGATTCAGCGGCGAGCAATGACAATTCGTGTAGGGATAAGTTAAAAAAAACCAATGCTTCAGCATTGTGGATGCCACAAGAGTTGGAGAGCAGTTGAATATGGTGAACTAGACAACAAGCCATACATGCCCCAATATGGTGACTTTCCATTGACCAGCATTTTAGGGTTACTAGAAAAACCTGAGAGCACCTCTCCCCTAAACATTGCAGAAACACTACCAGACTGAGACACTCCTGACAGATGTACAGTAGTGTGCTGCCATTACATAAGAATATGAACAAGCTTTTAAAGAATTATTCCTTATCATGACTTTCCACACCAACTGTTAAGATTCCGGTGCACAATTCTTCACGAGATAACAAAAAGGAACCCTCCAAATGTTCTGATGACCAAAAGGCTCAAAGCCACATTGAGTTAATATCCAATGTCAAATGGCACGGTGGTTATACACTCAAAACATTTGAAAAAAAAAAAATTCACTCGCGTCCAAACCACTCAGACAGCAGAGGAGAATTTACAGAGTGCCAATATCAGCAATTAAAAACAGTTTGTTCCTCCAAAAATCATCTGCAATCCATTTCATTTGCCCAGAAGGATTACCAAATCCACGGTTCACATTTTCAAGAAGTTTTCACAGGAATTAAAATCAATCTGACCAACATTTTTTTTTTCAAAAGCTAACATCGTAACAAATTCACTTCAACCACTTGCCTTGAAAATCAAAAAACCCAAAAGATGAATCGTACTGAGAGACAAAATCCTTATCGGTGCGTGCTAAGATCGTCACATACATTTTGGTCACAACTCTCTCTGTAAAGCAAGTATCATTCGACAGATCTTTTCCAAAATATTCTGCCTCTCAAGAAGAGGACGGTGTCCCCCAATCAGTAAAACGACAGCACAAAGAGACGTAGAGAAGTCATCTGCAAATAGGAAGATGATGCTAGAAAGGGCAGAACCCCCAAAATAAATCCTGCTCCCAAACTCTGACAACATTGACAAGGAAGCCAGCCTCGACACTGACAGACAATCTAGGCATAATCTAGGCGTAATCCAGGCTGACTTCGATCTCGCGACCATCAAGACGAGATCCGTTCATCTCACCTGAAGGAAGACACAAGTCAAGGCAAACAACATCTAGCATGGGCAAAGTTAAAAAGTTATTAAAGATGGGTGACTCCGGTTGGCGGTTTTGACAAGTACGTAACTGGCGTTGCGCAGAGTTGTAAATCAAAAGGCTGCAAGCCTTCACAGGCCAATCGTAAGTTAGCCAGTCTCAAGTCACGTCACAAGCCATTCAACAGGACTATGACAAGGGCAACCTTTTGTCACTGTTCATTACTTTGTCATCGCGACCTGACTTGTGAATAGACTTGAGACCGACTTGGGATTGTTTTGCTACTGAGAGTAAATAGCAACTGTAATATTAAGTGCACAGGGGTCCCCAAACTTCCACATTTCCACAAAACAAATCAATAAATAATCAAATAATAATGGAATGGTTATATTTTTAAAAACTTGATCATCTGCACCAGACTTCAGCAGGTGTCAAGGTCATGCAAAGAAGTGGTAAGATTTACAGTCATACAGTATTCATTGAGAGGATGTTTTCATATTTTTCATCATCATAGACCTGTTTGACTTGTGGTTTATATATATAACTACTAGTGGAAAAACACAGAGTTAAGAAATAAGACTAACATGTGTAAACAAAGAAAATGGATGTTTGGCAGAAAGCAAATAATGCACAACTTTTTGGTCTTATTTCGACCTCTATATTTTCCACATCTATGTCTCAGCAGGGAACAAGTCTTAGATGACAAAGATGATGCTTTCACTAGAGACTTGGTACCAGACTTTTATTTCAAGGATACGAATTGCTTTCATGGCATCATTAGGGTTCTGAAAGCGCACTGTACCAAACCCTTTGGATCTTCCAGTCTCTGGGTGGGTCTTGACCTCTGCGAACTGGACTGGCCCTGAAGTAGGAATCAATCCACATTGGTGACTTTTATTTTCGTCGTTCCTTTTTTTTCCATTTACTTAACAAAAGCTAGTGAATTGTTTGAGCTGGAGAGGGTTGCCAAGGAAAATTTCTCCAAAGGCGTTTGTCAAAACACAGTCAAATACGGGCAGTTCACAATAGTGCGCCACCAAGAGTTTGCAACACCCTTTCCAAACATGCATTGGGTCGACAAATTTTGCGCATTGTGATTGGCCAACACATTGCAAACTCTTGGTGGCGCACTATTGTGAAACGGCAGTATTACAAGTCCATTCCTACTAAGCCTTTTAATAGACCTCTTGCAGCTTGTACTCGGTAACATGTAGTTCCCTAACATGGCAAGGAACCACTTAGAAAAAGGTAAAGTGTAATCCCTCCGAAGTCAAAAAACTATGACTAGAATCTGCTGCCTTCACTGCCTAATTCACATACATGAATTCGGTCAATGTTAAAAAAGTTGCAAGTGACAATCAATTTTGTAACCCAAATAATTTATATGCGACGTTTCATAAGATGCTTACTCAGTTATTTGACTGATGCTCCAGCAAGAATAGACCTTTTCTTCTCACTTTGACAGAACTGTAACAGTGGCTGATATTTAACTAAGTATTTTTAACATCAAATTACGCAAAGTTCTCACCGATCATCTTGAAGCGATCCTTCAAGTCCTGCCAGGTGTATTTAAATGGCAACTACAAATTAAAAAAACAAACAGTAGACAACATCACGATATGCACTGCAAATAATGCTACAAATACGTGGTAGGTCAGGGAATACACACCATCACCCGTGCTTGAAAGTATATGTATGTTATTAACCTCAACAATTCTAGCAAAACAATTGAACTTCAGTTTCATCCGCAATGATTTAAACACCACCAAATAACACTTTACTTGACCTGGTCTTTTAATATAAACTGGCTTTGATATGATAAACTTGAAAGCTCAAATTTCATGATGTCCTCGCCACGGAGATACAGCACGTTTTCTTCATATCAGTGCATCAAACAAGAGGATAATTTAACTTTTCACCCACACAGTAACACACTTACATTCCTGACAAACACTTGGGATCCTGAATCCCCGCCACGTCCGCGGAAGTTATCCCGATCCCTGTCCCTGTCTCGCCCACCGCCGCCACCCCTCCTGTCTCGGTCCCCCCGGTCCCGCCCCCTATCCCTGTCTCTGTCGTCCCTCATAGTGCCCATGCTGTCCCCAAAGGTGTCTTTGCCCATGCCCATGCCCATACCGGAGCCCAGCAGGCCAAGTCCCCCGCCGCTGCCCCCACCCCCGCCAATCCCCGAACCCCCACCACCGCCGCCCATGTTGCCCATCAGGGACAGGTCCGAGCCCATGCCCAGGGAGCCCAGACCGCCCATGCCCAGGGAACTCTGGGATAGGTCGCCACCGCCAAAACCTGGGAAAGCAAGAAACACAAAGGATAAAAGGAAAATCAAATCTACAGAGGCAGCAGACCTGATTCGCAGGGGAAGCCATTTTAGATTGCGTTCCCTGAATCTACCTTATTTAAGGCAATCTGCTTAATGGCGTGGTATCTGACTATTTTCCATTCTAAGCTTCACATTCAGGTTTTTTGGAAAAAAAGATGAGTTTAATCACAGGGTTTTAATACTTTATGAACACAGATTGTTTGACATCTATTTCCAGGTTCCCAAAGTGAAAGTTAACTTTGCTTTCCATTTACTTGTTTATGATGTACCTCGGCATGCTTGGAGATCATTTTGTAAATGCTATCATCAACCTGAAAGTTTTGCTCCCCTTGTGAAAAGGCCAAGGTGAGACTTTTTTAATTTTTAGGAAAATGGAGAAAACCTCAACATTCTCAACCCCAACAATGCTGAAAGCAAAAGAGCAAATGCAACTGAATTCTGCTGAATGGGGCGGCTATGGGATGATTTCACTCAGTTTCCATACTGGGTACTCCACATTCTTAGTTGCTGCAAAGTTTATCTCATTAGCAATTACAGAGGATTCTTTCAAGCTCAAACGTCCATCTCACAAATCTTTCATTGAAGAGCTGAGAGTCCAGATCCCTGACTCATCATTAAAGGGGATCGGATTATTTAAGAGTCAAATGAGATGCATTGGCAACTAAGCGAGCCTCCTGGCAATATTAACGAACGACCACAGCAACAGCAAACCTGGATTAGTGTATGCCTTTGACAAGGGAATCTTCCCCAGTTTTCAAAGTCTTCATACAACGAGACTGTTCAACTGTACCACTCTCAATGAAAAATTTTTCATCTTGTAAACTAAGAACTTGCCCTTGAAAGGGCTTCAACGAACCACACTCACCTCCCATGCCGCCTAAGCTGCTACCAAGACTGCTGCCCAGTCCACTGCTCAGATTGCCACCGAGTCCAGAGCTCAGGTTGCCCCCAAAGCCCCCTCCCAGTCCAGTGTTGCCACCGAGGTTACTCATCCGGTTACCGTCCAATCCTCCGCCCAGACCGCCAAAATTCCCCAAGTTGCCCAGGCCGCTGTCCATACCTGGCAGGCGACACAAATAAAATCCAATTCTACAATTGTTAAAGGGGACATCAAGTGAAACTTAGTTGAGTCCATTTTGAAACGAAAGGTTTAAACTGCCCACTTTGGGAAATCTGATCTGAACACAAACAATGCTACTAAAAAATTCACTTTCCTTTTAACCCCTTCATACCGGGAGCCGTCCACAGCCGCGGCTTTGAGGATTAGTGCATACCACACATACATTCTATTCACCATGCAGCTGCTGGTTCAATGGGGCCTGCTGCTGGACAGAGCTTTGCATACTGGGCATACCGCAGCCTAGCAGTCATGGTCAAAAGAATCCCGGCGTGAAGGGGTTAAAGTTGCAACATTTCTTCACAGAAGCATTTCCCTTCAAAACTGCCTATTTTTACTCTGCTTTGACTCCTTCAAGATTACACACCAAGAAGAAGTTCAGTGCACTGGTACCTTTGAGCATAGTTTGTCAGTTACCCTTCAACATATTTTAAGACATGCTACACTACTCATACAATTTTAATATTCAGTTAGAATAACGTCACGCTTTGACTCTTAATCAACAGGATTCTGTCAGTGCGAAATGATGGGAATGAGAATGTGGAAATATCGAAGTACTCACCTCCCATATTACCCATGTTGCCCATCCCCATGTTGCCCATTCCACCACCCCCACCTAGACCCCCACCCAGTCCGCCACCCATTCCGCCACCCAGTCCGCCCCTGGATCCCCCTCCCAATCCGCTTCCCATGCCACTGGCCAGCGACTCCAGGCTAGGGCCCAGACGGGACAAGCCACCTGTAAGAACGAGACAAAAGGGAACAATAAATTAAAACCGTCTGATGAGGGAAAGCACTCGTCATCGGGTGAACTAACAAACAATAAAGAGTTGAAGGGGGTCGTTTCTAAGGCACTTTCATGCAAATTGGCAAGTTTCATCCCATCTCCTCTTTTTGTTTTTAACTTTTGCACGTGGGGAGGGGGGAATCCCATCCTCCAACAATACCCTTTAACTCATGTCATCATCAGCCACTTACTTGGCAGTGGCAGCTGTTTCGGCGGCCTGTCTCGATCTCTCTTGGCCTGGTCCTAAATACAATCAAATGAAAGCAACCAGAATTAACTAATCAGTTTGACTGAATTCCCACAAACAAAAATGGAGACAGACATTGAGTCAGAAATCAAGCGACTCAAAAATGGAACAAACTGAGATTGAACCCTCCCCACTGACTGGATGAATACAAAAGGTTTCACAAAACCGCAACGGGCCATGGGTAGAAAGGTGATGGGCCGAACTTGGCAGGCCAATTAAAAGGATGTAGTAGGCAAAAAGTATGGCAGTTAACGTAGGGGGGGAACATGGTAAGGGAGGGGTTGGTTTGCGGAAAAACAAGGAGCCTGACGTGGTATCTACAGGAGGCAACGTGGTAGAGGAGGGGTTGGTTTAAGGAAAACAAGGGGACCTGACGTGGTATCTACAGGAGGCAACGTGGTAGAGGAGGGGTTGGTCTAAGGAAAACAAGGGGACCTGACGTGGTATCTACAGGAGGCAACGTGGTAGAGGAGGGGTTGGTTTAAGGAAAACAAGGGGACCTGACGTGGTATCTACAGGAGGCAACGTGGTAGAGGAGGGGTTGGTTTAAGGAAAACAAGGGGACCTGACGTGGTATCTACAGGAGGCAACGTGGTAGAGGAGGGGTTGGTTTAAGGAAAACAAGGGGACCTGACGTGGTATCTACAGGAGGCAACGTGGTAGAGGAGGGGTTGGTTTAAGGAAAACAAGGGGACCTGACGTGGTATCTACAGGAGGCAACGTGGTAGAGGAGGGGTTGGTTTAAGGAAAACAAGGGGACCTGACGTGGTATCTACAGGAGGCAACGTGGTAGAGGAGGGGTTGGTTTAAGGAAAACAAGGGGACCTGACGTGGTATCTACAGGAGGCAACGTGGTAGAGGAGGGGTTGGTTTAAGGAAAACAAGGGGACCTGACGTGGTATCTACAGGAGGCAACGTGGTAGAGGAGGGGTTGGTTTAAGGAAAACAAGGAGCCTGACGTGGTATCTACAGGAGGCAACGTGGTAGAGGAGGGGTTGGTTTAAGGAAAACAAGGGGACCTGACATGGTATCTATAGGAGGCAACGTGGTAGAGGAGGGGTTGGTTTAAGGAAAACAAGGGGACCTGACGTGGTATCTATAGGAGGCAACGTGGTAAGGGAAGGGTTGGTTTAAGGAAAACAAGGGACCTGACATGGTATCTACGGAACGCAACGTGGTAAGGGAAGGGTTGGTTTGGGGAAAAACAAAGGGACTTGACAGGGTATCTTTAGGAGCCCTCCTACCAGTCCTACTGTTGGCTTGGATTCATTTTTATTCTTACAATCTACACTTATTCTTACTATAATATCCAAGGCCTTCCACACTGGACTGCGATCTCCCCATTGGTAGGTTTTGGTAGACCTTTCATCTGCACCGACAGGCTGATGACAGTGGACTTTCTATGCATAACCACCACACAGAGCCACTGATATTGAAACATATCAGCTTTCAATGCAAACCACCACATACGTCACTTACCATTTTCACGCTAAGTTTCCTGCTGTAAAGCATCTGGTTGTGTAACATAGCTGAAATTGGATGCCGTTAAGGAAGGCTGCAGGTTTTATAACAAGCCAGGAATCACAGTACATTGAAGTCCGAATCACAAAAAAATTTTTTAGAATTCATTGAGTTCACAGGTACTAACTTTACGCAGGCTAAATTTTCCAAATTTTAATTCCCTTAAATGAAGTACCAAGGACATTGCATACCAAGGGAATCAGAGACGAACACCTGCCCAATGGGTTCTGGAAACGTGAAAGGATACAGATGGCATTGACGGCTTCTAAGATGGACTCAAACTTGACCGTAGCACTGCCTTTACTCTTTCCTCTATTGTCTGTTAGGATGTCGCAATGTATGACTTTCCCCGCGATTTGGAAGACATCTTTCAGTTCCATCCACTCCACATCGAAAGGAATCTGCATTGGTGGTCAAGCGTTTTCTTCAGAACATCGAAACCATTGAACAGTTCTGGGGAAGTGCTGACTTTGACAGCATTACACCCTCTGGTCTGTCAGCTTAGCGAGCAGGCTACCTCTTGAGGGCATAAACTGGCAACTAGGACCAATGTGTGTGGCAGTGCCATATCCAAGTGGTTTCTGTTTGCTAGGACGTACGTCCGGCATTATCATAGGCCAAGACAACTACGCCACACACCGTATTTAGGTAGAAGCTTTCAAAACTTCAAGAAATTGTAAATAACATGTGAAAACAAAAAAAAGCAGAGCCAGCAATGGATGCTGCATCAACATAACGACCATCTAACAGGGCACGAGTAATGACCATTATAATAATTGTGATACTACAATTTATTTGGGGCAATTAAACACACAAGACAATCACGAGACACAGCGGGCCGCCCAGGAGAACATAACAGTTTAAAAATAAACTGTCGCCAAAAGGCGTATGTCTCCCAAGACCCAAATAGAAAGGCAAGGCAAGAAAGAGCTCAACAAAAAATAATCATTATTAAGATAAAAATAAAAAAATAATCAGAAAATTATGACATTTGATACAGAATTCAAGGTTATCAGAAAATGATTCTCACTGTTAAGTTTACAATGTATGACTTAAGTTAGCCAACGGAACAGTCATTGCCAATCTTGGGGAAGCTGTTAAGTCATGTGGTATTTTGACGTTTTTTGATCGGGTCCTGCATTTAAGAGATAATGGCATAGTGTTTGAATTAGGGAGGCTGGGGTACTGAACTTACGTTGGAGACAAACACTGTGTCGGTGACGGTGCTAGGATCCAGGTTGAGCTGCGCCAGCACTTGTGGGGTCAACATGACACGGGCCTTCTGTTCCTTGTCGGCCTGCCGCCGGTACTTGTCGCTGTAGCGCCGGTCTGTGTCCTGACGATCAAGATCAATGGAGAACGGAATAAAAACAGGGGAGTGAAATCTTACAGGAGGGGTGTTGGTGTTAAACACTACAGTGTGACTTCTTGAGTCACCTATGAGAGGTGAAATGTGAGGAAGTGTACTACTGCAAGATTGAATGCATCTGCCTGTGCAAATATGTCTCAACTTTGTGCACATTCAGTTAAAAACTGAACTTGTGACCTCAGTGTCATACACAGCAAAGGTGCAAGATTTCGAGTGAATAACTGGAGAAGCAGCATCCTTAGTTTCAAAAGATCGATGGAAGCCAATTTCCGAGGCATTTTTGCACTTGTAACTAGACATGGACTTTAAACCCATGACCAGTCATAGAATGATGGCCAACAGTCCAAAATCCATCAAACAATTTTTACAAAAGCCGGTGCAATCATTTGGGAGATCCAGGGCAGAGCAAGTTTTAACAGCAGAAAAAATAGGCCAAGATGACATTCCATCATTCATCCCTTAGAAGCTGTTAACATATGCGGCTAAAAATTAGACATCCTGGTAAACTTACAACTTTCACAACAAGCCCTCGACCACGAATCTGAAACTTGTTCATCTTGTCGATACAACGGTTGAGACTATCTCTCGATGCAAATTCCACAACCCTGAGAAAGAAAGGTGCTCCATTTGTGACACATTCAAAGGTATGAATTAACAAGAAAACAAATTACCAAATCGACAATAGGCTTAAAAGGCACATTTGTCACACAAAATGATAATTAACTAGACTAACACCATAAACTTACCCAACACCCTACGCCATCCACCCGTCAGTCAGGGCAAAGCAAAACAAGAAAGAAAAAGATAGATCATGACCTTTCAAAAATGTAATATTTTAGAGTAAACACTATTTACAAATGAAATATTTTTGACCGATTAAACACCTCTGAAATGATACACATGAGAGAGTCTGGTGCATTTGGATTCACCGGGCAATCAGAAGCAACCGAACAAACTGGCCACATTGAGACAATGGGAGCTAGCTCCACTGAACCGTGCCGCTGTTGGATCTTGTGGAGACTGGCAACCACAGACTCCCAGGCTGTTTGGCCTTGGGGGAGTTGACCTGTTGGATCTTGTCACACAGTTACACTGAGCAGGCGATTCACTCTGATAACGGATGCAGTCTGATACCTCTCGCCGGGATTCTAACCAAGTACTGTAAGAGGGTTATGGTTAACGTATCTCACTTCCTAGGTAGATCCAACAACTTTTATCTCAGTGCTTTCAACCAGTGGAAGTGACTGCAATGTCAGACAGCCACCACAGAACAGGTGTCACGTTTATGAAAAAATTCACAAGATAACCCGCGCAACAAAAAAGAAGAGAAATTTGCTGCTTTACCTTTGACTTTCCATCAGGATCGTAAAACAGCTCCGTGTATGTCACCTCACCCACTGCAAGAATGATTACATGAGTTTAAAAAAAAATGAGGGGGCTGGGGAATCTTTAAACAGAGTGCAGTTCTGAGGAGTCAAACTATTTTTGAAATTGACAATAATGACACATTTCTTTGTAATAAGTATCTCAATTTCAAGCAATACAGGTTCAACATTTTTGAAGTATTCCCTTCTCCAAAAAGTCATGGGCTGTACATGAAGCACAAAGTAATTTGATTATGCTTAGTTAATTAACCCTAACCCCCTAGGCTCCAGCACTAGAAAGCATACTGAACCTCACAAAATCCAACAGGTTCATGTACTTGTCTGGTACTTGTACACGCAGGTTACTGTACCAAACCTGATAAACTCCAACAGAATGAGCCCGTTTGAGTGTGAGTGATATGGTATGGATGGGTCTATACAGTATAGGATGACTTGCACTTAACAGTACCAAACCTGACAAAATCAAGCATAGTCCAACAATTGGTACAGCAAGCCAGACACTGCACAGAGTGACCCGTGTGTGTCCCAACTCACACAGAATCCAACATCATCTACCTGGGCCTTTAATCCCAAGTCTCACAAAATTCAACAAGTTCCTCAGGTACGGTACTAAACCTGCCAAAACCTCACAAACCCTGCTGTTGGAATATGGCAGGTTTTGGGTAGTTAGGGTTAATGATGTGTTGAACATCGATATGAATTTAGTGTGCCTATCAATTTATCGGCATAGGTGTTTTACACAAAAGAAACTTGTTGACGCAAGTATTGAAAAAAAAAAACAAAGAAAAGATCAAGATTGAGAGTAAACTACATGTAGAGCTTGACGACTGTTCAATCTTTTCTTACAATTTTACTTGAACAACCCTCTCCATCTATTTTTGTAAATTTCACGCCACACTGTGCCCTTTGTTGCCTTCTGGGGTCACAATTATATTCTTAGCGATGGTTTCCTCTGCCCTTAATTCCAAACAAGTCTACTGATAACCAGCCACACAATTACACCCAAGGGTCAGATTCTAATTGACAAGTCCAATCATTATTCTTAACCCACTTTGGCTTTTTGCTAGGGCATACCCTCAATCCTCCAAAATCCTCCAAAACAGCCTGAAGGATTTTGTAGGATTGAGGAGGGTTCGGGTTATAGTGATGTTAAAACTTCGGTCAAGTATTCATGTAGTTATCGCTCGAAATTCCACCATGTTGAGTGTTTTCCCAACCTTCTTTCCTCATCAGGTCCTTCAACTCTTGCCACTTCATCTCAAACGGAATGTTGCTGACAAAGACGACGCGGCCCATCGTCCTGTCCCGCCCGCCGTCCCTATCACGCCCACCGTATGGATGGAACCTCCCTCCCCTCTGGTCCCGCCTCCCTCCTTGGTCCCTGCGGCCGGAGTCTCTCCGATCCCGACGACCGTCACGGTCTCGGTTGCGGTCACGGTCCCTGTCGCGATTTCTGTCTTTTGACTTCTCTCTTGGTCTGAAATTTGTAAACTTATTCTTGTTAACACAAACAATGTGCACACCTTCCCACTAGCCAGTTCGATATGACAATATTTCATGATATTTCGATATGATGTTGATATTGGATATTGTAACGTTCGTAAAACATATTCATATGCCAACAATTATCGCGATAAGCTCTAAACGATGTACTGCACATGCACATACGGTAGTCAATGCACCCTGTGTTGGGCCCTGCATTGCTGCATTGGTCCACACAAATACTCCATGGAAAACCTCAAACCACAAAGTCACTGTTGGCCCCAGCAACTGCAATGGTCTTACAAGTATTAGGGGGCAGAACCAAACCAACAGGCTGTATGCACATGTACAGTAAACTCTGACTGGGTCAGCTCTCTCGTTCGGGACTCGAGATTGTCATACCGAGCCAGCGCCGCACACGTACACGGCCGCTTTCCAATACTTAATTTCGTCTCCATCTCAGGCTTCGTCTCCAAAACCAATTCCCGGTTGTGGGCCTGAAGCATTTCAATTAAATTGAAGAACTGTAATGTTTGGCTGTTTTACATCTTACTTGATATTTTGTGCCACTACCAAATTTGCTATTGTGCTTACCACTTCAAAGTCAGGTAGTAAAAAAACAGTTGAAGCCTAAGACGGAGCTGCAGTCAAATATTGGAAAATGGCTGTACATGCGCAGTGGTTCAGTTCGTTCAATAAGGCGACCCCCATGTTTCATTAGAGGACCATGTTCTTCCATAGAGTTATTGCAGAAGGAAAATCTAGGCATGCGTATTTCAATGGGAGGCAGCATCAAAAAGCTCAAGTGTAATGCGTGTATCAAGTGAAAGCAGTCTGATTTTTACAGATTTTGAAGTAAAAAATATCACCGAAGCCCCTGAAGCTTGCCTTCGGCATTTACGAAAGCCAGTAGGCAATGAAAATGGTATTTTTGATGAGAGTCTGGAATTATTGAGAACCGTTGTCACTTTACTATATGTAATGTCGTGACGCGTGGAGCGTTAGTATGACCAATCAAGTCCAAAATTCGAAATAGAGGAATACTAACGCTCCACTCAGTAGAGCTTGTCCATGTATGGAACTCTCTTACCCAAATCAAAAGCAACAAAGAAAGCTTTCTCAAAACATTTTTTTTCAAAACCAGAACAGAAAAATGTAACATAGACCTTATCGCAAATACTACTTGGGTGATTTTGCACAATGATAAAAAGGCATTGTCGGAAGGAAAAAGGGGCAATGTTTGCTCCTTTTTCCTTCCCACAATGCAGTACTTGTAATAACCTGAAAAAGGGTTATGTAGGCCTATCTAAAGACTTCTGAATTTAAGCCCCCCTCCCCTAAAAAAAATCAGTGAATCCAGCTGGCCTAGGCCTAATTTAACAGGTTAATGTATTTTTTTTCAAATCAGAATCTGAAAATAAAGTACAAAACACCCCTAGCGACAATTGGGGCGAAGTGTCTATAGGCCCTATACTGAGAGGCGTAGAAAAACCGCAATGCAATGCCGCCACGTACATGTACATGTAAGCAATATAATATGAAGGCCTTGGTCTACATGTAGGGGCCAATAAGAAAAATTCGCCCCACGCTCAAGCAACGGCCAAAAGCAGCCACAAATTCTGAAGAGTTATTTTCAACATTTGGCGCAAAGTATAAAGAAAACCTCAAAAACTAACTTGTCACTCTTATCGTCATCTTTTCTTTCCTGTTGTTCCCGATCTCGGTTGTTCTCTTGTGACTTTGACGGCGATCCTTCGACGTCGAACTGTCCGTCATCATCGTCGCCAGCATGAAGTTCCTCTTGGTCCAACTCGATGATGTCGTTGATGTCCGTATCGATCTCTTCAGGCATATCTTCATCGCCTGACCTGCCATCTCTGCCGTCTTCTGGCCCACTCATACCTGCTCTTAAGCTGTGATCAGGGTCTAGTATTTCTGATTTTCAAACCCAAAGTTTTTGTGAAATTTAGGACAAAAATTCAGGACACCTTTGTCGAATACAAGAGCACGAAATTTCAGTGTGGTAGCGCGACGCGAAAACCACGTTTTAACGTTCCCAGGTGCATTACCTGCTGATGAAACTCAAGACCGGATTTATCCGTGCTGAATTTGATACGAGGTTGAGAATAGTGACTGAAGTACGATGTCCCCAGATGGACGAATCTCGTGGTTGTATTATACGTGGTTGTTATTAATGACTCGTCCCCCGTCTACACATAATAATGTGCCTGTTCAATCTCGTAAGGCAACTCCATGGCACCAGCCTAGCCTACATTGGGTGCCATTAATTTTCCCAGGCGTTGTGCATGAGATGAAAGGCCCCGGTTCAAGTTAAAGTTGTGAATTGTAGAAAATGGAGATGAATGTGGAAAGTGAATACCAACATGACCAATTCCAAGAGCAGTATGCAATGGGAATGCAAGACACTAGTATGACAAATACTCCAAAGGATGAGCCGGAAAGTTTCGATACTACTTCAAACGGACAAAATGCTAATAAAAGGTGAAAATCATGGTGAATCAAACATTTGATTTGTAAGTGTCATAACATATTCAAAGTCAACAATGGGGGCGCTTTGCAGTTTTTATTTTAAAATGTGAAATTTATTATCTTTATTTTCTAAAATTGTTTCTGTGTCCATTGAACATTGAAACAGTGAGCTAATTGAGTTTAAATGTTGGATGCAAAAGGTAGACAACTTTAGGCCCTGCCCTACTTTAGCTGTGTTTTCAAACTGAGTGAGAGCTTCCACAACCCAGCGAGAGTGAGCTAAAGACACCATTGACTTGTCTTAATCTCACTCTTCCGTGTTGTAATGTAGTGGTTTGCTTTCACTGCGAAAAGTCATGAAGCTCCCAGTTGTCACAGAGAGTTGCGCCCTTCCTTTGCATAACCTGGTAACATTGACAGCATTCGTGACACGTCATGACTAGGCTACATGAATCTGTTAAGTGCAATCTTGAACCTTGTGCAAATTTATTTTACCTTCTGAGGTGATTATCCTATGAATGGATGTTTATCCAAAGGCAAATAAACTCAGAATGGAGAAAAGTAAATTTGAAAAGGTTCAGAATTGTGCATAACAAATCCATTCCGATTATGTTTCGCACAATTGAAAATGATGTTTATAAGTGCAGAAATCAGCTGCAAAGAGAAAGGAATGCATCGGTCCATGCCACCAGTGCTGTGAAGTGACTTGTGGCAGAATTACAAGTGTTATTTTTTTCGCAGATATTTGTTACTAGGTAATTTCTTTTTCTGTTTCAGTTCCAACCAAACAAGAAACTACAGAGGCGGTCTCAAGGGCAGTCGATCTCGCATCCGGTTTCATCCCTACAAGGGTATCGGCACCAGGACCTACACAAACTCAGTCTTTGTCAGCAACATTCCCTACGAATTGAGCGAGCAGGAATTTAAAGATCTCTTCGAGCAACAAGGTAGAGGAGGTGGATGCGTCTGTTACGACCATCCTGTCAGAAGATGCTTGGTTGAATTGGATCAAAATTTGCTGAGAGCAAGGTTTCACTGATTTGGAAAGTCTGTGGGATGAGGTTGCACTGGCCTGTAAACAGCAGCCAATGAGCCAGTTTGATGAAGCCTGTCCGAGATTGTTCGGAAACAGCGATACGCGCGGTGAGGTGTGTCCTGTGAGTGCAGCCATACACCGATTTGCGCACATGCTCTGTTTTTTGAAAGACCTTGCCTTTTTGACATACCGAACTGGCTCATTTGGAGACTTAAGGAGCTAGTCCCACATGAAGAGTGTCATTGCTAGATTTGTTGTGGCTGGCAGGCTGGAACTCTTAGGCTATTTGGCCTTTGGATCATGCTGCACTGAGCATGTTCCTCATTTGCTATTTGCAGTTCATTCAAAAGCAGGGTATCTAAACGAAATCTGTGTTATTGGTTAAACTAGCATGTTGTAAATGTCCGCTCTGACCTGGCCTATTCTGAGGTCATATTGTGTCTACGGCTAGGTTTAGAATTTTATCAGTTGCAAATAAACGTGCACAGTCTGACTTTATAGACCCTGCCATAGCTTTGGAAGTCTGGGAACCTTGAAGAGAACACACTATTATCATTCACCCTCATTCTGTTATGTGTAACATCTCGTCTCACCCCCATCCTTGATTTCTGACCACATCATCAACTTGTGGAGTTCAAAGGCTGCTATTTTTCTTCCATGTTATATTACAGTGGGGAAAGTTGTTTTCTGTGAAATCTTCCCTGAGCCGGGCGGACTGTCAACAGTAAGTTGTTGTTTTGTGCCATTAAAAGTTGACTCCAAATCCCTAGCATTTTTGATTTGAGCTTTTACCAAATCCCATTATAAAAATCCATTATTTTACAACACATGGAAACTGATTGTGGCTGGGCTCTATCTTCTCAAATCCTGCAAAATTAAAGTGGATGTTGAAGAAGCTGGGAGAGATAAGGTTGATGTGTAAGGTTGTATTGTATGGCTTTACCTATCCTACAAAGATGTTCCAGTGAGCTACTGCGGCTAGGATTAACTTGCAAATCTGAGGAGTGGCTGCAGTTTTAAGCCTCCATCATAATTAGATGCAGCCTGATTATGACACGTTTGTAGGAGACCCATGTTCAATTCTTCTTTGTTAATTTTTACCAGTGTAATTTTCAAACATTTTTTTCTTCCCTTTTGCTGAACCTGCGTGGTCCAAATGAATATACTGGTGCCGTTATACCAATTAGGGATGTGGGTAAGTTAAGTTCTGCTTTTACATGTAGTAACATTTGGTTCCACTAGATTAAATAGTGCAGTATCATTTGTTGGCCTATACCAGGGAAAACTCATTTTGGATCTTGACCAACAGCACATTTCTAGAGTAAATTTTGAATATGATTTGTCAGTTTGAAGCACAGCAAGCAACTCTTGATGGCTTTATTTGTTCAATTTCGATAGCGAACTATTCTTTTCAGAAAGCTTATTCGTTTCAATCCACTAAAGCGGGGCCCACATGTGTAATGAAATGCAAAATGGAATTCTCAAACAGTTTGAATGGCTGTAATGAAATTGGAGTTATCTGCAATGAAAACAAAGTGGACCTTTTGAAACGTGAAATTCTATCTTGTTTGTTGTGCTTCCAGCGTGGTAGAGATGGAAAATCCCACCGATGTAGAGAAGGCTGTATTCAAGATGAAAAAATACCAAATCCAAGGCCGTGGGCTGGTGGTGAGAGATGTGAGTACAAGGTGGTCGGAGCTCCCGTCGGGGGGAGGGGGTGTGTAAGGCAACCTCTCTGCTGAGGAAGATGGGGGCACATGCAGCATGGAGATATAGGCAGCTGCCAACTGCATCTTCCGTTAGGGCAAGCTTGATGTCGAGCTGCAGCTCAGACGGTTGGATGCTGTCTCCGTGCTGGATGCTGCCTGAGGGCCCATTTTACAATTCCCTCGCCTACCAAATTGACACAACCTTTCTTTGCAAAAACTCTCGGACCACACTGAGAATGAATAGTGTGAAAACCTACTACAAAAAACCTACTACAAAATTAACTTCCCCGATGCAAAGCCACAGCGGAATTCACATGAGCTCCTGAATCGGGTAATCTTGATGGACATTCATTGTGAAATTTTGTTCATCTCACATCCGTGTCAATACTCTCCTCAATGTTGTCTTCAGGACAGAGATTTAAGCTACAGTTCACGCTACCGAAGCCCACCTGTAGTCAAACCCCAGTCCTCCATCGTCAACCCTGAAGTCTTACACCGACTTGGCATTCACCCTGATGATGTCTCGGAAACAGTTCACGTTGCCAATGTAAGTCAATTTGGATAGAGGAGGCTTCACGGTTTCTCAGGGCCAATTAAAATTACTTCAAATCTCCTTGAGTATGAAAAGGTGTAGTTAAGTGATCGTATATTGTTGCCAACTTGAATATAACCGAGAATGCTTCAGGTGTAAGAAATGTGGTTATATCTCAATATTAACCTATACCTTAAGTCCCTTAATTACCTTGGTAAATGTCAAAATTACCTTTCCAGAAATAGTTATGCGCTTCTCAAGTTTGTTGACACTCTGCAAATTTACTCCAGGGCAAAGTAAGGGCCAAAAACAAGGTTTAGACTCAAGACCTGACCTGACCTGAAATAGATTTGTCTGGGGTCCATTTCATAGAGCTGCTTAAGCACAGAATTTGCTTCAGCACGAAAAATCCTTGCTTAAACAAAGGTTACCAGTTCAAACTTTATGTGATTGTCATGCTAACCAGAAGACAGGTAAACACCATTCCAAAACAATATACATCACAAGAAGATTTGGCTGGTAACCAAGCAAGGTTTTTTCAAGCTTAAACAAATTTTTCGCATAAGCAGCGCTATAAAATTGACCCCTGATTGTAGGAGTCATTTTGGACTTTGAACTAAGCCATCAGAGCTTGAAATTTATGCCAAGCTTAACCAGTTGAGACTCTTATGTTAGAGTTTGCTTAAGGAACACAAATCACACAAGTTACCACCAATCTAACCAGGATGACTAGAGACCTAATGACATGCTCAAGAGACTTAAGAAAGTTTGTGAATTAGCCGTGCCCGTTAGACAGCCTCATGGAATTTTGCATTCTGAGTTTTGTTTTGTCTCATGATTTGCATGTCCTGCTTCTAATTTGTATTGGGCAATATATCACATGCTGAATTGATGCGATTCTGCTGCAATAAGTCAATCCTTGGACCGGGGAAGTACCGATTCCGTCATAGCTTATGTCATCTTTGATGTATTGGTCGTCACAGCTCTCAGAAGAGGTGGACTTGAGGAAACTCAAGGACGTGTTCAGCCTGGCCGGTCTGGTCATGAATCTGGAAATTTTGAAGGACGAACAAGGGAAGAGCCTGGGCCTGGCGACAGTCACCTACTCCTCCTGTGAGGAGGCAGTCAATGCCATCTGTATCCTTGGTATGGACCTAGCATTGACTAGGCCTTGGCCCACAGACTCTGCTTAGCACAAGCCACTCTCAACTTGCCAAGAATTTGTATGGGCGGCCAAAGTTTGCAGAAATAAGACCTTAGTTGTCAGATTGACCTAAAAATACACATTAGCCTCGGGACTTTTAAGCAACGTGATAGTTTACATTTATTACCAAGAAGTAGTGAATATTACATGATGTTTTGATAGCCGACAGATCTTTTACCACTTGCTAAATTATTATTTTGCTTGTCTGCTGATGGCCAGCCAAAGTGTCCACACATGATTCAGTCAAGTGTTTGAATCTGTGATGAGTGCATGAGTCCATAATGTTCAAAGGGTGTCCAGCCTTTCCCTTTGTCAGCACCTCAGGCGCTCTTCTGCTCAGACCCTGCCACATTGCCAAGTGGTTTGTACATTTGATATCCTACGCATCTTGCATTGTGAATTTCCTGAATTGCCCAAACAGCTATGTTTGACAACCAATCCTTGTTTGAGCTGAAGATGAGCGTCCGAATGGTTCGTATATTTTACCCCTCTGGCACCCCAAGAGCTGTTTTCAAACATTTTTGGGTTATTTGGAATGTTGACTGAAATGCTCCAGTTTTTCACATGCCTCCAGGAAACCTGGAAAAATGCAGGTTTTTAACTTGTGTTTCTTTTGATTTGACAAGCACGTCCTTTTAAAATGTCTTGTACATGTACATTTTGTAACAGGATTTCATTGGGCCAAGTGTAAGGGAACAATCCATGTAAAGAATGATTACCCCTAACCCAAAACACTAATAAACCCTTCATACACACACATAATCGTTAATCATAGAAACATTCACTGTTTGCTTCTTGTTTGTGATCAAAGGACAAAAGTAGAAAGCGCTTGCAGGATCCAGAAAAACAGAAGGAACTGCCCCGTGAGTAAATCTTTGGTTTAATTTTTAGCCGAAAAATCTTACTTAGTTGGAATTCTGTATGCTGTTGAATATCCACACCTGAATTGTTCTGTAGTTTTTCAAAGATGTCAGCGGTGTTCTCAAAAACTTGAAAAAGTGCACGAAGCTCTAACGATTGTATTGTAATTATAAACGTGATTTCGTAGATATTTGTAGTCATTCTACATGAATGCTATTGAACACTCTCCTAATTCTCAAACAGGTAGAGCTTGATAGAAAGAGATTACCATTTCAGTGCTCGGTCTCTAACTTCTTCTTGAAGTCCAAAACCATCAAAGGGGTTTTACAGTGTGCTGCATGGAGCACCACTGACTGTTCAGTTTCTCCTCATGGACAAATTTTCAATTATCCCTTGACGCAAGGGAACTTATAAGGAACAATAAACAATATGCTAATAAGGTTTCCGTGCTGACATTGGCACCTGTTCAATTCTTGGATGCGGAGAAAGAAGTGAAAATGGGTAAAGCCAGAAATTAGGGGTCCATTGTTTTTCATGTGCCTGTCACATCTGACAAACAGTATGCTTTTGTAAGTTCAGAGCACATTTCTAATTTCCAAGAATGAAGAATTAATGCAAATTAGCTGCCAAACAAATAGTAATAGTTTGAAATCAATTCCGGCGATAATTCCATGTTAAATAACAAAGGTCAGATGTACCAGAGACACAAAAATGTCACACATTTGGACCCCCCCAATTTCTGGAATAATCCAAATATGAAAGTTCCCTTGTGGAGTTCGAACCAGAGGCCTTGAAACCTACAGCACTTGAAGTTTAGCCTACAATGCCAAAGCATGTTAGTTGTAGTTCATTGATGGTGTCATTTAATGTCTTCCAGAGGGCTTGGGCGGGATTGGCCAGAACTTGCTGGCAAGAGGTCCACAGGGCGGCGGCATGGGTGGGCTGCCCATGGGCGGAGCCATGATGGGGGGAGGACCCATGGGAGGGGCTGCCATGTTCAACCGGATGGGCGGAGGCGGAGACTTCGGGGGTGGCTATGATCGGCCCATGGGAGGTATGGCTCTTATTGCAACACTCAGCTGACGTAGTGGTCATGCATGCATGTTCAATACTGCCCTCTAGAGTGTTCACCGCTTTCTGTCACCACTTGAGAGCATTGTATCAGTTGCAAAGATTTCTTGTTTGTTTCTGTTTGCCAATTTCCCTGTCAGTTTCAGGAAAAAACTTCTAAAGACCTCATAATCCTACAGCAGAAAGTCATTAAGTACGTAACACAGAATTTAACAAAACATTTCTAAAACATTTTTGCTGGCACCGGAAGAATGACCTTGACCCACCGGGATATGACAAGTTTTCGATTAACACTACACCAGAGGAGATGACTCGAAGTGGAGCATTCGGCAGTCTCTTTGATTTTGCAGATTCCTGGGGTTTTTTTTTGTGTGTCACAGGTATTGGCAGGGGTTTCGACATGGGAATTGGCATGGGATACCCATCAGGCGATGCCGGAGGGGGTTACGGGGGAGGATTCGGTGGAGGTCCCATGAGGAACTATGTCCAGGGTTCCCCTGGTGCCGTAGACCCCAGCCAAGGTTGCCAAGTCTTTGTCCGAAACGTGAGTACAGTTCACCCCACTCTGTAGAGATTACAGAAAATGCCACAGAATGTGTAACCTGAAGATTGTGTGGACTCTTGGAAGCTCAGAGGCCAAAGCTGCTTAGATATCAAAATACCGCTAAGAAGATTTGTGTCCAGAGCTAAAGCTAGGTGAGATGAAACGGTGACAAGGAGTGTATAGTGAATGGCATCTTGGCTGGTAACATGCTTCTGTTTAGGCTGGCTCCCTGCCTTATCAATAATATGTATGGCAAGTAGCCACCATCTCTTAAAATAAGTATGACATGTTTGGGATGCTGCTTGCATTATGAGATGAAGCAGGAGCGCATCCTTTAATTTTCAATCGAAGTTTTGCTTAGAAAATATCATGATAATCAAGGAGGTTTTGTGAATTTTTTATACATATTACGAAATCTTCAAAGAGAAACAATTTAGGCTCTTCCCACATTTGCGGATATTGACGACACTATCTGACAATTAACATGATGGGTTCAGAAAAAAGGGAGCCATTTTGGAAATGGGAGGAATTCTTCCCATTTACAGTAAGTCAAGTTACCATGGTCATTACAGGACTTAAAGATCTCTGAATATAGTATCTTTTAGCCTGGTAGCTACACTACCTTTTTCCGAGTAAGTAACTTCTTGGCTGAAAAAATGTTCTCCACATAGCAATTATATCAGATTTGATCCTGAGCTTAATGTTGTGGCTGTGCTAATCACAGAATTTGGACCAAGAATCGCCGTCCTGTGCCCATAATGCCAAAAATACAGTGCAGTTTAGTAATAACAAAGTAGGGGCATGTGGCCAAGTGATAGGGTCTGTGGCTTCCAATCATAGGGTTAGAGGTTCGAATCCAGCTGGGGACAGTATGTTGTTGCCCTTGGCAAGCCACTTCACCCCTGCTTGCCTCTCTCCACCCAGGAGTATAAATGGGTACCAGCATTAGCTGGGGAAGCAACCTGCGATGGACTGGCATGGCAGCTCATCCTGGGGAAATAGAAATATTCTCAGTCGTTTCATGCCAAGGAAACTGGAGATAAACACTGACCCTGAGGTGTCAAATTGGCTGGAACAAGACTTGCTTAGTACTAACAATGCAGTGCAGGAATTCGTGGAACCAAGCCAGCACATGAATGCTTAGATATGAGATGAATGCAAGTCAGATTTTCTTGATTTTGTTTTTATCATTTCAGCTTTCCCCTGAAGTGTCTTGGGAGGATCTCAAGGACTGCTTCAAGAAGATTGGTGAGGAATTTAAAGAAAAATGATTTTCCATCTTTTGCTAATATGCCAAGGGCCAATTCTAACCTTTTTATGTAAAGCAGCACAGACATTATCTCTCAGTAACTTGGAAATTTCACATAGCATGCATCCAGTGTACATAAGTGACATTAATGCCTGGCCATCCATAAACTTCTTCCGCACATCACATGAGCATCGTCACCCGTGAAATTATACCAACTGATATTACATTGTGACAAAATAAATTTCAAACAACATGGCCTGTTGACACACTTCAACAGGTTTTTTGACAGACAAACCATAATTCCTTTGCAAACTGACTTTGTACATCAAAACAGACAAACCCGCCTTAGTGTTTTGTTTCTTTAAATGTCTTGTTTTTAGGACCGGTTTACTATGCAGATGTTAAGAAGGACAATGAAGGGAAGTCAAAAGGCTTTGGGACAGTGAAATACCACAATCCTCAGCATGCCCAGCAAGCCATATGTATCCTTTGAGTCAGAATTTAAAGAAATACTCATTGTATTACCGCGAGATGATTCAAATTGTAGAAACAGCATACCCCTGTTCACTGGGTCACAAGATCAGTTTCATTGTCATTTTGGTTCACACAGGATATTTTGCCTTGACCTCATTTCTTACCAGTGCTGCTGAACGGTGCCAATTTGAAGGGTCGTCGTATTGCAGTTACCTTTGGTCGGTTTTGATTCTTTAAAGTCTCTCTGAACGGTATGGTTGTGGCTGTCTTGGAGGGGGTGTAAAATTGGTCAAACAATCCTTAAAATTTAAAGCGGTCATGTCTCAGATACATTTTCTCTTCCATACATTGTTAAGCATTGGAATATGTCTGTACACTGGGCAGACATGTAAGTAATGGTCTTTATTGCAATTTTTAGCTGAAGTGTATAGACTTAAAAAAAAAAACTTGGAAAAATTGACGGGATGAAGTAATTTGTTGTCTTGGTGTGGCATCTGAGACCAGATTGCAAATCTAATTAGAAATTATCTAGTATGAAAACATGTAGTGAAATTGTGTGCTGAGAGTGTCGGTCAGTCCTCATCAAGCCATGAAGTCATATCAAGGTTGAAGCATTTGACCACATGTTTGAATGATAGTTCCTAGTTTTTCTTGGTCTCTGATTCACCGTCATATTCAGATGTTCATTTTTTCTCAATGACACGTTTAAGAGATATTGAATTGCATTAAAATGCATGTCAAGACAATAAGGTTATTGCAAATTACACAAAGTCATTTGTTTTCAAGGTTTGCTTCATTTTCATTGTTTGATTAGAGAAAAAATGAAGGAACTTCTTTCTTTTGGGGGGGGGGTTCTTTGTAAATACAAGGCATTTTTTCCCAAGTCACAGCTGTCTGCTTTCTTTTGTGGTTGCCAAATTTTTACTCCTTACAGATCTTGAGATCTTTTTGTGAAAAATCACCCTTGAGTTAGCTACTCGCATGTTTTATTGTTGTAGAGGTTTTTCAGGTGTCATAATTATGCTCTAAATCCACTCAAATGGATTTTTCATGGAAGACTTCCTTTTGTTGATTGTCAACTTTGGTCTGGAAACTAGAGACTCTTTTACAAATCTTGTGCTTGAAATTTTTAAAATCAAATAATTGATAAAGTCATTGGTGTGTTTCATGTTTGTTAGAATTTGCCTCAGCAAAAAGTCAAAGGATTTGTTGAATGCTGTGCAGTTGTCGTCAATAAAAGCATGTGGCCACCAGATACAGTAAAGGAATTTCTGTCCCAAATGGTCTAGTAAATTTACTTGGTGTAAAGTATTTGGTTCACAGGTTCTCCTGATTCAGTTTTGGGAAGTTTACAGGTGCATTTATAAGGTAACAATTTGTACATGGCTTAGTAGGATAACCAATGCTGGTCACAGGATATTCTGCTTGTTAGGATTTTAAAGTGTCATGGAGCATTCCATTTGTCACTTTTGGTGGCAGTTCTCTGAAGGTCTTCCAGTTTTGGGGCACTCAATTTTTTTCCTGTCCCTTTCTACTTGTTGCGAGCTGAAAAAGAAGTTCTTCAAGAATGGAGGAAAATTTACAGTGTGGTCATACGTGTGTAGCTGTTTAAATAGTGATGCCCGAATTCCTTTATAAACATGGGGTTTGTAACAGAAATTTACGTACTTTTCCCAAACTATTTGAAAGGAAAAGGATGTTTCATGGCACTTTATGCACACAGCCAGCTTCATCTGAGAGAGAATTCTTCTTGGCTTTTACCTTACTATTCAGATGTGGTCTTTGCACTGTCATCCAAAATGAGTCAGGTACTGACGAGATTTCTTACCTCTGATTCCCATCCGCGAGAAGTCTCACATTCAGCGAAAAGTCTAGATGGTGTGTCAAACAAGTCCTTACGCACAGTTTTGGCATTGCTAGTTTCACGCATTTTGTTTTGGTGGGGAACTCAAGACGCACCCTTTTGGTAGCAGTCCTTTGTTGTTGGCTGATTTTGCAAGGTTGGGTCCAAAGGTGAAAGGTTGTGTCATCCACAATCCAAGAGTTGGCAAGAGAAACAAGAGTGCTTGACATTCGTATGTGGAGGTAAGTTTGGTAGGTATTGTTTGTAGGGTCATCGACGGAGATATTTCATCAAAGTAAGATGGAGTTCAGGGCACCTCTGATCACCAAACATGTCTGTATCCTTTTGCACTTCATACCAGATCAAAACGGGAATGTTTCTTTCAACTGAGGGCTCTTTAAAGCTTTATGGTCGAGTTCGGGCGGCCTGTTCTTGACGCTGCTCTCGCACTCGAACAGCAGGAACACGACCAAAGAACACTGTTTTCAGAACAGGATCACACACCACCTCCTCATCGGGGTTTCCCAGAAGTAAACTAGTGAGATTTTGATTTCTAAATAGCTGGAAAAATAGCGAGATGGCTTACAAAGCTGGAGATAATTTCTATTAATATCAATTTTCAATCACAAAAATATGAATATTCCTCTTTAAAGAGAATAGAATTCAGCCCAATTCAAACATTACCCCTAGAAGAACGTACGTGGACGCCACCATGTTGCATGCCATTTAAAAAAGTGATAACCAGCTGTACGATCCCAGCATTCAAGCGGCTGACCCCACGAACTAACCAAACTGTTCATGAACGTACGAGAACACACCGCCCGAACTAAGTCTATATGGCCCAGGCATTCACCCGAGGCTTATGACCCCCTCATCAAAAATTACAGAAGGAAAGCCTGGCGATAGCTGCAATGTTTTACCTTTTACTCTGTGAGAATGAGGTACTTCAGATGGTAACATGCTCCCCCCCCCACAGAGAAAGTAAGGGCCCTCAATTAATTGCTGTCCGTGAAATGTACCCCCGTTGGGCCACTGGTGCCAGGTGATTGCTTGACGACCGTAATTTGACCATACCTGAGAAATTTGGTGGGCTGCAGAATTAAAACTTCACCAGAGGGGGGGTCCCCAGACTTGGTAAGAGTTCTTGCAGTCACTCAAGATGGCCTTGTTTTACCGACAATTGAATGATTTCTGACTTGTCAATTTATCCCTTCCCCACATCAATCAGGATTTGAGTCTCTCGTTTAATCATTACCCGTGTTTCTTGCATTCAGTCTTGTGATATACTCTCTGTGTTCAAGGGGAAATATCCATGTACTTTTTTTTTTTTCTTTCAGTGAAGGTGTAACAGAATAAAAGCACATGATCATGGAGGTGTACTTGTTTTATACGTCCGGTAGATTGGGATGCAAACCTGCCCTCGTTTGGGAAAAGTGATATTCTGCCACAGCATGAGAGTTACACAAAAATTCAGGTTTTGTCACCGGAAATAATGTCACAATTACTACATTTGAGGTTCTCAGTTCCATAGTTCCATGGGACTGATAATCTTTCTAATTTTTGTGGAGTGTAAGCAGAACTGAAGTACTGTAAAGACGATCGTTTGCCCCACACCTTGGTATAAAAACCCTAAAAAAAAAAACCAAACAAAATAAACACTGCCAACACACCAGCTCTTGCATGTACCCGATCACTTTTTTTTAGTTTTAATCAGTATGCACAGGTCGAGTCTACAGTCTGTGGTGGCCCCCGTTTCATGTACAAGAAATACTGAACTACAAAGCATCAATACGTCAAATAGTCACACACATTTATGTCAGGAGAGCAACAACAGAAATGGTCAACACTGTACAGTTCAGTCATTGTCACAGAACTATTTCACGTTACATTTAATATACACCAGTCAATGTGTATCAGTCAAGTAGTGCTTTCAATAACAAATTGCCATTCAAATTAATATTTAAAGAGCACAGCAGCTACAATTTGTGTTCAAATTGAACTCTGAAAAATCCATGAGGAAATTGACAAATTAATGGTGCTGTCAAGCTGTGTCAAAACATTATCTCATTTATCAGTGAGCAACATATGTTGATATTTAATCCCACAAAAAGGAATGAAATATCTTCCCTTGCAGAACATGTAATATGAGACAACCTTTCCTTGGTGTCATAGGACAGGAAATTTACACATGTTGATAAAAATGCTTGTGTTGTTTTCTTATTATTTGAGTATTTCTCATATTCTTACTCGGCACAAATTACAATTTTCTCCGAATCACCCAAATGCAATTTTTTTTGGGGGGGGAGGCAAAAATATTTAAATTTCTTTGTGTAACTTTGCAAAAGCCTTACCAAGGGATTAGGCTACATTTGGGGGCTTTTTGAAGGAAGGTGAAACTTTCCATTTTTCAAGAAACATTTTTTAAAAATTCACTGCGTAAAGGATGCGAAAAAGTTGACTTTGGACAAAACAGCATTTTACGGCCAAAATGTCAGTACCTTGTTGATTTCTCCAGCTCACAATGAACTCTAAAAGTCACTCTTAACAATACCATTTCATATGGTCCATTCCTTCAAACAAACATTGTAACCCAGATTCAGATTTTTCCCAGTCATTGACAAGATTACAATTTTTACAAACAGCCTCCCCAAAATCTAAAGCTTCACATGTATTTTGGTTTCATTCTCATTTGTGAAGCTTCAATCTAAATACAGGGAGCTTCATCTAGTCTTGCTTCAAGATTTCTTTTTGAGACACATGGTGCTTTTCCCACTTCCATTAAATTACTATCATGTCATCTTCACCAACACAGGTCGCTTATGGCATCTCAAAAAAATAAAGACATACAATAAAAAGCATTAACAAATAGTAAACTTTCTCCTTGCCTGTGCCCCCCCAACAAACCCCACGGCAAAGAAACCAAATCACCCAGTGTTAGCATAAAATGTTATCCGCTAATTTCTGCCAGAGGTACTGGGCAATGAGGGAAACCAAAGTGGATTTGTAATTTTACTGCCAAATGTAATTCATGTCAACAGTTGGAACACTTGGTCATTGGGAGATGCATAAGGTCATTTTCTGAGTACAAAATGTAGGCAGTGTGGTGAGGCTTGTCTCAAAAAGTCTGACAAAGGGAAAGGATTTTAAACGGGCATTAATTTCACTCCATGTGTCAATCAGGGAAATCGTGCAGTAATTTCTAAGAGCTTTTGTACTTTTCTGCACCAGACAAAGCTTTTATTAATCCACTCTAATTTTTCGCACACATGTCCCTTCTGGGGAGTTACTGCAGGCAGATTTTGCATATTACGTTTCATGACACTATGGCTGTAGGATTATACATTCATACTTGCCAATATACAAACTGTAGTTTGGCAACTTTCCAAACCACACGCACTTGCAGTTTATCACTCGGAAGTATTAAAATTAAAAACATTTGTGGTGGAAAAAGGTTCCTGTGTCCTCCCAATTTACAGACTCCAGTTGGACTCCCCCTCACACACCAGAAGTCCAAAGAGTTCATTAGTCTTTTCAGACCTGCTAACATATGAAGCAAGATATAAGACGGAGAGAAACCCCCCCTGCTTTGTATTGGTCGTTGTTTCACTGGAATCTGAGGAGTTCTGTTTAGCCATCTGGGGGGATGTGTTAGATAACAACAGTCTAGAAAGTGTATAGTGATTGGACATATTGGGGGGTACCCCTCGGTCTCAGTTCTTGCTGGATATACCTACTAAAGACAAAAATGTCAGACAAAAGCATGAAAGAAAAGCCAGGTTCATGAAATATTAAATATTATAAAATAGAGCGGTTTCTCTGGATACAAGTTTGGGATTAAGCTGCAACAGAAAAAAATAAATATAACATTATTTTGGTGGTATCATCACCAGCTGATTTGGATAAAATCAAATGTCATATTAAATGATTAATTTCATATAACACAAAAGCATCTAAGCTTCTGTTAAAAGCCTCTGACCTGGATTGGTTATGAATTCAATATGGTAATGAGTGTTAGTAAGGAAATCTGTATACAGCACATCCCAAGCTCACATTTATCTAATCTGTTTCGGTCACCTTAATAAAAAATGTTGTCCACAAAATCTTTAAGATGTTATCTTTTTATAACAGATGAATTACCAGTGAACTTGTCACTCAGTTTACAGTGACATTTAATTTTTTTTGCTTTTTCTTTTTTTACTTTCCTTGGCACTAATTTACTAGCTAGATCTAATCGACTAAACTAACTCTAATCTCTGGCTTATACATCCTTCTATACTATCTTTTTTTTTGTCGCGATCAAACTAGAATGTTTGACACTATATATCGTATTAAACATCCATGTCAAAGTATATACAAGCAAAAAGAGTGACAATGTGAATTTCAATGACATATTTTCCCTGTAAAAGCATCTCTCTGTAATCAAAAAGGGGCGGATAACACAAGGAAAACTCAGAATGCCGAAATAGCAGTTCCACATTCAAATCAAAAATGAATGAACAGATTTATATAATGCATTATCCCAACTTTACGTCTTTCTGTTTACATGGCTTTGCTTCAACAAAAACAGAATCAAAGAAGCAAAATAACAAAATTAAAACAGAATTTCCATTTCAAACTGATTTTGGCGGAAAACAACAAAGGGAAAAAAACCCCAAGATTCTAGAATTAGATTAATTTTTTTTCTTGTTAGTACTTTTCTTGCACATCTAAATGCTCATAATTTAACACAACAGTGCCGAAATAAAATGAGCCAAAAATTTATAATTGTAAATAAATAGGTAAACATGGCATTTTTATCTCCGCACCTGTCAAACTGAATCAAACATTCATTCTTTTTTTTTTCAAATCATTTTACGTTTTGATATTTTTTTGGCGGTACTTCCATACTGTACCTTTTTTCTGGTTTTGTTTGGTTAATACCATGGATATGGAATGTGCTGGAAACTGCAAGTTAGCATGAGATAGTTGAAGGTATTTTTGCGCGCAAATATCACTACCAGTGACCTCAACAGACCCATTCTCATCTTCCCGTTTTCGAACGTTTTCTGCCATTTTTTTCTGCAAGATTTCTTTCGGCTTATCAACTGGTCGCAAGACTATTCAACAAGAACGGGTCTGCACAGCTAGCATACAAGGAAATGCAAGATGAAAAGTGTGAATTTCTAACTTTCCTATCGCCGGCAAAAGGCCACTGGTGAACATCAATAACACCCATCTAAAAGTCTTTTCCTCTGCAATGAATGTGGGCAAAAACTTCTGCCACTGTATACTAAGCACCGCGGGTTACACAGGCAAGATAAATAGTGAAATTTGGTGTTGGCATTTGCCATTTTACAGTTTAATAACCTTTCAATATATGGAGGCTTTGTATTCCAAAATATCTCTTCCTTGATGACCTTGTAGTATGGTCAGTTTTTTTAATAAGCTGGGTGTGCTTATGTAGCTTCCCTGGGATTACCTAGATGGGACCACCTAAGTTAGTCTGAGTCGAGTCAAATTCCTCATTAAGTCAGCAACTTGTGGTCCACATTAAAGTGGCATGACCGAGAAAACTAAAGGGAAAAACTCTATTCTTAATTATTTTTAAAAAATCATCATAAATTGTGGAAATCTTTCATCAATAGGGGTTTCAAGTTGACTGCAAAACTATACAGCATCCACTTACAAAAACAGCATGATAGAATGGAGCTCAAGACCATTTTGCACTGCTCGACTTCGTCTCCGTCTTTTTCTCAACCACTTGACCTTGAAATTTTTAGCTCAAAAGTCCAATAGTGCCACAGAAACATCAAACAAGATGCAAAATGTTACAGTACTTCAATTTAATTTGATCGTTTTGCGCCTACAATCAGGGATTGATTTTAGAGATGAAGTCTGAGACGGAGACAAAGTCAGGTATAGGAAGAGGGCCCAGGTAACCTATGCACAGCTTGGATAGTGCCATCAATTCCGGTGGGGACTGATTTGAGTGCCTCATAAACCGCAGGGAAGCTACACGGATGGTCAGAGCATGTAAGGGCCAGCAGACTGACTGACACCAAGTGATGACCACTCGGGGGTTGGCATGTCCCGCTGTGCATGAATGACTTCCATACTACTTTGCTCCATGCACAACTGGTACGAGTCAACTTTCCCTACAAGTCTGGTTCCAGTTTCACGGCAGTGCTTACATGTGATGTCCCCCCCAAAAATGCTTCCTAGGAGTGTTTATATTGGCTTGTTAACCTGTATCTAGTCTGACTAGAACCACCCCCTTATAGGCCAAGAAAAGACGGCAGGTGAAAACTGGATGCACGGGGCACGCGCGAAGACAATACAGAAAGCGGGCTTGTATGCTGGGAGCATAAATCTGGGCACGCACGCAAAGTTTCCACATCAAAGGGGCCTCATGCTTCAACACTTCACGCAGCCCAAGCACTGATGTCACGGCAAATAAATGCTGGATTCTGCACTTGGCATTTGTACACAAAGGGAGGTTCAAGATGGAAATGGAGAGCTTACATTTGAAACATGCACATCATTGCTGTAGAACTCTCATCATTTAGGACTGGATGCAAGAAGATTATTCTCCTGTTTGGGCACATACAGCGAAAAAACAGAAAACAAAATACCTAAAGCTGCCTTTTTTTTAATTCACTTCGAGCAAAGCTGCAATTTTTCACAAGTACGGTGGGCTCACTGCAGTGTCATGGTTGAATCCGTTGGACACCTTAGAAAAGTCCCGTCACAAGTCAGTCGCAAGTGTCAGAATGCACAGCGATGAAGGAAGGGTGCATCACAGTTCATTTGGATAGCTTGTGACTTGGTTTGAGACCAAATGACTTTTCATGGACTTGCTGGCTAGGGGCTGCGGCTACTTCCCGTAGATACACGTGGAAGTGCCAGCCACAGCCTCTTGATTGGGACACAGCTTAATTTTCAAGCCTCTGCTGCAAGGGGCAGAGACGTGCACAGCATCCTGGGGCGCGGTCAAGACCTCCGACGATTATCACACACTCCCACGAGGCCACCACAAGACCAACACTAGACCACCAGTCTGAATTCAAGTCGCAAACTACTCAAACTTCCAAAAAGCATTCCCGTTTTAATGTTCACCTTGCTACTCACAACTAGTCTTATGTCTAGTCTTGCGTCTGGTCTTGTGATGGTCTCGACAACACTGCCAGAATCCGCTTTTTGTTTTAGAGGTATCTCACACTGTTTGCGGGACAAAACCAGAAGATAGCCAACGAGAGCCCTTGATATCACAGCTTGATCAAACTATGCCTAAACTGTTTAACCAGCAAGCTTATTTGCACCTGTGTTGAGTGCGCGGCTAAGCCTGGACAGATATCCTGACCCCCTAAAGCAAACAGGCAACGGCGTCAGTCAGTACCAAATCACCCTTGTCCATCCCCCTCCAACTAGTCTACCTAGCTGGTGGTGTTGCTCAGCCGGACATTGCCCTCCGATCGCAACTCCTCCTGTAGGGCCGTGACCAGCTGGAAGCAGTCGTCCTGCGTGGCCTTGCGGCGTGTGTAGTAGAGGATATAAGCCTTACTGCGCAGCACCACCGACTCGTGGACGGGCGAGACCGTGGTGTCGTTGAAGCAGAACCACTGACCTGCATGGACAACACAGAATGTCAACATTAGTGGCAACTTGCCGAGCCTTTTACTTTTTGTGTTCGGGGGTTCGAATCCAACCAAGCACATTATGGAATGAGTTTCCAACCCCCTTTTAGGATGCTATGAGCTCAACATGTTCTGCAATGTTCTTTCCACTTCCTAGAGTTTCAAATTCACTGCCATTGTTGCCTTTTGACAACTTGGAGGGAATTTTTGAAGCGTTAAAAAATAGCAGGGAATAATATTTAAATTTGAGGGGGTTTTCCTCTCAGCTTGCAGGGCTCTCTGGTCACTGTCAACAATGGTCTTGGGGAGAACAGGTGGCTTATCCCTGCCCGTTTCTGTGCCACTGTGACACCTGGCAAGACAGACATTTCAACTTACCATCATTCTTGGCAAAGGCAACATAGTGACCACACCCAGCACTGAAAGTAAAAACAAAACACAAAGTCAAGCTTTGTTTGCCTATAAGCTTTCCCACTGAACTTCAAATCTGACGTCCCAAACGGGCTGGAATAGAAAAGTGCACATTTAAGCAGTACCGAAGAGCAAAAACGTGAACGTATTTTGAGATGACAATGTAAACAAATACAGACAATGGAAGTGCGTTACGCACAATGCCCACTGAATGCGTGCTGCCATCCATCGTTTCGCCTATTGTTGGACCGTACTTTTTAAAATCAGAAGAACACAGGCTTTTTATGTGACGGCACTTGACGCTCAAAGGCGGTTCAGGAAACGTTCCAAGTCCGTGGCGGCGCGTGCATTTTCGAACATGGGTCTCTCTATTAGCAATTCCATTACATCAGAATGCAGAGAGGCTTCCAAAGCGTGTGCGTTTCCATGAACATCTGAGTAAACTGAACACTGACTGCCAAAAATCCTGCATTTATACGTCTGTAATTCTTACCCAGATCCCTGATGTATAACCACAGCTTTGAGGTCGTATACCGTACTGTCGCTGTCGGGTAATTCCTGTCCACAAACAAATGGAAGGGGTCCTTTTAAAAATTACCAAGAGGGTTTCAAGTGCAAGGCCCAGTAACTGTGTTGGGTTTAAAAAATGACGTGCGAAATTACCCTATCTGCCCCGAGCTGAAGTGCACCCCAATCAGCAAAAGAAAGACGGGTGGTTACAAGTGGGTTTTTGCATGTACGCAAAGACCATACCTGCCAGAATAAATTAGTTATGCGTACTCAACGTGATCCGCGTCAAAAGAGCATATACTTGTGCGCCTAGGCGGTGAGTACCAAAAAACACGCTCTCTTTTGTTCCGCTTGGAGCGGATTGTGTTGGGTTTAAAAAAATGACCAGCGAAATGACCCTATTGTGTCGTGATGTTGCTTACTCTGAATTAAGCACATTTGACAACCCACAATCAGGTAACTGTAACCAGAACTAACAGGACTGGTCACGCCTGACATTGTAAAAGCGGTTTGCCTTTCAAAGTCATTCCTCGTAGTGGCTGGGTACCTAACTATCTTGCGTACACAAGTACTTGCCTCTGGTTTGAGTATGTATGGTCTGAGATCCAGACCCCTGAGCGGAAATTGAACAAACACGTCAATCTTACTGCGAAGAAACCCTGTCCATTGAAATCGCTTTATGTGCATGCACAATACCTGCAGCAATGCAAAAATAAGGAAGAATACATTTACATTTAACAATGATTTGTCACAGGGGGATCCATAAAGTAATTTTTATGGACTTTAAGTTTAATAGGACATTAAGCAACAAAAAAAACGCTCTTAAGTGGAACTTATGAATGAAATACACAGCTCATTTTACATTACCATGTACACATGTTTGTCAAATCACGGTCAAAGCTATGTTCACTATTAATAGCTGATTTCCAACTCCGCTGTTAACATTTTCAGAGGCGAATTCCGAACTGTATACTGCATGCAGTCCACAAAAAATAACCACGAAGATTGAACCTCAGTGTTTTAAGCACCAACTTCGGCAAATGTTGCCTTATGTGCACAGACTAAAAAGTGATAATCATTACAGGGCCACAATACACTTTGTCTCTGGTAATGGCATGAAAGTGGTGCAACGTTTGCAACAGAAACCATTCACTGAGAGCCCCTGTACTTACATTAGGCAACTTGCGGAACCAGAACTTTTTGGTGGAGGGCTGTTTCTTCTGACAGTTGGTGCACATGTAATGCTCGGATTCGGCCAACTCCTCCACCTCTGTGAAGCTCTGTAGACAGTCTGAAAGGAGGAGGAACAGACATATATGAATACCATCCTGACTTACCAGATGAACGGCCAGAGTTTCTTTGGGCTGTTTCCGAATTGAGCCAGTCTCGAGTTTATTGTAAGTCAATCAACGGTCATTACGCACGTCCAGTCACAAGGATGAACAGTGATTGCCAGGGTGTTGCACAGTCGGAAAAATAATCGGGTCAAGGGCCCCAGAGCTTCCGGGATGACGCTGTGGATGACAACAGAATTTGTCACCTTCTCTCACCTTGTATCCGACAAACTCTAGACCCATCTTTGGACTTGCTTCTTGATCTAAACCGATGGGGGATGTCTAGTGATACATCTGTATAGCAAGAGAGAAAGTAACAAGTTGTTGATGAAAAAAATCTTGAATTAGGAACACCCTTTTAAATTAAACGTAATTGGATCTACTTACCGGAACATTTAATGAACCACACCCTGTCAGGGCCAAGCCTATACCCCTTTGCAATTTATGTTCCGGTCAACTCCATCAATGTGAACACGCCATTAATTGCAAGATTCATGCCAGCTTTGCTAACAAAAATATAAATCAAGAACACTCTCTCCAAGTGCTTACCCTGCCTATTAATCCTAAATCTAACCAACTCTATCCCAGTCCAGACCAGTGCAGGGCTCATTTCCAATAAAGTCCATCCACACCTTAACCGAATCATAAAATCATAAATCTTACAACCAACCTAGCACAACCCAAGTCTCGTACCAGTCAAGCCAACCTTAACCAAAACTGAGCCCTCCCATCTCAACTGAAAGGTGCCCAGCTTCAACCCATCCAGCCAGCTGAACCAAACCCCACCAAGTCCTCCCTCAACCCTACAAAATCCAACCTTAACCCTGTCCAACCCACTGCATCTGAAAAACATGCCAAATAAACCAACCTGAACAAAACTCAAGTGCCTTCCACTTCAATCCTACAGTAACCAACTTCAACCCAATTCAACACTGCTCAGCCTGAATCCTATCAGGTCAGCGAAGTTTGACAAAACCCTGTATCCCCCCAGCTTAACCCAGTCAAACCCAATCCACCTCAAAACTCTTAACAGCCGAGCCAAGCTAACCCAAATCCAATACCCTCCAGCTTCAACCCACAAGTACCCAACCTCAACCAAGTCAAACCCAATCCACCTTAAGACTCTTACCAGTTAAGCAAGCCTAAACCAAACCCAATACCCTCCAGCTTCGACCCACAAGTACCCAACCTCAACCAGTCAAATCCAATCCACCTCTAGATGCTTACCAGCTCAGCCAAGCTAAATCAAATCCAATACCCTCCAGCTTCGACCCACAAGTACCCAACCTCAACCAAGTCAAACCCAATCCACCTTAAGACTCTTACCAGTTAAGCAAGCCTAAACCAAACCCAATACCCTCCAGCTTCGACCCACAAGTACCCAACCTCAACCAGTCAAATCCAATCCACCTCTAGATGCTTACCAGCTCAGCCAAGCTAAACCAAATCCAATACCCTCCAGCTTCGACCCACAAGTACCCAACCTCAACCAGTCAAATCCAATCCACCTCTAGATGCTTACCAGCTCAGCCAAGCTAAATCAAATCCAATACCCTCCAGCTTCGACCCACAAGTACCCAACCTCAACCAAGTCAAACCCAATCCACCTTAAGACTCTTACCAGTTAAGCAAGCCTAAACCAAACCCAATACCCTCCAGCTTCGACCCACAAGTACCCAACCTCAACCAGTCAAATCCAATCCACCTCTAGATGCTTACCAGCTCAGCCAAGCTAAACCAAATCCAATACCCTCCAGCTTTGACCCACAAGTACCCAACCTCAACCAGTCAAATCCAATCCACCTTAAGACTCTTACCAGTTAAGCAAGCCTAAACCAAACCCAATACCCTCCAGCTTCGACCCACAAGTACCCAACCTCAACCAGTCAAATCCAATCCACCTCTAGATGCTTACCAGCTGAGCCAAGCTAAACCAAATCCAATACCCTCCAGCTTCAACCCACAAGTACCCAGCCTCAACCAAGTCAAACCCAATCCACCTCAAGACTCTTACCAGCTAAACAAAGCTGAACCAAACCCAACACCCTCCCACCCCCACCAACAGAACCCAACCTTAACCCAATTCAACCCATACCAGCCCTATCCAGCCCAGCCTAGCCCAACCCCAATCTCACCAAGGAATGGATCGATCTTCTTGTAGAAGCTCTCACACACAACACAATGTACTTGGCTGAGGAGCAAGCCTCCAAACATGAAGGTGACAATAGTACTGGTTCCGTTGGTCTGTCGGCGTGGGTTACCAGGCCATAGGGTTCCTTGTAGCTCTGTATGCAGCCTGTCCAGCAGGTAGCGCATGAACTCGTGGGCGTCTTGCTGCTGGTAACCTCTGCCAACGATAACATGCATGATTTGAAGGTCTTTAACAATGCCCAAGGATGTAAAAATACTTAACATTACTGGTGGCACAGAAAATCTTTCTCATCTTTAACTGGGCTCCAGAGTTCAAATGCATTCCTCTCAGTCACAGCTACTGATGTACATATTCAGCTGTTAAGGGGATGCACTTGCAAGTGGGCCAAATAGCACCCTCTACAGTGCATGCACAGTCTGAAGGCAGCACTCTGAACATGACCAACATCACACCAGAGAACAAGGGATCAAATCATCTGGATACGCACCTGAACCGTGGAAAGATTTTCCACATGACCGAGAAGAGAGAGTCAGGCGAGATTGCCGACTGGCCTCCTTGCCAGAGAGCGCACAGCGTCTTACGTACCTCCTCTACCAGGGATCTGGGAAGGAAGGCACACCCACGGCATTACCTTACAGTGATTTTAATGCTTGACAATACTAGGAGTGAGAATGGCATCCGTGAGATGTGGGATCTATGAGGAAACTACAATCACCTATTGTTATTCAAGTTCTTTGAGTCTTTTCTTTATTGTCTGCATTTTTTAATTCAAAACTGGTACAATGCATCAACTTCAAATTTAACAAACTGCAGAACATTTATGGTAATTCCAGCAATTCGGAGTCCAAAAGTGTGACATTTTTGTGTCCCTGTTACATCTGACCTTTGTCATTTGACATGGAAATATCACCGTAATCAATTTCAAACCATTACTATTTGTTTGGCAAGTAATTTGCATTAATTCATCACTAAGTGATAAACTCCACTCTTGGAAATTAGAAAACGGGTTTTGAACTTACAAAATCATATATCAGATGTGACAGGGACACGAAAACATGGACTCCTAATTTCTGGAATTACCGTGATACTGTAGTCATAATGCAGCATAATTTTTGAGTTAATTACACAAATGTTTAAGATGATTTTCTAACGTCAATTCACTTTTATTAACCCTCCTATGCTGAAGTCACTCTTTGGGTCATTTGGTAAACACCTCAAAGAAGCACAGCTGTGCTGTGTTGTGCACTGCACCAACTGTCCCTCACAGGAATATCAGATTGCACTTTTGTGCTGCCCAACAACTGTGCTTCACTGTTTCATGTGCATAATTGTGCAGTAAACCAAATGCAGTGAAGAGGACTGCACAAAAGACCCTGGGTCATTTTGTGCTGGTAATCTACTGTGTACACACTGAACCTGTGCATGTTTGAGTTCCATACAGAAACTACATGCTCACCGGTGACTGTGGGCATTTGTGCACATTTGTGCTGTAAAACCAAAGGAGGGTTAATAGTCCCCTCTGGCAATTAAAACACATGGATTACTGTGATGCTGCCATGACTGAAACTCTTCCATGAGCGAAGCTAACTCATACTCACACATCGTCATGTTTGAGGTTCCGTGTGTTGTAGATGCGCTTTCCTGCCGATTTGCCGTTTCTCAGCTCCACAGCGGGGAGATCTTTGAAGTAACAGCAGAACTGGTGTATGTTGCTGAGAAAGAAATTTGCAACCGTGAGCGAAACTAGAATGTGAAACTCTCATTTTTGTGGGCAGGGTCGATCAAGAAAAAAATAGAAGGCTTCTCCCACAATTTCTATTCAGGGGATTTTAAAGATGGTTTGCACTTTGCATTACGTTCTTTTGCAGTTTTTGTCCGCATTTTCTGGAAATTCAACCTTAGAGATTACAGCAAAATTGTAAGTTCAGAGTTTGGCCTGGTTCATGCTAATGTTCAGCTTAGGAAACCCTTGATGATGGGCAGGGTATAAGAATCCAAACCATGTTGGGATTTGACCCTGGGTCGCAGAGCTCAAAGGTGAAGAAAGTACCCCCCTTGCAAGCCCGACTCCATACACATTACGTACTGGTGTGGCACCTTTACCTTAGTGACTGTAGTACTGCATTCATAAAACATGTGTTTCCTAGGTTCCTCAGGCCAGGAATGGTCGCTTTCACCTGCAAACGCACAATCAAAAAGACTCGTCATCAATCAGTTTACAAAATTCTTCAAGAAAAATGAGAAGGCTGGCTCAGATCCACCTGCAAAACGATGGCCCGTGAATTGTTCAGCGCAGATGTGATGTGATGACCATTTGCATTAGCATCAAGAGTCAGCAGGCATCAACCGTACTCCAATATATCTCGTATGCCACAAACGATGTCTGATCTAACAATATGAGCCAAAAGTCACCAGAGCTACTTTAGACCAAGAGGCCTATAAAAGAATACCGTACAATGTGAGCAACAGTAACACTCAACATTTTTCTCCAGCGTGATGTCCATTTCATAAAAACCACCTGGGCAATACATCAAACACAGAGCTCAGTTTGTTCTTTCTAAGCAAACAAGAGCAAAATATACCAAAATGAAAACGGCCTTGAGACTCATTTTGTGAGACTCGGTCACACTGTTCTCTTTGCTCAGCCAATGATAACAATACAAAGCCTTCCCTCGGACAGACATCAAACAAATGCCTTCCAGGGAAGCCGAAGCCAGGCCAGAAAGTACTCACATTGTTTGTGGCTAGCTTCTTCCTAGGAGGTCCTTCTTCATCGCTGTCGGTGACCTGTTCTTTACTACTTTTTAGCCGCTTGTTATCGAATTGTGCGCTACAAAACAACATGGTTGGACACAAATCAAATTACTGTACTTATCTATGGAGGGTCATGCGAAAACCAAATGGCATAATGCAACATGTGATTGTTGATGGTGTATCATGCATTCTTTCTTCCTAACGCACGGCGCAGCTGCACCACAAACACGGAACATTCCATTCATAAATCAATCTATTTGCCAAGTCATACTGTTCATGACCCTTTGACGTGGCTCTTCACTCAAAATGGGTGATACGGGAATTCGTATGGCAAGTATTTATTCAGCATTGATTTCGTGAAGATTTATTCAGCAAATGAGTGAAACAAATGAGGAATGTTACACTTCAGTGAAATGGAAAGAATAACATTATTCACTTACAGATAAATTGTTCCCTTTGCATTGTAGAATGGAACATTCCATCTGTAACCTCATGAAATTATTCTTACCTCTGGTCTCATAAATATTCATTATCTGCACACTACCTCCAAAACAGACTGTGTCTTGTATCCCAACTTCAATGGCATGAAACAAATGTAAATACAAATTACACACCAGATTAAAAACAAAGGGAATACCCTCATGAAGAATCACTGTCTATAAGTCATGGCTGCGGCTAGCAGATGCATTTACACCCATGGGTAATAGCTGCAGCCACTAGCCAGCGGCTTCCATAGGTAAATATGTAACATTAAGCCACAGCCACAAGTTTTGGGCACAGCCTTGGCTCCTCATACTCAATGCAGCTCTCACCTGGCTATATCTTGTAAGATTTGTCTGACTTGCTGAACGGTTCCTGCTTTGGTGTCGTTCACTGCAGTCTCATCACATTCATAACTGCAAATAACAGAAGAATACATAAGTTCTACAAATACGTAATTGGCAAAGAAAGCTGGAATGATGGACAAACAAAGCGACTGGTGTAAAATGTGGAAAACCTTCCGAACAGGAAAATTGCAATCACAAGTTATTTGGCTCCGGTCAGTGTCTCTGTGAAGCTAGGTTGTTGAATGGCTTTGGCTTGGAATAACAGGCACGTCTATGAGAAGCGGCTGCAGCCACAACTCATTGGTTCCATAGCCATGACTTTCAGACACAAGTAGGCTGGCTCCTGGTCTCACTGTTACTCTATGCTTCAAGAGGAGGGAGCGGGAACTAGACTGGAAGTGAAAGATCTTACTTCACTGGTTCCCAAGCACCGTAATCATGATAAGAAGACAGTACATACAGTAATGCTGGATCCAAATGACTTGGCTATGGCTTACAATAATGCAGGTACCTATGGGAAATGCATTTAGCCACTAGTTAGTGGCTTCCAGTGAGCATGTATTATCTTCAGCCGCAGTCAGGTAATTTGGACTAGGTTTCACTGTCTTTCAGAGGAGTCGGAGAGGGAAGGCATTCTTACCAGAAAACACTCAGATTATCACAGCTGATGCATACACAATGTTGGCACTCTTCGTAATGCTTTTTGGAATGACCGTTGACATACCTGAGAAAAAAAAAATTGACATGAATTTCAGAAAGTGACAATCAGCATCTGAAAATGGAGAAAAGACATTGTTGATTTGGACGAGTGGATTTTTCTGGGCAATGTAACCCTTACACAGGGAGGCAGTTTAGGACTTTAGGGAAATTTATACAGGCATTGGGGCTGTTTTTTCCCCCTTATAAACGTGTAAACATCACATGATTTACATCCACAACTTTGTGGAGACATGAGGAATATCTCCGAGTTTATATGCCTCGTTGTACTTCCAACAGAAGTCTAAATAATGATATAATAGTCATGTATGTCCACTCATTCCTGAAACAAAAATTTCATTTCAAAACATCTGGATAGTTGGAACATCCCCACCCCAAAGGTGGACAGACTGTAATTTTTCTTTTTACCTGGAGACTGGATTCTGTACACTGTACATTTTCATTGGGGAAAATGAACATATGTTTCTGACTATGCACGTGTAGCATAAGTTGCACGCCTAACTTTTCCCACTTATCACGGAACCACAGTAACGTTGGCATTAGCAACTCAAGTTTATTGCAAATGTAGAAAATTGTGCAAATCAAAACTTCTACATCCCGAGGTACCTCAGTGTACAGACACGGGGGATCAAGCTGGGAAAGTGGCAAGGAATACATTATGTTGTCACAGTTACTGACGTCATCTTGCGCAAGGGAGTAAAAGAACAAAGTGCTTAATGCTAACAGTCGACAGTGCGCTGCGTTACCTTCCGCATGTGATGGTGCCACATGATAGACACATCCAGGGACTTTTGCTTGACCTACAAACTGCTCAAAAAAGAAAACAGAAGATTCCCATCAATGCGTTATTCAAGCAAAATACACGAAGCTAAACACAACAAAATTCACTTTGACATGGGTGGTTTAATATAATGTGATTACAATCTTCATAAATTAACCTGACTGGATTACTTGGACTTTGCATTGATTTCAGGTCTAAACCATAAGGGGATAGCAGGGTCGACCTTGTTAGGTGATGCATACATGAAGTGACACTAAAAAGCCCAACAGCACTTGAGTATACATCACTAAGTCATTGGTAGTTGCACACATGACCTATAACCTTTTCAAAAATTACACAAAGTTTGAAAATCTGGGCACTGCTTATAACCAATACAGCTGTGAAATTTATTGCTGAACAACTAAAGTCACTTTATGGTTAACATATAATTGCACTCCATTCCCAAAATATATCAGTAATTAAGTCTTTCAACGATATTTTTTACCTGCACAAACCCAGTTGGTCGAAGTTTCTCCATTGTTGGACTTTCTTGTCACCGGCATGGCAGTAACTCCAGCCGTTACGCTGTTCACCAGGTGTGGGCACTCCATCGATTTCAACCAAATTCCAGGCAAAGAAAACTACTCCCACCAAATTCAACACCCGCAAAAAAATCAGTCCAATTTTGTCTTTCTGCCTGCCCTATACAGTCCTACGTCGTCGGCTGTGGGCCATACACCGCACACCGCCCAGGCCCTGGCGAACAATACACCGTCACCGGTGCACAGCGAAGCGCGACACGGTACCGCGATCTCTTCCGGCTACGCTGCAGCTTCTGCAGTGTACACACAAATGGCCGTGCGTGACCTCATCACATGCACTGCGCAATTCCTACCGTGTATTACTACGTGCGTACACGAACACGGCCTCGCTGCAATTGATTTCCAAGTCCAATTTTCACCTGCTCTTCGCCCCACCCCTGGACAGCCAACGTCGATTTCGGGATTTAAGATGTCTCAACTACCTGCCACTGAATTCCGACCCTCATCAAGGGCGTAATAAGCTGAACTGCAGAAGAAATAAAATAAAGTTTCAGCGATTCGACAACTTCCATACTTTTGACAACGCGTACGAGATGACGTATGGGGGCGCTATTACCATTTTTTTTACACAATTAGGCGCCGCGTGACAAGCGGACCGAGGGAAAAAAGGCGCTCAACATGCGGTCGGCCCGACCACACAGTGGCCCTTTGTATTGAACCCGGTGTGCTTTGTCATGGCATCGTGAGTCTTGCCATTTTGTACTCCATTTTTCAAGCGCTTTCGGACGGGAAAAATCACTTACGTAGTTATCGCTCAGGAATGTTGTCTCCTTACTCAGCATTTTGGTCGCCCATTATCAATAATTATCATAATAAAGTCCAAAATAATAATCAATAATTTTACACAATCCTGGTGCAGATCAGCATGAAACTTCCAATTGCAGTTCATCGGAGAAATGAAGTATGAAGACTCGAAGAGAACTGATAATTTTTCTTGGCTCATATCGATCCTGATGGAGTCAATACACGTAATCACAATGAATATGAGTCTTATTATAGTTGCTTGGAGATGCAGTAGTTCCCCTCATTGACGCGGGTCACTGCCACGCCCACGGGCAACAAGTGTTGACTGCCGGAAGTTACCCTACGGGCTCGTGGTCTAGCTTAGACGGCCTACGTTAACAAAATAATGACGCACGATGCTCTTATTGACACGTGGGAAACTTTCCCCCGGTCCCTATATCCACGAAAGTAGTGCTTCAATATTTTTCGTGGAATTAAACTTAGCGAGCGAAATTTTACTCGGCGGGTAGCAGGCCAGGCCGCAAATGAAGAAGACAAGATTGAATACTGAAAGAGTCGATTCCCTGTGCGAAGAATATCACCAGTTTTCCAGGGGCAAATTGAAGGCTCCAAGATTATTCTAGCACTGAATATTGCTATGAGGTTAATTGCGGAGTTTTTTGCTCTTTGCTCCTGCATCATTTTCACTAATTCCCAGCATTTAGGCCTACGGTGCCGACTGACACGAAATATCCCAAACATGCCACCATCATGACTACACAAGTCGTTCTGAACTGGAAAAAAATAGAACTGAAGGGAGAATGGAATAAGCTTTCCGGTGATCAGCTGGAATTATTATGTTGTAGGGCCCGCTGGACAAATTCTTTTAATGGATTCAGCTTATTTACAATGTTGGAAAAGGTATTTTGTGAGAAAAAAACATTGGCCTACTACACGTACGTTTCACTCTGTTCTTTCAGTATTGTTTCCCGCCGAAATGTACCCTCTCATATATATACATGTACATTGATCTCAAATAGCCGTACAGGAACTGTTCCAGAATCTCCAATCCACCTACCCATAGCTCCATTTTTGTTGACTGCATGGTGCATTGTGAAAGTTTCAACACCGTTTAGGGGTATTATACCTCAGCTGAAATAAGAATGTAAAAATATCAGTTACCAGGGTACTGTGCCAACAATCACTGACATTGTTATAAACCTGAAGAATTGAAGTTGTATTAAGGATCTCCCAACTGACCTTACAGTTGTGAACTTAAATTAAACCATGGGCGCTTAATAGCTCCATTATTATACTGACAACACAAACTTTCAGGCGGGGGTCCCGGTGCTGCCCATCAGTTCCTCTCCCAAAACTAGTATTTTAATACGACTGCAGGCATGTATTTATTAAACGGTTCTTCTTCTAAAAAAGGGGAAAGGTATGCCAAACCATTGTGCTGACGTGTAATTTTTCTTTTATTTCAATATTGGATGTTTTCGTCTTAATTTTTATTTCAATTTTTTTTCATGTACATTATTTTCCAAGTGGCATCAATTTTCAATGGCGGTACATTATTATAAGACCTGGTTATTATGATAAGACTGTTTGGTCACTACTTTCGTCTAGCGCCATCTATAGTTGAATTATTCTCGCTGGTTTACACACCGACCTGTGTACGTGTATGTTCCCAGGGTACCAGTCATTTCTCCGCGACTTATTGCACGCAACATTAACACGAGACCGTCGTTGCATTGCAGAGAGCAGACAACAAAGTCACAGACTTTTTGACAAGTTGTGTTGCTTATTTCTCCAGATTAAGCTATGTCTAGGAGGAGACGTCTAGAAGATGATGGAGAGGGTAATGTTTTAATAGATGCATTGGAGTTTCTTGTGTTATGTTTTAATTAAAATACCCAAATTTGTTTTTATTTTGTTACATCGTGGTAGGCCTTTAGTGTTTGCCTAGTTGCACCTATTTCGAGAAAATGGGACGTGTAGCAGTGATGGGCAAGTTGAGTGTTACGATTTTGGTGCTGGGGAGCGATTTGGGAACAAAATCAGTTTCCTGATGCTTCTTTCGAAAATATAGAGATTGGGCTGATGTGTTAGATGCCCTTGCATAAAGAGACAACCACAGGCACAAGTGATTTAGTTGTACTCTGCCTCTTTCATGTCCAGATGTCTCTTCTTCATGTTTTTGTTACCAAGAAACCGAGCAAGGAGCCCTATAAAATATAGGCCTAATTCTAGGTGTGCACAATTATTAAGTTAATTAAGAGTTACAAACATGAACAAGTCTTAAGGGGTTTTGTATACATGGAATATTTTGGGACAATACACTTTGCTTTAAGGACAGTGAAAAAAAATTACAATGTGAAGTGAAGTGTTTTTCTATTTCGCCGTGGCTGTTGTTTCAGCAGCCGTAACGCATCTCCCATTTCTATCGTTACAGCACTGCAACTGAGCAAGTGCACCAACTTGAGCGTAGATTTCGGACTTTATATCCCCTTAAAAAATCCTCCAAAGCCTCCGATGAGAAAAGAAGAAAAGATTCCTGCTTAGGCGGAACAATTAAAAACCAATATAAAAACAATTATGGTTTAAAACATGAAATTTAGGCAAAAAAAATAGTCCAAGTGCGGATTCACACACCAGTGGTTCCAAACCTTCCACATTGTCGGCCACAAGCGTTCAGTAGTCCAGGTGATTTTAAAATATATTAACCGTTGCGATGATCACCTATGTCATCGCACTTGTGCAGTTCAGTGCCGTAACGATAGAAAATGAGAAATGTGTTACGACTGTCGTAACGATAGCCACTTCATATCTATTTACCATGAGCGACCACTATGACCACTAGCCCAGTCCACGTTGCATTGTGACTAACGTCTAGGGTATAAGGCCATAAAAATGAATATCCTGGATATCCGTCCACCGCCTGCTTACCACTAAAACAGCTGCCAAATAATTTCATTATTTTCCAAAAAGTTATTATTTCAGAAAAATTGTTGTTTTTCCAGTTGGGAAGGGTTAAAAATGGCTGCAAAGTAAATTGGGAGTTCGTAGTGTGCCCGCGTACAAATGGCGTGATGAGAGATGGACTAAAAGCTAGTCTACTTTCAAGGTTGGTTCCCTTTGCATGGACATGTACTCGCTATGGATGTGTGGTATGTACATGTACACCAAAGAATGAATAATGAAAAAAAGCCTCATGGATTTCCAAATTGTCCGGAAGGAAATCCGGGATGTTCATTCTCTTGGCCTAAAGTCCTTCTGCTATAGCGAATTTTTTTACAACATACTACTAGTAGTTGAAAAACTTTTGCAAAGGTAGGAGGACATTGTACCCTGGATGTCAGTCGTAGTGTAAGTGAAGACAACGGAGTTGGAGGCCCTTAGGTCACAGTTTTTAAGTAAACTTGTTCAACTCCTGGCATGTGCCATTGATTGATTGTTTGTCTTGTGTAATGTATTGTTCTGTATTGCATTTTCCGTTTGGTTTTGTTTGTTTTTGTGTTATGCCAAATATTTAATAACATCCAACTTGGGCTAAGTGACCACATGACTTTGTACACATATGTAAATATGGAGTAGAAGCAAACTGAATGGGCTGATGGTTTATTGAACTCAATGGACGGAACACTATTCCAGTTACATAGTGGATTTACAGAGTTATGCTGAGGTCTTATGTATGTGATCTGTTGTTGGTGATGCAAATTATGCAGAGATTAGGTAATTTAAAATGACATAATACCTCCATAAATCCTCGTCATCAGATTACTGGATCATTCTCATGAAGTCTTCTCATGAAATTATTACCATTACACTTGTAAACATTCATTATTTGTATAATGTTCCATAAACAGGGGATAACTACTTTTAAGGAACCAAGAAGTGATTTTTTTCAATATATTTTCTAGAGTCCCAACTCTGTCAGCATTACAGTATATGACATTTTTGTGTGTGTTTGTCCACTGGACAAGATTAATCCTTACCCATTAGGGCCTTTTAGCTTGGGCAAATCCTCAATCCTCCAAAATCCTCCAGTGACCCTAGTCTAGAGATTGCATTCGTCTGAAATCCACCAATCTTTGCACTTATGCTCAAAATGAGATGTATAGTGTGCACCTACCCAGCTCCTCAATCCTTCAAAATCCTGTGGCAATTCCTGCCATTATGTTGAGACATGGTGAATGGCTTTCTTGAGCAGTGTGGTTAATTTCACTAAGCAATGGCAGGCTAAATTTATGCATGACTAAGCAGAAACAACACAAGGTCCAACCCACAACTTTCATTCACGGCATTCTGCACAATCACCCATACATTTCTGCCATTCATCCTCAATCCTCCAAAACTGCCCGAAGGATTTTGGAGGATTGAGGAGGGATAGGGTTAATGCAATTTGACATCGTTTGTTGGCAGATGACACTAGGAGTCAGAAACGACGAAGGACAACAAGTGATCAGAACGAGATTGAAGAAAGACTAGAATCTCTCATCACAAGAGTAGGAGAAAAGGTACGCATGGATTTTTTTTTTACTAAATTGTAAACGTGAAGTTGATTGCCAACAGTACGGAGAGGCTGACCCTTGAAAAGTCGTTGAGGGGAATGCTGTTCTTTGGAAAGCCAGAAACATGACCTTGGTCATCTCAAGTTGTCTTCAACATTGCTCAGAATGTTTGGATGTTTGGTTTCCAGTAAAAGAAAAAACATGTTTCGTTACTAAATGCACAACTTCTGTGATCCGATTACACATTGCCAAGCAACTTGGAGACAGATGGACATTGCATGCTTTCAAAAAGTCAAGTAAGCATTTCATTGTCAATAAATCATTGATGGCATAGCATTTGAATCTCATTCGAAGAATCTCTGCTCTGTAATATGGCACAGCCAAGCCTTCTTGTTTTTCTTTCACAGAGTACGTCATCCTTGGAGAGTAACCTTGAAGGATTGGCGGTTGTCTTGCAAGCTGACTTGCCCAACTACAAGCCCAAAATCATCAGCATCCTGCGTGAATGGTAAGCCGCCAAAGCACATTAGCCAATTGCTGTATGCTGCTGTGTGGTTCATCTCTTGGATGCTAGCGTTAAGAAGAGCTGTCTGCTTAGGTACAAATGGACTTTGCTCCTGAGGAGGCCATTTTTGATCTTATTCATGGAATCAGTTTCAGAAATCATGTGTGTTCCCAGCCTCCCTTTTTTTATTCCAAATCTGAAATGAAACACTAAAGTATGTTTTGTCGCAAATATGAAATTGTTAATCAGAGTAGACAGGGACTAATTTCAAAAGGATATTTCATTTTGTTCTTCCATTGATGTTCTGAAGATAAAGAGTTAACTTCACTTTCAAATTCACTATGGCTGACTCGTGAATAAGGTCCACTGAAATCCTTTTCTTTTTGTCCCTCTAGACGTCTTTCTGTCTAACTTTCCTCTATTTCTGCTTCATAATTATATTTCTAATTAACCTGAAACACTGTCTTTTCTTCAGTGCTGTTGAACTGCCAGAGAAGCTGAGCGTTTACACAACCCTAGTGGGGCTCATCAACGTGAAGAACTATGAATGCGGAGGAGACGTAAGTCTGCTGCTCTGAGCTTTGTTTTTGTAGCAGCACAGCTTGTCAATGTTACTCCAGTCAAACTTTTGTAGACCTTGTGGAGCCTTGTTATCAGGAGCAGGCTTTTCAGGTTGATGAACGAAGATGCTGTAGAACATGGATTTATTTAGGTTTTTTTTTTTTAGGCAAACACAACCCTGGTATCATCATTAACAAATGAAAGCTCTGAACTGTTTTCATCGGTCTTTGCTTCAGCGTAAAGAAAGTTTGCCCTTTCCTTGTCGTTTTTGTTTGTGACGCGTCAGTTTGTTGAGGAGTTGTGGCTGCACCTGAGGGACTTGATGAAAGCCAACGAGTGGGACAAGGCCCGCACCCTGACCCGATTCATTGCCGACTTGGTCAATTGTCACGTGGTGGACGTCTCCTCCATTGTGGCTCTGTATGAAGCGTTTGCTGACGTCACCCTGGAGGAGGGAATCCCTCAGGTCCGATCAGACTGGTTTGTCCACGCAATCCTTTCTAGCCTTCCCTGGGTGAGTAGAAGTCAGGTCCATAGACAGGAGACCTGAAGGGCTCATTTCATAGTACTATCATAAAAACCCAACCGGAAACCTGACCTAAACTGACTTCTGGTCTGGTCAGGTTGATTCTTCCACCCTGGAGTCGGTTTCTGTTTTGCATTTGGGATTTTTGGTTTGGGTCAGTTCAGTAAAGCCGTCTTGGTTAAAACCCCAAAGAAACCACCAAAAAAACGAAACATTGTTTGGACATACAGTACCTGATAGCGTCAAATTTTTCAATGCGTTGTAATGTGTGAACTTGTAAGTTTGGTATTGGGAAGCTGATTCAATAAAGGGAGCTTTTCACAACTTCTTGAAAATGAGTAACGTGAATTACTCAATTTTTTTTCCTTCCAGGTTGGAGGAGAGGTGTCAGAGAAAAAAGACGAGGAACTGGAGAAAATTTTGAGCAAAATTGAGAGTTACCTCAGGTGAGTATGCAGAGCTTAATCCTTGCATGAGATGTTCCGTTCAAAGTCTCATTTTGTCCCGCTAGAAAACTAGTCATTGTGATGCAGTTGAGCAAACTGCCACCGATTATCCAACTTTGGTACATATTCAGGATTTTTAACTTCAGTAATGATTTTCAAAGTTTGATATGGTGTAAGATCTTTAGTGATCACCGTTGGCTGCTTGTTAGTATTCTCAAAATCTGATACTGCAGATTTGAAAATTCACAGTGGACTAAAACCTCCCAAGCAGTGTTTAACTGGATTTTTCTGGTTTTAAATACTTCTTACCTAGTACTTGATGGAAGCCATGCCTGTCATGGACCACAGTGGGTAACTGGAGTAATGTGTAACAACGAGAGGGTGATATTACAGTCTCACCATACAAACCTTACCTCTAATGTTAAAAATACTCACAAATTTCTCATTTTTATTCTCATATTTAGGAAGCGAAAAAAGGATCATGTTGCTATGCTGAGGGTTTGGCACAGTGACAGCCCCCACCCACAGGAAGATGTAAGTTGACCGTGGTACCATTCACCGGTTAACGTTACCCAATGGCTTCGTTCTTGAGGGACACAGTTCATGGTAGCATGTCAAATTCTTCAGTTGATTGGTGCAGGCAAGCCATGTGATGGGGTGAATTATAGTCCTATCAATGAGCAAGCCCTAACTCATGAGTGAGATACTCGGAGGCTTTGTTTAGACTAATGTTACAGTTACAGTTGCTGTCCTGAAGGAAACCAAGACATGAGATAGGACCAAAAAAAAACCATTCCACCTGATGTTTTGGGTGAGATTCGAACCCAGGAAGCCAGACAAGGAAACCGCACCAAACCGATGACTAGCTGTCCAGTGAATGTCTACGTACAAAAGTCACTGAACAAAGACCAAATCAGCTCTTTTTGCAATGCAATCGGTTTTTCCCATCCACGCTTTAAACCCCTCAGAGCCTGGACTGCCTGTGGGCCCAGACGGTGAAGCTTCGCCACGACGACTGGACCCACAAGAGCCTCCTGCGACCCTACCTGGCCTTCGACAGCGTGCTGTGCGAGGCCCTCCAGCACACCCTTCCCCCTTTCACAGTCCCTCCTCACAGCCCCAACAACATCTACCCGCTCCCCAAGGTGGTCTTCAGGATGTTTGACTACACCGACGCCCCAGAGGTTGGTTGGTGTTTGCTCACTGCTCACCGTGTCCTGTTGAATGAATTGGCTTATCTCTGTAGATCTGTGGCAGGGCGAGACTCGAGAAACTTGGTAGCAGAAAAGGCCACAGTCCTGTCTTGTTTTTTGTTTTGGCACATTTTAGGTAATATGTGCTTGTTTGAAATTATGTAAACAATGGAAAAGGACTGTCATGTTTGCTGCCACCAAGTGTCTCTTGGGCCTCATATTAGAGGATTTCATTTGGAATAATTTTATGGCTGTTGCTTTATTGAATCCATGGAGTTTTATCCAAGAGGATATTTCTTTGACTGGTGTAAGGTTGGCTAACGTTTGGCAGGAATGCAAACTTGCAACCGCTTGGCAAGTGTTTGTGCTGTAAATTTACCGAAAAATTGGGTTTGGAAGTGTTTTTGAGGTTTGAGCAGAGAACATTATAAACTTGTAGTTGGCCCTGGTCAACTGGGGTCGAGGGGTTTCCCCCTTAGATGAAAACTGACGTTAGTCAGAGTGAAAAATCTCAATCTGGCTTAAAAACTCACAAAGTAAGCACTATGCACCCCTTGAAATTCCAAAGTGTGAATGATGTAGTATTTGGATCCACATTTTGGTTGTAATATGGTTGAAAATGATGTGTGGCATAAGTGAGCAAAAATTCCCTCTGAAGTTTGATACACTGAGACTCAATGACTCAAATCTCAGTTTCAAAAACTTCAAATGAGTCACAGACGAGTATTATTTTGAGTCCAATCACCTCTCATTGTTTTGGTCGTACCTCTCGCAGGGTCCGACCATGCCGGGGCACCACTCCATCGAGCGCTACTTGGTCGAGGAGCAGCTGAATTTTATCATTAACGCCTACATCAAGGACCGCAAAGAATGGTAAGTTAAGCCTGGACGTCCCTGTCTCATTTTGAGAGACTCAAGGTCGTGGTAGTTGAAGCACTATTCCAGTGTTGTCAACTGTGTACAATACTCAGAAAGTTTGTTACTTTTCCTGGTGCATTTTGTTTGATTTCAATACTCTGCCTTGGCCAAGATGTTTGCTCACTACACCTGCTATATGTTAGTTCAGTGCTGGCGGAATGTTTTAACAAATTGTGAAGGGTTTATTATATACACTTACCAAATTAAATATAGATCCCATTAGCTGTCAGTTTAACTCCCCTTGCATTACAAAACTTCCTGAATTACTTCAAGCCAGTACTGCCATAAACCATTGCCATATTTTCTCTAGTTTATCCCTCCCTCGTGTTATGTCAATTTACTGCTGCCTTTCAGCTATTCCATGAGCCCTTTGAAATTTTTAATTTCACTGTACTTCCACAGCCAGTCATGCATAGACTGCATAATAAACCATTGTTGGTGTTTTCTTGAAACATATTTTTCTGTAGTGCTGCCCAGTTGGTAAGTTACCATGGGAAGACCAAAGTGCCGCTGAACTACATGATCGTGGAGGTGGTCTTTGGTCAGCTCTTCAACTTGCCCCAGCCCACTAATCTTGAGGTGACCTACACCGCTCTGTTGCTCGAGCTCTGTAAACTCCAGCCGAGTTCTTTGCCTCAAGTCGTATCCTTTGACCAGCTGAGAATTGTCAGGTTTTTAAAGCTTCACTAGATCTTGTAGCTTCTTGCAAGCTTATAAGGTGGAGAATTTCTTGAAGGCTGTTTTGATGTTGCCTTCGTAAATTGTGTCCGTCTCTCAGAGAGAGAGATACAGGCTATAGGACTGACATTTCTGAGACTGTCACACCCTGTCACCGTCAGGATTGAAGGAGGAAGTCTCAAGGAACCTTAACTTTGTCAAACATTAGCTTGCCCAAGCCTCAGAGTTGCTGTACGAGAGACTGGACAGCATGAACCTCAACTGCATCGATCGCTTTGTCAACTGGTTCTCTCACCATCTCAGCAACTTCCAGTTCCGTTGGAGCTGGGACGATTGGTGAGTTCTTTCCCCTCCCCGCAAAAAAATCTGCAGGTAGGAAACACACCTGGTTGCCTGTGACTGGCCAACCTGCTGATTAGTTCTCTAATCCTTATTGTCTGATTTCTTGTTGCTAAGGTTGACAAGCAGCTGTTCTGGACAAAATAGAAGCTTAACAAGTATCATTGGTATTTTGAAAATAATAATTGATTTTTTTTTCATTCCTGTATAGGGCTGACTGTGTTAGTATGGATCTTGAAATGCCCAAGCCAAAGTTTGTCCAGGAAGTCTTGGTGAAAAGCATGAGGTATGTAAGAATACCGACTGGAAGGTCTTGGCATCTGTCTTTCAATCATAGCAGACTCATTCCGCGTACAAAAATAAACCAGTTCAATTCAAGGAAGTGGTTTTTGGGACCTTTTCCGTCCGTAGGCTTTCCTACCACCAGCGCATCATTGAGAGTCTCACCAACCCCGAGCCGTTCACCCCACTCCTCCCTCCAAAGCCTGTGCCAGTCTACAAGTACAACGAGGAAGGAGCTGGTAGGTCACAGATCGTTGCACCAAGACCTCTGCACACTCATACCTCACAGATAAAAAAGAACTATTGCTTAGCAACAATAAATGGTAATCAATCTAGGTAATCATGTACATGTGTGTCCGCACAAGGTATGCTCCTGTCATTAAGATCTTTATGAGTTGATGTCAGATTTTGGCCAATTTCATAGAGCTGCTTTCTTTAAGCTTGAAAAAACTTTGCTTGATAAATCAGGTTACCAGCCCAAACTTGTGATGTATGTTGTTTTCTAATGGCATGTAGCTGTCTTTTGGTTAGCATGACAATTACGTAGAGTTTGAGCAAGTTTTTTCGCACTTAAGCAAATTTTGTGCTTAAGCAGCTCTTACTCAGGCGACATCCAAATCATGTCTTTTTAATTATAGTTTCCATTTGCATCATTGCCAACTGTACACCATTATGAAAAGCCATGACCATGACCTCCTGGACACCACCCATTTTGACCACAGTCTTAATTTTACATTTTAGTATCTTCTCTTTAAACACAGGTGCCCTCCTCTGGCAGTGAACTGAATTCTCCTATCTTGTGAGGGTCATCTCCATAATTCCCATTTCTCTCCCTTCAATGCAGTCCATGCATCCTCGGAATGCATTTGCTTGGCTTCCAATAGTAGGCTGTATGGTGCCCTCTGCTGATCATGCACTGATCCAATGTGCCACTCTTGTTTTTATTTTCAGGTTCCTTGCCTGGCACCATGATTGCTCACAAACTGATGGAGACCATCAAAGCTAGAGCAACCTGCTCTGAGGTCATGGGTGTACTGGATGACGTGCCCAACCCAACCCAGGACTCAGATAGCATAGAAGGTAGGCTGGACGAGCACAACTCATACAAATGGGCCTTTCAGACACACCTGTTTTCTTGCCAGTTGCTTATGATTACAGCCAAAGTTTGTAGATAGTCTCCATTCCAAGACTTGTCCTCCATGTTTACTACAATCGAGTTATCTGCCATGTGTAATCAATTCAGCAAAACGCTGGAGACTTGTTAGTGGACCCTATCCATGGGGAAGCCATTTTTTATTGTGTCCCCAGAATCAAAGTCAGTGTACTCTGTTAATTGAATTGGTGCCAGACTATTTTGGGTTCCATGCCTCGCTTTCATATTTTTAAATGTGGCTTGAAACATTTAGATATAATTTATCACAAAGTTGAAAATCTTTGTCAGCATTAATGACGTTACTTTCTACTGAAGTTTTCTTTCAGTACTTTTATGTTTATCATTAGGTACCACAATAAAAACTCAATCTCACTTTCAATTGCAAATTGTTGGTTTTGTATATTTTATTTATGGTACCACAAATGTCCTTTTGTTTTTATTAATGAATTATTTCAGTCAGTCTATTGAAGTGAGCCTGCTTGTGTCAGTATCCATTTCTTTGCTTATAAGACTGTCTAGCTCCTCCCCATTAAGATTGAATTCATGAATATGTTTGATTGACTTTGTTCCAGACGAGTCTACATTCAACCCTCTGAAGATCGACATCTTTGTGCAGACGCTGCTGTTCCTGGGTCAAAAGTCGTTCAGTCATTCCTTCAGTGCGCTGGCAAAGTAAGTCAAGATGAGGAAACATTACTTGGTCAGCAAACATTACATGTGACCACTTACTTCCCAGGCACTGGTCTAAAGAACGTTTGTGAATCTTCCAGAACCCGCCTCTGTATAGGAAAGTAATGGCATGTTCTTCAACACGCTTCAAGACCCATGTGAAATTATGGTAGCTTGGCTCTACATTTTTCAATGCTGTGGTATCTGCCGTCCTGTACACACCTCCAGTTCCTTGTAGGTTTAAGGTTGAGTCAGCGTGGAGGGGTAGGGATTAGTTAGTTTTGAGGGGGTGTAAAATAGAATCCCGTGGAACCCAGAACCTAACTTGTGAAAGATATTTTTACAGTTGCCAATTTGATTGAGTCCCTGACTTTTTGTCGATCCTCCGTGGCTGCAGGTTTCATGAAGTGTTCAAAAACCTTGCCGACTCTGAGGAGAGTCAGATTCATATCCTGAAGATGGTTCGCGAGCTCTGGTGCAACCACCAACAGGTCTGTTCCTTTTGTTTTTTTTTTGTTAGGCATTGTGTACAGATTCATTAGCATTTAACCACTACCAGCCGGGGACTCCCAAATCGGAGCCGTATGGTTTATATGTGTGGCCGGGGTCTCCGAACTCGGACAAAGGAAACAGGGCCCTGTAACAAAAGACCATACTCCGAACAAAAGACCAGGCTGCTGGGCATTACCGGCATTTTTCACTCTCAAAAGTGGTGATAATCCAGCGTTATTTTGAAACCGTATACCAGGGTTTGGGGTATTTAGAGCAAGCGGATTACCACCTGGGACAAAAGCTCTCCACCACCGCAGCGATGAGCCACACAGCACCGCTGCATGCTAATCTGGCCCCTATTGAAAAGAGGTCAGCAGTGCACTGAGCCAGGTTCGTGAACAAAAGACAGTTGTATAACACCGCACAATCTGGGCTCTGTTTACAAGGCTGCAGGCCTGGCTGAAATATTCGGGCGTCAATGAAGGTCACCTGTCAACTTAGAGTAGTGCCTGAAGATTACTCCGTGTGCCTATAAACGACTGTTAAATGGAATGATGAATTGTTGAAGGATTTTGAAAACGGAAAAAATGATAGTCATGCCGGCCCAGCATCCTCAACGTTGAAAAATGCCCCGGCACGAAGTGGTTAAGAAGTACGACTATCCCAAGTCTTTCCAAATCCGACTCTTGGTTCCAAATGATCATCTTGGCTGTAAAGACATACCACCCAGCTATCGGTACATGAATATTGGCATGCTATGCCAGTCTTCTGTTAAAAGAATGTGCACATGGTCCACTGCATGGATTGTTTGAATTTTGACCAATCCACAGAACTGGTAGTAAAATTTTTCCATTCAAAGTTGAAATATTTTGCGGTGAAACATTTTTTGTGCAATATCAGGTTTTAAATTTTTTTGTCTCTGCGGATTTACCTCTTGATCGCAGATGATCTGTGTCTTAATCGACAAGATGCTGCGGACCCAGATCGTGACCTGCCCAGCTGTCATCAACTGGCTGTTCTCCGGCTCCATGAGAGAGGAGTTCACCAAGTACTACGTGTGGGAGATTATCCACTCCACCCTGCGCAAGATGAGCAAGCACGTGGCTAAGATCCAGCATGAGCTGCAGGAGACGCGAGAGAGGGCACTCAAGACGAAAAAGGTTGGTACGCCGTGGGGAAGACACGCTGGGTCAGTCCTGATAGTAGGCCTGTAGACTTTCCCCGTTGGAAACACTGCTTTTTGGGGAATGTGCAAAGCTTGGGTTATCAGAGAGTGTTACATAATAATTGCATTAATCAACAGAGGTACATACTGCATTGTGGGTAAAGGCCGTCATTGCATAATCCCATTACCTGTCAACAGTTTGGTGTGGACTCAGCGGCGCTCATGCACATGCCTTGCACACATGCAGAGACCAAACATTCAAAGAGAATTTGCCACACGTTTCAGGTCCCGTGAAAACCAATCTTGAATCCGTACGTGCACGGAGTGAGTTCCCACCAAAGGACCATCGTCACTGTGTAGACACGCCCTCCCGTGTTCCCGCTCAGACACCTCATCCATGCTTTCATGACCAAATATGGCAGTGCCCCTTCTTGTCAACTAGTCTCAGATCCATCTCTGTAACTTAATATCCACCAACTTCAAAGCATAGAGCCGCTGAAGCATGATGTACTCACCAATGTGGACCGCAAAGGTTGAAATGGACTGGATGGGAATAAGCGTTGGGGTTGTTCCTTGTTGTGAATCACTTTTGTTGATTTTTTTTTTTTGGGGGGGGGCTGTTTTTCTAGAGTATGGAGAGTGATGATGACTCTGAGAGTGACTCAGACTCGGATGACACCGAGTCACAGATGGAGAGGTTACAGGAATCATTGGAAGCAGCCCAGAGCGAACAAAAGAACTTGTTTCTCATCATCTTTCAGGTAACTTAAGAAAAACAAGAACCTCGCATTCGCACTGCTTTGTGTCACCAAACCAACCCTTTACACAGAAAAACAGTATTTGGTAGCCATTGGCTCCTAATGGAGAAAAATCTAGGCACCAGCAATTTTATGTAAATTTAGTAATCACTTGTGCTGAATATTCATGAATGTGCTTACACGCTATTTCTGACACTCTAAATCACAGCGACACCCTTTAATTCCGGCATGAGCTCCGTTTCAGGTTTCATTTAGGTTGCAGCAAAAAAGCAGCAAAAAATGGAACCCATGCAATGCCGTGGTTTGCAAAATGGCCCTGGTTTCCGTATACAGTGCATCAATAGCGTATATTTAGATCGGGAACCAACCAAACCGTGCGCGTTATCGCGACACGTACATGTAAAGTATGGTATAATTACATGTACAGCACACTCGGTGCGATTCGACGAGACTTGCGCAGCCATTTCTATTTTTCCAGAACGAACTTTGAGTACATAATCATTGCTTTTTTTAAGCATACTCAAAATCGTTCAAATATATTTGTATGTATTTTTTAAGCTATCTTAAGTAGCAAATGGCGACTAGATGGTGAAAATATGATGGCATTAGCCAAATTTGGGTTGCATTTGCGACTGATTTAGGCGCTATTTAAAGCGTTGCACCAAACAATCACCATACCCATCGTCTTCAGGACCTTTAATTAAGAAGTTTTGAGTCAAACTTTCTGAGTACATTGTAGCCCGTAATTGAGCAATGAGCATGGGTCGTAGCCACCACGTTTGTCTCCTCTCGCCCACTGCAGCGATTCATCATCATCCTCACCGAGCACATCGTGAACTGTGAGAACCGAGGAGTGACCTTCCACACGCCATGGTACAACTACTGTATCCAGAGACTGCAGCAGATATTCCTCATGGTGGGTAGAGGCTGGAAACCTTAGCTATCAGCCAGGCCAGCAAATATTGATTATGCTTTTGAATGATGAATCATTTCTTTTGACAACCACTTTTCTTGTCCGCTGATTCGTTTTTCACGAGGTTAAATCCAGAAGCAAGTGGCAGACGGTCTCTCTTGAATAATTTTTTGGTTTTTTTTTGTGTTTGCTTAACCATATGCTGCCGGGGAACCCAGTTTCGGGTACCTTGGGTTTGCACGCATAGCTGGGGTACCCAAAATCGGACAAAAGAGCTGGGCCCTGTAACAAAATACTGTACTCGGAACAAAAGACCCGCTGCTGGGAATTACCGTCATTTTGCAGCTTGCATTTATCGGAGGTAATCCGTCACCGTTTTGAAACAGTATACCACTGTTTTTGGTATAGCGCACCCGTGGATTAGCACCGCGGACAAAAGTGCTCCAGCTCACCATCGATGAGTGATACAGTGCCGCTGCACACTCATCCAGCCGCATTTGCAAAGATGCCACTGGCATTCACTGAGAACAAAGGAAATTACGCAACACCTCACAATTCTGGGCTCTCTTTACTGGGCGGCAGGCCTGGCTGAAATACTCTGGCGTCAATGGAAGTTGCCTGTCAGATTAGAGTAGCCACCAGACAGTCATTCCTGTGGGTGTAAACGTCCATTAAATGAAATCAGGAATTTTTGAAGAATTTTGAAAATGGAAAATCTTGAAAATCACCCATATGTAGGCACTACAGTTTTAAAAGCACCTGGCAGGGAGTGGTTAAGAATGTTTGAAATTTTGGGTTTTAGAAATTTGGGCCAATTTTGGAATTCCGAGGCCCTTTGAAAGGAAGTCTGTATTTTCACAAATTATCTTGTTGATTCATCAAATACAAAAGCGTAACAAAAATTTGATCATTTGATCAAGTGAGTAAATCCAATACTACTTGAATGCTAACTGTAAGCTTCTTTCTAGCTGCTGACTTGTCTGGATCACTTGCCTCATGCAAAAATTTCAACAGGAAGCGTGCTTCCAATAAGGCCTAGATTTCAGCAACACTGATCCACTGACTTGGATACCTTTGCTTGGTGATCAATTCACTGAAAGCAAATCACGGGGAATGGGGGGGGGTGGCAAACTGTTTTAACTTGCATATAGTTTGTTTGCTAATAGATTATATTGAGCTGTTGATTGTGGTATATTACCCAAGTGCAGATTCCCGATAGTCTTGAATTGAATTTTGACCAAAACTTTGAGAGTTCCAGTTGATTTCCGTCGTGCCAGATTTATTTGTTGACCTGTAACAAACTATCTTTGTCAACTTGTAATGCAGTTGTTAGGCAGATCCACATTCTTTTTTCCTTGAGATCGGAAAATATGGTCACTTTTAACCCTTTGAAGACGCAGATGTTCATTGACGCGGCTGAATAGGAGGATTAGTGCCAGGGAACGGCTATAGCCGCATACCACACAAACTCAGTCCATTCATCATGCACCTGCGGTTACTGTGCATGTGTGTACACTGGTCAGACTCTACACATTGGGCATACTGCCGTCCAGTGGTCACTCGTAAAACAATGCTGTCCGCAGCGGGTTAAGGAACGCCAGATTCCACTTGAGGTTTGTTTTCTTTCTGTTATTTTTCCCCACAGCATTACAGCCAGGTCCTAAGCTACACAAACACCCTTGAGAATTTGGTGTTTAGCGGAGACACCGACCCCAACATCCTGCGAGTTTTTCAGCAGTTCCGTTCCCTCAGCTCGTGATGGATGCCCCGCACCCGTGAGAATGGGAAACCCCTCGTTTAAAAAAAATTGTAGCCCCCCAAAATCATTGTTAGAGTAAGGCCCTCGTAAGAATTTCTGAATGTACATTGGAGACAACAGAACCAAAAGGCTCGAGTAAATTGTCTTGCTTATGGACATATTATCTCACTTCAAGGTAGGCCTTACCAACTGTTTTGTGTAAAATATAACGAAGGACTGGGAACCACTTTATCTTCACTCTCAACATTTCACCCTCATTAGCTTGTGCACAGTTCCTATAAAGTGACCTCATCTTATACAGTTTACCCTCAGTTTAGGGTCTGCTCTTTTTAGTTGAGTCGCGGCTGTTCTCATAGAGGTTGACAGGCTGTCTAGAGTTATGGTGGTTGCACTTGGCCCCTACAGTTTTTAGTTGCTGTCTTTTGGGGTCGAGTCCCAGTAGTGCTGACCGGTTGATTCCGCATCGCCCAACACAGCACTTCATCAGGGATAAGAGTCCCGTTTTGACTGGGCATTAGGATGGGATTGGGTTGTTTGCACGGTACATCACAGAGGGGGTACTTTGTTACAAAGCAACAGTGTCTAGCAGGGTCAACAACATACATGAACATGTTCCCTGTGTGTTTGCATGAATGGCAGTTGCATGGTACCAGCCTTGCCTCTGTCATCAGTCACAGCGTGCTTGCGCACAAAGCTCGCTCTTTATAGAGATGCCACTTTTCGTACGACTTTGAATGTGGAATTATTTTTCTTTGGCTCAATCACCATCAAAATAGTCACTTCATCACTGGGATTTAGTATCTTGTGTGCTAACTGTGGTGCTGAATTTGTTGGTAGCATTTAAAAATTAGTTAAAGTCTGTATTCGGCACTTGTTGAGGTGTCCTTTAGGTGCCTGCATACTGCAGTGGTTAATGTCTATCATTACCAAAAACCATTGTACCATGGGAACCCGCTTTGCTAGCACTCATTTGTGCAACTAATTATGTAGCTAATATGGTCGATTTACAAATCTGTTGACCCGGTGCGTGTGTGGCATGGGTCAACAGATTTTGCGCACTGTGGTCGGTCAACGCATTGCGAACTCTTGAAGAGGCACTATTGTGAATCGCCCGTACTGTATGTCTGCCTCTGTTTTGATTTTAGTTGAAGCTGTGTGTGTAGAAGGCCTGTTAACTCAGTTTGAGGGGTTGAATTTGACAATTATCTTTAGAAGTTGTCTGGATTTTACAAGGTCCTATGAATTTTACACCATTTTACACTTTTTTTAACAGTAAATGGAATTCCGAATGGAATTAAATTTTTGAGAACTCGATGAAAGGGAAATCATGGAATGCTAAACTTCAATTGCCTCCCACATTGGTGCAGGAACGGCAGATGAAACAATGGGGCCTGCTGGAGAGAGTCAAGAATATTTTGTGCACAAAACTCTTAGTTCCCTATGAGAGAAACTCAACTCAGTACATGCACTTGACAGCAATTGGGACTAATATTCTTTAGTATTATTTTTATTTTTTTTTAGCTATGTGAGCACAGCTTTACATTGAGTGTATAACACATATCAAAGTGTATCAACCAATGGAATTCACATCAACATGTCCATGTACACCAAGAGAATTCTCTGCATTGTGAATGGTATGTGAAGTGGATTTCCCAGCCAGCTTTTGGAGGTTTAATTCTTTTTTTTTCTCATGTCCTTGTTCATGGGTACAATGATAGACTTGTAGCATATGACCCAAAAACAGGTTTTAAAATATGCAATGTTGTGTTCAAGGTGGCATATACTCAGATTCTAATGTTCACAAACAGCACACGTTTATTTCCTGCAGAGGTACAAAGTATTACAGGTCAGAATTTGTTTTCGAAAAAGTTGAGCATGTGGGTGTTGTCAAAGTTGCCTATAGTCTAATCCTTAAAAAAAAGGGTTTATTTACATGTAGTCAACTGCTGTGAGTTTTGTTTTCAGTGATAATACCGTGCACATTGTGGATTGATTGTAAATAGTGCCCAGTTTGAATTTTGGGAACGTGGAGGAAAACTCTTTCAGAATTAAAAACTCTCATACAAAAGACAAGATATTATGATGTTTGTCTAGATCTTTGACAAGTCAAGTCACAAGATGTCACAAGTAACAGTTTCAACAGCGGCAACCTTTTCTATTACAGTTCATTTGAATAGCTTGAGACCTATCTTAAAACTATATGGATCACTTGTGTCGAACGCTCAGGGACTTATCCAGTGCCTTGGTGAAGTTGTCAAGTGGAGTAAGTACTAGTGTAAGTGCAAGATGTTGAGCAGTATGTGCAGGTCTTGGAGAATTTCTTCTAAAAACGTCTGTCCAAAGTTTTCTTAACTTTAACTATCCTGAACACCAAACGTTTCTGAAATGCTTGCAATTTAATTCCTCCAAAAAAACAACAACAAAAAAAAACCACCCAGAATAAACTCGAAATGGCAGACTTTGGCCAGTTATTAATTCACTTTTAGAAAGGTATTCCTCGCCCTATTACTCATTTCAAGGTCATTATCCCTTTGCCTTCCCATTTAAGCGAGAGTTTTTTAGTCGGTGCTCGGATCCGCTGACCTTCCGGATTCAAAACTGAAAAAAAAATAATTTGAGAAGTCTGGATCCGCGAACAGTTTACCGATACAAATGTAATTTTTTTTGGGGGGGATGCACTGTCCGACCGACCGCAAAGACCTAGAGGGATGGGCTTAACTCTTTTTTCTTTTTTTGGAAAAAATTGTATTCTGCCCTCCGACTTGGCGACACTTTTTTTTTTCTTGACACTATAGAAAATGGCGTTTTGTTTTTTCCGTTCTCTAAAATCCGAGCACCAACTTGCTTCCTAGATCTGCTGAATCCATGGTTGCATTATATTGTAGCGCAAGAGGGCGCTATCATACCTTTTTTCTTTCACCGGCTCCCAGTGTGTAGATCAGCCCGTGTAGTTGCTGTCAGAAAACCACAACCCCCCTGCGCATGCATACATGTACATGTATACTAGCGTATTACTCACCAAAGGCGACATCAACTACGTGTGAATACAATTTTGTAGTAAACTCATTGGCTTGACAATGCCATGTGAGCACGCTTACCCCGCACGTACATGTATCGCGTTTTCAAGTGTTGTACGCATGGAGATCTGAGGTAACAAGGCGACGCGAATTTGCGAACGTGAGATCGTGGTGGGAAGTGTCAGTTTTCTCTAAACAGTCGAGTCGATTACAGAGAGCTTCCCGCTGTGAATCCGTGGTCACTCATGTGCAGTTTGTCTCAGACGAGGCCTCAACGGCCACCTTCCCAGAGATGAGACCGTTCTGTCTTCTCGGAGGAGAGAGGCGGTGCTACCGGGGCGGCGACGCGATGGCCGGTGTGGTGTTGGTAGCCGCGGTGGTGCAGTTGATGCTTGCAACTTCCGGTGTTGTGGCAGGTACGGCATTAAATCTCTTGTTGACTGTGTGCTTGCTTAACCAGTTAACTCGCGTCGTCTTACACGCCTGAGTTCCCTTGATTTAACCTTCCTACCGGTACCTGAGGGCTGCATATCTTTTTGTCTCTTGCTTGTACAAACATGACACTGTCAATGACAGACAAAATGAGTTTGCAACAGATGGGCTTAGGAGCTGAAGTGAATATTCCGATGTTGCAGGAATACCGGTAGTGCGGTGCTTCCAAAATATTTTTAAGGGTGATTTTTACATGAACAAGTAGGCCCACCCATTAAATAGAGGATTTATCTATTTACTGGCCTTGAAATTGAAAAGGGTAAGTCATGTAAGTGTTACCAGATTGGAACTGTTTTCAGAAAATACTGATAAAAGATGGAACTTGTAATTTTTTAACATTTTAAATTCCACATCATGCAGTTGAATGTTCCATTCCTGGAATAAGAACACTTTTTGTACCATGGAATTAAAGTATTTCATGGTTGCAAAATACACCCATGCCTTTTGAAGTGCTTTTAAATTCTTTAATTTCTTACATTAAATATGCTGTAAACTTATCAAAAAGACACTATACATGTACATTCAACATCTCTTGTCCATATTGTCTCTTTCCAATTTTGTGTCCTTGGAATTGGGCAGTGGAAGCACAAGTTGTAAGTTTTACAAAGAAAGGTGACCATCTTCAAAATAAAGTCTTGTTTCTCAGTTGATATAAAACTGGATGCCTTTTTTTAACTTGGCCTGTTCCTTGTTTAATAGATCTTTGTTAGAAGATGCGACCTGAAATAAAAAGATGTATCGGGTTGACATTTTCACTCGGGGAAACATCAGAAAGACTGTCCGAAAATCATTTGTCAAGTTGTAATTTGTTGGGTGGAAAACCCACCACTCTAGGGAGAATTTCTTCATGTATATTTATCTCCCAGTGGGGCTAGCCTGAGGGCTACCGTACTATTATAGGTTTTCGAAGCCAGTTGTGATCACTAAACACAAGGTTTTTTTAAACATGATTTTGCTTTTGAATATCTTAAATTTTTACAGGTAAAAAAAAATCTAATGTTTTATGTGTTTGTTTTTACGTCCAGTAATGATGTTTTCACGGCAGACAAACCAAAATATACATGGAATACGACAGTAAAATGGTTTACACAGTATCAACAAAGGACCATTTTGTAAATAGGATCCATTTACAGTTTTATGTTTTGTTCAGGTCATCTAATCAGACAGTAAAGTTGTTGAAGACATTGCTCAAGTGTACTGTAATGGGTGCAGTATATTTGTTTTTGGTTTGATGCTGCCCATACATGTACACTAATAGCTGGCACAAAATAACAATGATTAACTTGAAATGTTTGTTTGAATCAAAGAAAAATGTAAGAACAAAAAAACAAACACAAAGCTAACTTTCAGCAGATGTCACAGGAGCTTGAGTGATTAGTCATTCAGTGAGAATTGTTTGTGAAATGTTACGTGTACACGTGTGATGATGACTTTATAAAAAAAAATTTCACTTTTGATAGCGAATCCATAGAGGACACAGTGGATGTGCAACAGCACAGTACACTACATACATGTATGTTAAGCAATGCAATCTATGTTATGTACGTGTATAGTACATGTACCGGGTATGTTCTTTTAACAGATGAAGAAATTTCTGAACTTCTAAGTGATGCTGATGCTTCAAATACAAAGTAGTAAATACAAGACAATGAGGAAATTCTGTTGTTTTCAAAGTATTTATTGATTTGGAAGGAGCAAACCTCTTGTCACAATTTTCCACCAGACTGAGGAATACAGGAACTTGTACACAAAGAGTGTTGAGGTGGCCTGTGCTAAATACAATTAACATGGATTGGACAGTTAAGTACATTAGGTGCAATACAGTAAAATGAAAAAGAAAAAACATCGGTTTCTTTATAGCTGCTAGTACACGTACGGTAAATTGTCTTCTTAAAGCTCAATAAAAAAGAAAAAGGTATAGTTCTGCCTCCAGTTACCAATTAATCCTGCATGCACCTGCACATGTACATTGTAGATACCTAGTTATTGTAACGATTATATTGTGTTATGTGTGTATCAATAACATTGCTTCTTTAGAGGCTTTGCTGCCCCTAAATTTGCCATACTACTGAGACTTCAACTACGGTATTTGATTTCAGGTCAAATATTCAAATTTGACTCAGCCCTATGTGTAGTGAGGTGCTGGTAGTAAAGACGACTTTAGAAGAGGAATGCATTTAATCTGTCACCTCAAGAAATTGTTCTTCTGTACATTGCTCGGTTATTTGTTTATCACTCACACTTACTGAAGGATACGAGTGTCATGTGAGTGACAGAGTCGACAGGTCCTATTGATTTCTATTCACTGCTTCTGCAAGATTTTTTTTTAAGGACCTGTAACTCATGTCTCTCAGAGATTCTGAATTGTTTCATGTGTCACAATTCACAAACTTTTTGTTCTAATGTGAATAACTGAATATCAGGTATCAGCCATGCATGTGTATGCCTTCACTTCTTAAAACACTGTTGCTTCTTCATACATGGACATGCTTGACAGTTTGTGTGTTGCATGATTGATTGTTTATTATAATGCAAATTCAGGCAGTTGTCAAGAAAAGTAAGTCAAAAAAGTCTGAAAAGCAGGTTCTGCGGCAGGGGAATGGTTTTCAAAGTTGGGGGGCAAGTAGTTAGACCATCAGGCATCAGCCATTAATAGGCCATATCTACCGGTATGAAGCCCCGCCTCATTAGTGGGAGGGGGGCCAGTGGTCCCCCTGCCCCACCGCCTTCCGCCACCAGTGCCAGGTTTTTTTGTTTTTTTCAAGAGTGTTTTGAGTCTCACCCTACCGGTAGGTGTGCTTCAGTCTAGCATCCTGTGTCACTGATTACTAGTACAATACAGGTGTTTTTGAGAGGCATCAACAAAATAAAAGCTTCGCACCTCCAAGTTATTTTTTCTTCCCAAATGAGTATGCACATGTACTCTCCATTTATTGCAATATGTCATCCGAAACCCGGGTGGCGGAGAGTGGAACATCCAACAATCGTCAGCTTTGTGAAGTGGTGGGCTGCTGTCTGTCTGCGTTAAGAGGGGTCAAGAGAGACTAACGCTGGAAGGTGATAGTCAGTTGAGGGAATCCAACAATCCTCCCTGGAAATCATTCCATTACAGAACCACATTGCCTTACACTTAAGCAGCTGTCACCGATTGTGAGAAGCTTAAACAATTTGCGCAAAAGTTTGTAAGTGGATTTCAAAGTGATTTGCTTGAAGCAAAAACTGACAGATACCCTATTTTAGGAAAATTTGAAGCACTTGAGGGAGTATTTTGATCACTGTTAACTTGAAGTAGTAGGTTTCTTTTCTTTTTTTTCTTTCTTTTACTGATTGCTCTGGTTGGAAATCAGACAAAAAATTTCAGAACAACAGTTACTATTACCGTGTTAGGGATTCCTCTCTCTCTCAAAAAAAAATGCTTTTATTGTGCCAAGGTCAAAAGTTCAAAAGTCAAGAGTTGTATTAATTATAAATTGGGTCAATAGCATCCAAATGGATCCATGGCGAGTGATGTGTTCATTATACATGTATGTGAGTTGCAACATATGACTTATGAATGCACTTTTTTCGATGAATCATATTTTCAATTTTGAGACTTATATATGTCCAGGTACATTTGAGGAAACACCATTGCCACCATTACTGCAGCACCACCCACAGCATCACACTCACACTAAATTTTGTACTTTAAAGACGAACCTGCATTTTGGCAAGTCTTTACACACTGCTGGTTAAGGAAGTGTGAGCTTTTCACGGTACACGAAACCACATGTGCATTACATATACTCCAGCAATGGCTCTTAATTCGGGTGTGTATAGACACTGGTCACCCATTAATTTTGTAATGCAAATTGGATGTTACCATCCCTGCCCTAGTCCAAAAATGTGGTCTTGATAAGTGAAAATTAATTCACTGCCTACAATGTATCACATATATGCATCATTGGATATTGTAAAAGAGACACAGTCTGCCTACCGGTACATGTACATCCATACCATGGCTAAAAAACAAACCTGTGGGAGAGATTTAACCGCAGACTCTCCTAAAAAAAATTTGAGAACAGATGTTTTCCATATGGGCTTGTCTTACCCTTGCAGCTGTTTATCAAGGCATGGGCAAATCACCTTGAACCTGAGGGTTAACTGGTGGTGGGGAGGATAATTTGCATACGGCCACAACTCCTAAACCTTGATCACAAGATTTCTTGCTTGGTTTCAGCAAGCCATATGCACTCCGTGTGCATACATGCGTACGGTATTAGTATGTTGGGTGCGATCGATCTACATACGTGTACATGTGTATGTATGCACCGGTACATGTATGTACATGATTGCGCATTGATTTTTTGATAATTCTGTCATCAGGCAATCGCCTTTTCTTGTTGATTCACAGTTGTGAATATTACAAAAGGAAAATAAAGTTGGAGATTTTATACAGGATTGATAAGTCGCGCAGAGCAATCGGTGATCATGCGGATCGGCTGGTAGTACCCACATATGCACATGTACTGTACCTACTGGTACATGTACATTGTACTTGAGCAAGACACCTGATGACATTTACAATGGCCATTTACAGGGACAGGTTGTGCACATTCCTTAACAGGGAGAGTCAAGAATGTGTCTGCAGACTTTTTTTTGAGATGCCTGTGGGGGTGATTTTTGATAACTGACTGACAGACTTGAAAGTATCAATGACAATGTTTGTAATCAGGTATGCTTGCAGTAATCTGTATCAACTGATTGGTAGGTAAAGTATCAATGCTCACCTGCATGTATCTTCCAGAATGGGCTTAAATTATGGTTATGCATGTACATGTAGGATCCATAATTTTTCTTATTGTGTCAAATCCCGTTTTCTTTTCCTTTTATTTTATTTCTCTAGAAAATGGGCTTCCAAGCTGCAGAAAGTATTGTCTAAATGTTAGCTAATCAAATTTGGCTTGTGCACGCCAAGCATTTCCATCAGGTTAATCTACGAAAGTAAATTTAAAATGTACGGTGTACACCGTCCAGAAATCAGCAATTCAGACGGTGTTGTAATTACCATACATGCAGATGAAAATGCACATGAACAGGGATGAGGTTTTCGTGTCCATACATTCCAATTAATTGAAGACTCGATCTCGGCCAATGTTTGAATTATGCATTGGCCTAAATGTGTTCCAGGCAGACACATATTTGTACATGTACAGTACCAAAGTATTGCACATGTACATGTGTGATGGTCATAAGACCAACCATGAATTAATGCAAGTGTACAGGTGAACACTGTTCTAATCATGGGATTTCAGTTTCCCTCAGGGCCAGTAAAAAGGGACATAAAAGTCACAAGCCATTATAAATTTACAAATGGTAACAAATACATGGAGCGTACGTGTGCATGTATGCCATTTGCATACATGTACATACATACATGTACCCTACAATCACGGACACTGTATACCAGTATGTTACAAGTGTCATTCTCAATCTTGCTGTTTTCTGTTCAGGATTTTGCATACATGTGCTTGTACAATGTATACATATATTATAGGTTTTTTTTTGGGGGGGGCAGGGTTTTTGGTTTAGTTCACAAGCGTGCTACATACATGTATGATACATACATGTAACTGAAGACACTACAAAACAGTACTTACAAAAAGTTTTACTGTGCTGTAGCTTTTGTTCGTTTATGTGCCAGTAAAGAAACAAGAGAGACCTGAATTGGTTATGTTTGTTGGGGATGAAGGTATGCCAGGCCCAAACAAAAATGAGGAGATGTCTCCATTTCATACTCAACAATTCTCAGACGACCACACAAATAAACAAGGATGAGTACTTGTGCTGAATTGCATGACTGATCCCAGAGTACAACTGGCAAAACCTGATTAGAATCAGAATTAAGTGAGAGGTTCCCGATCCCTGGGCACAGTCCTTGTTGCCGCCACTGCTGTCGCTGTTTGAGAATTAAACCCTACAACGTCTCGCCGTCCGCCCCGGGATTTTCCAAGCAGGAGTCGGCCACCACTCTGTTTCTGACGAGACCCCTTGCCGACGCTTGGTGTGTGCTCTTCCATTGATTTCTGGAGTGCGAGCCGGCAATGTGTGATCAAGGGGGCCCTTTGCAGTGAGCGGCCTTTGAACGGGGACGGGTACTGGCTAAAGGTTTATAGATTAACTGCGATGAGAGCATGGACTGAGAAAAGAGATGGAATTTGGAAACTAATGTAACTTGGTTAAGGTCAGAGATCGACTGATGAAGCTTGAAGTTTGATATCTAGGGTAAGTGATGTCTGGGCTGAAAAGAGGAAATTGAATACATCCAAGTGAAGCTTAATGAAATGTGGCTGGCATGTTTGTCCATATGCTGTCCCAGGTCATGTACCTGTATGCATGTCCTACTCTCTGTTTTTCTTCAAATCATAAAAAAATTGTACCATGGGACCTGGTGAGTTATTTATTTTGCAAGGAATTCAACGCTCTTCAGAAATGGTATGAGGTTATTACCCATACCTTTTTACTTAAAAAGTTCAGTACCACCAAAAGTGGTTCAAAGTCCAGAGGCCTCCAAGGAAACATTATTTTAAAGCCAAAATAGTGCGGATGCCTGTAGGAAAAAGGGTACGTGCCTGTGTATTGTTTTTCAAAAGCATGCACTCCGTACATATGTCCACGGAACAGGGCTAATATAACAAGTGAAAACTTATCAGGGTGGATGTCGTTGCCAATGTTGATCAGTGTGTGTGTGTAATGAATGTAAATGTACAGTGGTACATTACTGTTCACTTTATCAATACATGTACATACATGTACATGTACAAAGTGCCGTGATACACGTGTACATGTACCGGTACATGTAATGTATAATGTATGTTTTCAGCTACATACATGGGCCCATGAAGGAAGCCAAGCTAGGTATTAAGAAGGATTTGCTCACGTGTGCTTTTATACTGTCAGTACATGTACATGTAGCGGTATGTAAACACAAATTGGATCAATCATGCAGCCATAGGTTTTTTCTTTCTTGCTGTGGTAATCAGTGGTCTATGGTTGGGCCCTGTTGACATTGCTTGTACATGTACCGGTATGTCGTAAAATGTATGAAATGTTTTTACTTGTATTTGGAAGACAGTGTAAGCCTTCATTATATTAGTGTAAAGAAAATATTCTCTAATTCTAACACTGAAAATCCTGGTTGCATTGACAGTGTCAAAATGGAACGAAAATGATTCCGCTGACGGCTGTCTGTTCCTCAGTACAGACCTGTACCCTACAAGTACCCGGTAGGTAGAGTACCGGTACATAATGTCAGTGTACAGGGTGTTGTGCGTGTGTAGTTCTTGCTCAAGATCCTAATCAGTTCAGTGTTGAAGGATAACTGCCCCTGGGCTGACTGATGACAAGTCTTTGATATTTGCATTGGAGGAAAGCTGTGGCACATGCATGTACATGTATGTGTTATTTATCACATACACTGGTGATGAATGGTGAACTGAACTCGCATTTCAAGGGATCTACATACATCGTATACTTGTGAAGTCTATTGAGTAGGCATTCCATATTAAACCAATATTTTCTCATCTTGTTTGACACATTCACGTATTGCATATCGTGTTCATGTATGGATCGCTCACCAGTGAATGTAATTTCCACCGCACCGTACTTGAATTGCATTTTTATTTGAATTGCTAAGACAAATATATATACAAACTTGTAAGCTCCATCTGTTGGCATTCCAAGCTTTTCAACACACATGTGCAATGCAGACAGAGAAAATTAACAGCACAAATGACACACAAACTACCTCCATGAAAAGTGCAAACAATTAGCACTAAACATTGTTTATGTTCAGTATGCTTTAAGTTTGAACTAAAATTCGTCGACCATCTTTGTTATTTTGTCATTTTTAAAAACGTTTTTGGACTACTTCGGTTTCTTTGATCAATGCATGTAACAAAATAGCGGACCACAGTAGTTACATGTACATGTGTATGCATACTTTTGGGAGTGAAATTTAAGTGTGTGTAAGTGACAACTTATTGTTGGATGGCGTCATCTTCTGTTGAATAAAGCACAGCATGGGATATTCCTTCTATTCAATAAAAGGCTCTGAAAAAGAATTTTTCTATTTGTAATTTTAGTTAAATTAATAGAAGCCTCCGCACCTCATGCACCGGTACTGACTAATTGCAACACGAAAGTCAGTAATTTTGCTCTATTCCTTTGATTGACTGAGGTGCTAATCCTCCCTGACAGTGATGCATCAGATCACCTACAGGGGCAGTCCATAGTGATTTGCATTCATATGCCAGATGTGGGATCTGCATGTCATGATGTACATGTACAGTTTCTCGCTCTGGCTGTTTCTTTTCTTTTTTCTTTTCTTTTTTTTCTCTGGTTGTTCTGGACAAACTGATTCTCCTGACATTAATGGCTTCCATTTGAATAACAAATTGCTCAGTGTGGCCGAACTGTGCAGGCATTGTGAATGTAAGCAGGGGCAGTGCACTTTAGCTTTGTGTCATAATGGTGACATCAACAGCATTCAGTTGTGTGCCCTGCATGTGTCATTGTTACGTAGGGAATAAGAGAATGAATTGGATTGTGTTATTGTTACCAGCACATATGTACATGTACTGTACATTTTTCTTTTGTCTGTTTTACCATAAGAAACAACTCGCTGTACACATGTGTATGTGGTAGTGACAGTTTGACTGTGGACATACAGTGTACCGGTATATTGTAAAAAAATTTTTGTATATTTTATAATAATGTGTCCAGCTTTAATTTGATATCATCATTTATTTTGTTGAGTTAGTTTAAATGTAAATGATTTTTTGATCAGATAGGATAAAATTTTCAACATGTGGTCAAAGACCTTACAAGTACAACGTTGAGAAAAAAGTTTCATTTCATTATAGATATGCATTGGATATTTAGCCTGTAAATTAAACATTAATGCGCCACTCCCGAACAAAGAAAGCCAGCGCCAGGGAGCCAAACAAAGGAACCCGGTCACTGACTCAGACCTCCGTATTCCTCAGATTTCCCCTGATCATTGTCGCAGCTTATCGTATTCCAGAGACCCTCTTTCCTAACACTGGATGTATGCCCATTAGATTTGATAATTGAGGATTTCTTGTAGCCAGGGGGCTAGCACCAAGGGGTTATACTGTCTACAGTGTAAGTCTGAATTGGCATAATCCCTAGTTAGTTTCCTCTTCTCGGGCAGCTGGATAGTTTCTCCCATCGGTGAAGATGACGAGGCACTTGGTGGTTTTGGAGAAGATGCACCTGCCCAAAATTAAGAACCCTTTGTGCAGATGCGGCAATATTTTGCAATATTCTTTTGTCCTGTTGTTATTGAACACGTCAGGATTTTCCTGCAGGGGGATTTACAAATGTATTTTGAATTAATCTGTTGCGACATCCGAGGTGTTTTAATTGGTCCATTGCAGACACGTTCCTCGCATGCGTGTACTTGTACACATTGTTAATGTTGATTCCAAATCGTAATAGCAGTTGCATGTACAATGTATGTACATGTAGGCACAAACTGTACTTATGTACATAGTGCTCTGTGGTACATGTACATGTACATGTATGTATACTGGTATACATGTGCACCCCCCTGTACCAGATCAATTCTTGTACATGTACTGTGGAACTTTTGATGGTTCATTTTCTTAGTGATACTTGCAGCTTACCAGTAGCTTCAGGTTCTTCCGTTCCTAACCCAGTATTGTATGATTTATTGACAATGCCAATGCCCCATCCCAACACCCATCCTTCATCTAGTCAATCTTCCCTTTCTCCACTGTCCACCCTCCAGGGTGTAGTTTTGTCATCCCCTCAGGGGGTCCCCAACAAGAGCTAGACTGCCCCAAACTTGACCCCACCTGACCTGACATTGTAAACACAACCACTACCCTCTCAGCAGGGCGGGGGGAATCCATTCTTGGGGAATTTGCAAGGGCTAAGCTAAGTGGCCTGTAAAGAGCCAGGTCACTGTTGGTGTTAAAGTGAGTTGTGCAATTATGTGCTTGTTGGTACCTGATTGATAGCTAGGATCATAACCTGTTGAAAGGAATGAAAGAACCATTGGGCAGGCAATCTGCACCTGTGGTGTGAATGCACAATGGAAGGAATATACCAGTTGATGAGTAGGGCTACATGTTCACTGTATGTACCAAGAATTTACTTGAACATGATAAGACAACCTTGGTTGCCATGGATACTTGGAGGTACCGGTAAATGACTTTTACCATGTTTTCGTCTAAATAAAAAAGGTTTCAAAGTGTTTTGGCCGGAGGGTTGTACTATTGTACTACTATGGTGCATGTGATGGAGATCTCATTCAACCAGCGTAGATGGATATTTTTTACGAGGGTAAATGAAGGCTCTCCTGCCATATGAAAGGTTCTTTCATCAGTAGTTTGACTCCATGTGACAATAGCCAAAACCTTTCAAGCTGATGAGATTGGAGCAATGCACCGCGGAAGTTTGGCATCGCACGGAAATGAACATCCATGTGTACCAGAGGCAGTGGCTTTGACATCATACAATACATTTGAATAAAAAAAATTGTGAGTAGAACTGCACAGGTACATGTACTGTGAAGATGCACTGTGCTTGTAAAATATGGAATGCCTTTGGGGGTGTGGTTGGTGGGCCATTGGGGAAGGGAATTTTGTTCCTTGAATTGTTTTGTAAGATCGTTTGGCATGTGTTTTACATTGGAAAAAATACATACTGTATAATGGGTACATATACCAGTACATGGTTTGGCATTTTGGACATCCTTTTGTTGAAGAACTGGGTGTATAACTCAATATTATGCAGACTCCATAAAGACTAATGAAAGCCATGTTTGATTCAATATTTCGTTCTTTATTCAGAACATCTTCATTGTTCTGAATAAAGAACGAAATATTGAATCAAACATGGCTTTCATTAGTCTTTATGGAGTCTGCACAATATTGAGTTATCTGAATATTATCAGTGGATCACCTACTGGGTGTATACTTTTTGAAATGGGCACACTTTTTCTATAAAGATTTAAGGCTAACAAACAGGTACATGTAAAGCCCGGCTCGTGCACAGTGTGCTTGTACCGCATATGTATGACTTTAAGTAGCCATCCAGAATGTATGAGAGCTGTGCAGTTCCTTTACAGAGGTTATTCCTGTGATAGAAAAACAAGCATGATCAAACGACATTTGAAATGTCATTCAGTGCCACTTGTGCACGTTCTCTGTGGAGTACGGTACCTCGGCTGCATATCTGCTACAGCCAAGATGCTGTTGGCGGAGTTCCAAAGAGAAGGGGGAATCTACTCGTGTGATTTGAAGTGTTTACATCCTCTGACATTCTGCCAATGACGTAGAATACTGGAAATAGGCCGCGCAGTTGATTCGAAGTGTACAGCTTAGACCATTTCTGAATATCTCGGCTGACATTCAGTAGGAGTCGGTCTTCACACTCGGCATGCATGTTGCACGTTGCCGTGCCATCAAGAACTCGACAGGCCACTGGTGCACTGCCGGAGACAAGCATTTGACAGCCTAATCAGGCCGTGTCAGACTTCACTTTCAAATCAGCCTCATCGCTTTGCCAAGCTTTGGACTTGAAAAACCCCTTGCTAATTTCTTACTCTCTGGTCACGTTAAGTGTTACTGTGTATTACCGGCAGCGTATAGAAGGAGAAAAAAACAATTCGGTTGGAAGTGTTGATTTATTGTTACTTTACTGGCAAAATGAGATAGGCTTTGGGGTCCCCCTAAGTGAATTTTGGTGATAATGTGTCAGGATTGAGGAGGGTGCTAAGATACGGAGGGAATTTACCAGGAAGAGTTAATTTGCCACAGCAGACCAGATGCCGCCAAGCAATACTTTCTCTCCCTAGAGCAATCCTCTCCTATTTCCCTCACCAAGAGACCTTTTTCTGGAAGAGATTCAAGCAAGAGAGCATCGCAAAGTTGAATTGTCGTAACATTTCAATTTGGAAGCCACCTGTTGGGCTCTTCACATATGTTCTTGATAAAAGATCAAAACTGATGTGCATGTGCATGTACATGTAATCATAGGGAATGTACATGTACATGTAACAGTATGTTGTGCTGATAAGTAACAGGGCATCTTCCCCTAGTGGAATAAACATTTTTAGTGTAAGATCCTGCCACATGCAGGTACATGTACATGTAGATTTGATAAAATTTATTTTGCAAACATGGAAGTTTGTTGCATACCTGTACATGTATGAAGAGCTTGATGAGTCAAGCATATTTACACAGAGGTTAGAAGCTGCCTGACTGCTTTGCACTTGAGAAAAGCATTGTCCCCAAGGAAGGACCAATGTGTCCAGCATCTGTGAGGATTAAAAACGCATGTGCATGTACATGTTTATCCCTCATCACCGTAACGCACAGTGTACATTGTTCATACAGCAATTACTTTTGCTGTATTTTGCCCATGTAAAGATTAAAGTTGCAATCCACTCTGCAAGAAATGATGGGTATTGCTGTGCTGTGAATGTGTTTATGTTGATTATGGGATATAAGGTGATGCAGATACTGTAGATGTACAGAGGATATGTACCGGTAAGTACTGTACATGTAGTTCTCTGCTTCAACTAAGGCACTTCCTAGGATGATCCTACATATATGCTATGTGTAAGCTCACGCGCCACATGCACTGATCCTTAATTGTGATCAGGAATGATGATGTTCCGGTACAGGTGTCTTTCTTTTTATCCCATATTCTGTTTTGGTCTGCTTCTGACCAATGAAGTTACTGAACTCAAGCCCCAATACATGTACATGTTATTTGTACAATGTACTTGCACATACTGTTAATGTACATGTACAATGTACATGTGGTTTACATGTTCCGTACATGTACATCCAACTGACTCTGAGTTAAACTTTGTCGCAGTTCTAGATAACTTTGCAAGTTTAACTTTACTTTAAAAACAGCAGCCCCGGATCCGGAACACAACTCACCTAATGAAACAAAAGCCAAACAGATTCAAGTGCTTCGTAATACTATATTATGTCAATTCAACTTCCAGTTTTACTTTATGTACAATTCTTTATCAATAGTGACTCTTTCCTTAAAAAAAAAGCTGAAATCTGGTTTATCATATCTCAAAGTCACATTACTTTCTTCTTTCCAATTTGTAAGTAGAACAGTTTGTAAAGCAGCTATACTCCACTACATACCGGTAAAGTCTTTATACCGTTATATTAAAAAAAAAAAATTCCAACCAACGATTAAGATGTGGCAGTGTCACAGTCCAATGGTGTCTCCAAGGTTTGTCTTGCTGTGAGCAACTCATGGGTCAAGTAACTCAGATGCGGTAGCAGTAAACCCAGTTCTCTGGTCTTGTCAAACTGCTCGATCTCAGGTTCTGCCTCTCCAGTTGGTCCATAGATCCGACTTCGTAATTATGGAAGGCCACCTAAAAGGCATAACATAAACCTTTTGAATTCTCTCATCGTACATTACAATCAACAAATTAATTTCTATGCTTTACTTTTCAACTTACTTTTGACTCAAATCTCTACTCTAAATCAATTTGCTGGTCTTTTCCTTGACCACTTCAGACTTGAAACTTTTGACTTCTTTCAGTTTTGTCATCTAAGAATCAATAATCATGAAATGCTGCAACTCGATTCAATCATCAACACAAAATACCACAACCAATTAGAATGTCATAATAAATTTATCAAAGGTGTAGTTTATACATGCCACACTGAAAATAGTCATTTACTAAACACTTACGGTAATCAAGCTTAGCCGATACTTGTGAGATGGACTGTTGCTGGCGTGTGCCAAGACGACCAGGGCGACAATTTTATGGTCTGGGTCTGGTAATTCGGCCTAGTTTGCTGAATTCTGGTACTGGGACAAAGTAGCCTATCCAGTATCTAGAACTGACCCAAGACCTTTCTTAATCAAGATTTCTGTCTTTACAGTCGGTCTCAAAGCCGGTCTCAAACATGCTCAGAGGATTTCTGTCAATCTTCACTTTGCCAAGTCCAAAATGTCTTCTCACTCTCGTTCTCTCTATCTCAGCAAGCTACCTTCTCACTCTTATAATACGCCACAATGAAAACCCACTGGTGCAAACATACACTAAAGCTTACCCGGGTGGATATATTGTTCGGCAATCAGGACCCCCTTGTTCTTTAACTACCGTGGCCTGTTCACAAAGCGTTCTTGCTTAAGACGGGATGGCGTTTTTCTGCTCGAGTACTCCAAAATCATGAGTGGCTGAGACATTTACGCGGCAAACAATTTGACACATGATTGGATAAAAACTTTTTGGACCATTCCATTTATTACACAGGTTACAAGGAGATAAAAAACGGAACAAATGATACACGCTTAAAAATTAAAATGATTAGTTCTACAGTTACACTGTGACAAACTTGAATACTTCTTAATCCTACACATGTACATCATGAAAATTACGTTTCTTGGCATTTCATGTACATAAATATGTACTGGTACATGAATTTTATGAGCTTTGGGTCCTACATGTACGGTACATGTACATGTATTGGGATCTAGCCGTAGTTGTAAATGTACATGTACATTGTACACTGTACATGTACATAGTCTGGTAGCAAGTTACTCCTGCATATGAACATGTAAATTCTGTGTCGCCATCTTACAGTTTATTCAGGAAATCTGAACTTTATTTCAATAAACTTTGGCCCATTTAATTTGCTGTCATTTGCTCTCACATTCAGTGTTAATAATACAAGACTGGAGAAGCCATACAATATTGCTTGACCTTTCTGCAGTATACATGATTTGAAGATGAAGTGTGATGCTTTGTCTCTGCTAGCACACATTGTTTATAAATATCAAAACTATGACGTGAGCGCCAACGTGACAAAAATGGGGAAATTGCCCTGTCTGCTTGCTTGGACAAAAGCAAACAAACCCATCGCGGCGGCAGTGCATGAGGTTGGCACTGCCTCCGTGTAATGGAAACCCAAAAGCCGTTACAGATCTTTCCTTTGGGGAATTGTAAAATAAACCCTCCCACAATCTGCCTCCAATCATCACCTGGATGTGTGAGAGCCATCCCTGTAGACCCTTGTCATGTACTGACAGTAGCAGGCATCTTGACTTTTTTGTTTTCCAGAGGATGGGCAGTGGAGGATTTGCTCAGATCAGGGAACTAAGACTGCTGCAGGTTCTTTTCATTCTCTTCCATTCTTGGGTACTGATGAAATCAAATCGAATGAAAGTCACCTAGGGACTAAGGCTTTATATCACAGAAGCCATACAGAAGAGTTGGATCATAAGTATCAGTACATTCATCATACAACATTACCTGTATACCGGTAAGCATGACATAATGTATATATTATGTGTACCCGGTACATGGGCATACACAGAAACAAATGCAAAAATGCGTTGAAAAATGCTTACATGTACATGTATTTGTAATAGAAAAGCTCATTTACAGTTGTGTATATATGCACACTACAGTATATGGTACAAGTGCATACATGCACATAAACTCTCACACTGTAGTTGTGGGGACATTCACTCAACATTTTCAAATTTCCCTAACTAAAGAACTTGTTCCCTAAACACAGTGAATGCCTACCCATGCACATGTATGCACTTGTACACATGTGTAAATTTGTTAAGGATTATTTACATACTTTCACACATTTAACAGAAAACAAAACACACCCCCCCAAAAAAAAAACTGGACTACATGGACAGCAGATGCCATACTTTAACATTACACCATGTTTTCCCTCAGACTGGGTACATGTGTAGATTCATTTACTCACTGTATCTTCAACAACCAGCTAATAAGTTCAGTTCTTATTCAGTTTGCCTCTTGTAAAACTGATGCTGAGGCCCTCTTTGGTAATGAATTCTCAAGCTGTGCTGAGAAAGCATTCAATCAGTGTCAGTTGATGTTAAGGGCGAATAGATCACGAGTGCCGTGATACTGGTTGCATTGCATCCACATTTTCCCCCTCTTAACCAACTGATGTGCACACACCAACTCTAGCTGAACATGCAATTAAAGGTATTGTCAGTTGAGAAAATTACTTTTCAATTTTCTCCCATGGAGTTTGGTTTGAAATGTAATTAGCCAACTGCTAATTGCTGTCAGAGTGGTTTATTTGCCAAAGGATTGAATAAACTCAAGAAAATTGATGAGCCTTACTTATGGTAGGAAAGTGTGCGATGCTGTTCAGTGTTCTAGAAAGCTAAAAGAATGTCAATGAATATTTCATTTCATTATACATAATATACATGGAGTGGTATCGCCATACTTGTACATACATGTGTTGTATTTATCAGTCTCCCATACATTGTAGTTAATGTACATCGTACCTCTTGGAAAACTTGTTCCAGACTTCACCCTCTGGTATTAAGGGTGTAAGATGTAGATCAAGCAAGTCTTAGTAATGTGAAAACGGAGTGGTTTGGGCAGTTAGATTGCAGCACCTTTAAATGTAAATATAAAAATGAACTACATGTAGTTGAAAGCAGGTCTCTTACATGGAAGGTAGGTATATGTTAACCAAATGCTGCCGGGTTTGGTTTGAAGTTGCATGATGTATTCCCAGGGGATTTTCAAGATTTTTTGTTTTCAGAATTCTTCAACACTTCATTTACTGGACGTTTACACCCACGTGAATGACTGTCTGGTGGCTACTCAAATATGACAGACAACATCTCTTGACACCTGAGTATTCTCAGCAGGCCTGCCGCCTTGTAAAGAGAGCCCAGATAGTGCAGTGTTACGTAATATTCTTTTGTTCCCAAAACTGGCCCAGTGTGCTGGCGTCTCTTCAAATGCGGACCAAATTAATGTACTGCAGTATTGTATTGGTCACCCCTGGAGCACTTTTGTTCCCGTTGGTAATCCGCGTGCGCCGAATGCCACAAACAGTGGTATAATCATTCAAATCAATGACGGATTACCTCCGCTATTGACAACTAAAAAAAATGTTGGCGATTCCCAGCAGCCCTGTCTTTTGTTCCGAGTACGGTCTTTTGTTACAAGGCCAAACTCCTTTGTCCGATTTCGGGCACCAGGGCTTTGGATATAAAGCCAACGTCTCCAGATCCAGGCATCCCGGCACAAAGTGGTTAATACTTACATGTACTTGTTCTGGTGAGCTGAGGCTGATGACATTTTAAGATCCTGGTTTTCTGCAGCAAATGATTGGCATTAGCATTTAGATTGCCCGAAGGTGGATTTGCACCCGCAACTGTGTGTTCAATACGCTTTCTCACCATTGCTCGCTGCCTCCCCAGATGTGATCTGGAGCTTGGTAATTCTTGTTTCACAGGTTGAAATCACCAACGCTTTATAATCCCCATCCCTGTTGCCTCCCCTGAGCAAAACTGCGACACATCACAGCAAGCAGGCCCTTCGGACGACCTGTGCCAGTTGGCTGACTTTTGGCATTCACATGCTGTCCCCCTTGCCTACAGCTTTCTCCGATACAGTGTCGAAATCCTCCCCTCCCCCCCGCGTTATTTCAACACTGTGTTGTCACTTTATGAAATGTTGTTGACTAAATGTTATTTGGTATCAAAAGTTACCTTTAGGCCCTCAGCACCCTTTGCACAATTTTTTCCAGCCTTTTTGATTTGACATACATGTACATGCAGTTCAGCTACTGGTGGGACATGTACAAAATACCTTGTTGAAATTCTGAGACATGCTGTTGTTTTAGCCTTGAGGTAAACAGTGTCACAGGCTTTTCTTCCCCGACATGCCTGCGTGAGTCTTACATGTCCCTAATACATATGTAACGATTCATACATACTGTACATGTACATGCAGGGGTAACCTACTGTACAATGTACATGTAGAAAAAAATCTTCAAAAGTCATTGGTTAATGAATGGAAATTTGAAAAGAAAATGAAAAATCATATAATGGGGTTTAATTTGATGTGTGTCTCAAACACCTGAGAAACTTGGAAATGATTTTCCTGATTGTTTAAAGTTCAGGTACATGTATTTATCACTTCGGGCTGTGGCAGCTTATTTACTGGCCTTTGTCCTTCAAAGGCAACCATATTCTACAGACTGCCCTCTGTAGTATGTGCACACAGCCAATAGGAATAGTCAGTGTATTCATGTTCTCACTGCTTCATCGTGCATTTGAACACCTCCAAAACACTCTGCCAAGATCCACTGCTCCTGCAGTGCCTTATAGTGTCAGGAGGACCAAGTCATCTCAAAGGTTCTTCATTTATCTACATGTACAAGTACCATAAATACCGTCCATTTACAGTACCCATAGTTACATGTGTAATACAAAACAGAGACCTGTTGCCAATACGCTGCTGTAAATTCAGTTGATGGCATTGTTTAGCAACCATTCCTTCACCCCGCATTGAAGTGCTTGTTTAAACCACATTAGTTTCCATTTGCAATCTTGCTTTATTGCGGCCAGCCCCCCCCCCAACATCTGAGTCACCGCCACTGCGGTTGACTTCAATGGAATGCATCCCGGTCAGTGCCGTTTCATTTTTTCGCCCTTTTTTTGCGGCTTGCCACTTTTGTATCTTTCTCCATCCAGGGGCCTAATGAAACCTGGCAAGCAATCCTTGTGGAGATTGCATTTTGAAACCCAAAATGGATGAGTCACTGTTGGGAGCCCAAAGTGTGAGTTTGATAACTAGATTTCTTTTATCACAGATTTAAGCACCAATAATTCCTGCTCAATCATCAGGAGATTAACTCCTAAAGTCCCAGCTTTGAAAAGGGAAATCCTCCAAAGGAAGTTCTGTGTTTTGCAAGACATGATAATGATTATTATTATTCTTCATGGTTTATTAACCAAACTCTCGCAGCCAAAGGCTGAATTTCAGTTTGATTTACAATTATTACATTAACACTATAAAAGTTACAATGAACTATCAAAAACAGAACAGTAAAAATATAGATATACACATCAAATAAAAAGTTTATATAAAATTGATTGATAAAACACCATAATTTTATCCAACAATTAAAGGATCAAAATGACATACAAAACCAAAAAGAACACTAGATACTAGACACATGCGTACAAACCAACGTACCAACAGACATACCTACACGTATTTGCAAAGTGTACACACTCCCCTCCCGCAAAGCAAACCAACCCCAAACCTCCCAAAACCAACCATGATGCCACTTCGGAGAAATTCAATAAACTACACTTGATCCTTTAAATTCCATTGATCATACATGTTGGATAATAAATTATGTAATGCAAGTTCACCTAATGTGAATAGAATAACTTCATTCTTGGCTTTGGTATAAATACAAACAAAAAAAATAATCGTAATTTTTGTGCTTTGTTTGTATGGACTTGATTTCTGTGATTTGATTTGAGTTCATGCTTATAAATACATGTACATGTACTATACTTTTGAATACATGGTTGAATAATGGTTATGGGAAGCTTAAAAGTGCAGAATCCTGCACATTGCAAAGGCTTGGATTTATTTCCTAGTTTATCCAGAGAGCGAAAGATGACGAGTTTATCATGTACAGTATATGTAAGAAAATATCACAGCCTACTTGAAATTTGATCAAATCTCATCCAGGGACTTACTCCCTGAATCCAGTGTTGGACAGCTGCATGAAAACGGTTTTTCAGCATGGTATGAAAACTGATACAGTAGCTATAAAAGCCTCCCTAGATACACTACCGGTACATGGACATGCACACTTTTTTTTTTAAATCCACTTGGAGGTTTTAGAGGATTTGCAGGACTGGGGAAGGTTCATTCCAGCCATAGTAGCTCTATAAATTATAGTTGGCCTGATATTCCTTGAGAGTAAAAGTACACAGAATGGCTGTTGGACCAGGTTTCCTGGCAAGGAGAGGACTTAGAAGGAATCAGAAAGGGTCTTAGTGAGAATGTTTAAGAAGGTGGAAGTGCTTGTGAAGAAGTGTACATGTACTTGTATGTATGTGTACTTTGTGTACATTGTATGAGTACCTGGCTCTTATGAGGCTTTATGTAGGAAGAAACAAGAAGGTAGGATGTGGGTTGTGGAAAAGAGTGCATTCCACTTTGCTGCTGGCTTGTGTTTTACCAAGATGTAGTCACTCAAGTGCAGCCCACGGTGCAGCTAGGGGACACAAAACCTGCACTTGTTTGAGAACGGTAACTTGATGTGCTGCCATGATTTAATTTGTGTCATGTGGAACAAGTCACAGCCTTTGTGCCTATGAGGAAGGGAGGGCTTTTTGCCTCCAGTGTCTTGGGTACTCTGACTTTTTTTCAGTGTAGAGAACACTTGTCAAGTCAAAAAAGTTAAAAAAAAAAAAAAAAAGGAAAAACATTAGTGGTGTACAAAAGATGTGCTGGAAAGGTTCAGTATGCGTGTACTCTTAGCAGTCAACACCCAGCAGGCCAAAGCAAGCCACATTTACATCATGCTCCGCGAATCTGTAGTCGATGCAGTCATCGGCCCTTGTACGGTACATTAACTTATTTATATGCATATCAACCCTGTGCATGTTAGGTTCATCATGGAGTAGCTGATTTTTGACTGGTTTGCGTGGGGTACATGCACAGTACCGTAGGCGCATTCAAAACGGTTCTCGGTGGACAAGGTTTTCAATTTGTACATGTACTGGTGACCTGGACACTAGAATTAAAACAGGTATCTGTTTTAATTTAGCTTGTTAATGTTTACAGTAAGAAGGGAGTGAGTCAACAGGGTCAGGCACATCAACCACAACCTTTGGTGATTGGCTTACAGGAGTGGGAAATCTACCTCCCTCAGACAGCTGCAAAGGAGGTTGGGCGAATACATGTAGGTTTCTGATTAGCCCAACAACCCATCAGCACAGCTTAATATGTCCTCAAGGTTACAGCCCTGACAGCCGTCCCCAGGGCTCTGTGGTAAATGACTAGAAGTTCATTTTGTCCCAAGGGCAGGACCACCGGCCCAATTACATTGATGGCAAATATTGACCCAGGGGAGGTTTATACAATTATGAATGCACAATTTCCCCAGCAATTGCTGTCGCCAGTAATGACATTATGGTGGGGAAGGAGACTAAATAGCCAGCCAGCTCAAATGTGTCACCAATAATTAAATATGTGGCTCTAATGTTGTTTTAATTTATAGAATGCTGCAATGTAGGCAGCCTACGGATAGAATGGACACCTTGGAGAATGTTCTCTTGGACGCGTGCAGATCTATACATGCGTCTCTTTTATTTCTTTGAGATCTTACCATATCTAGGATTCTACCGTAGGGTTGTGCATTGGAACCATTCGTGCAGAAAGTTGAGGAACCACTTCCAAATTATTGGACTGGGTGCTTGTAACAAACATCTAATAAAAATATGTAGTGATACATGCATGTCAAACAGTAAAGAGAGCTTCAAAGTTTTTTATTGAGATATAAAAAAACCCTGTACATTTATGTACTAGTACGGTACATGTACCGTATGCAGTTGGAATTGTTAATTTTCTTACTCTAATTTAGTATGGACAGTGCAGCGACACAAGGAGCAGCAATTTTTTCAAAATGTTTTGATGTTCAAAGGTTTTTAAGGGGCATTTTTTGAAGGATGTTACCCTTTCAAAATTTCTATTTTCATCAAATTTTGGTGTAGATTCCTGTTACTAGTGACTGGGTATCAATGTTTTATTTTACAAGGTACCAGGTTCCATACTATCCATCTATGTATGTACATGTACATCCAAAGTTTTTTTCATTCTGCTTTGGTTTGTTTTTATTGCAATAACTGTAAATGAATTGGACCAAAATAAATTGAAACGTGTACATATCTGTTTATGATATTGTAAAGCTGCACCATTCTGGTACTCTTTTGTTCAGAACGTTGTACCGGTAGCTTGAAAGTCTGGAGGTGATCCAGACAAGTGAACCCAAAACCAGAGACTGGGTTTGATTGAAAAGAGGTCTCAAAAAGCAAGCAAACACATATGCCGTGACTGCTGCTGTAAAAATATGTGGCAAAACACTGAAAAGATCTGTTAAAAATTGTTGCCAAATTCCTGAGTCTAGTGGATTAACGGACCCGACAACAAAGACCAATAAAGGAGCAGCCAACAACCAATTTCCTGTCCTATCAAAGGAGGATTCCCGATTTTCTTTGCCGCAGATCAATTCCACCTTGTTTACACAAGCTATCCACTTTTTGTGATGATGGTTACGCAGGAACCTGCATCTGGGTTTACTTGCAGTCATTAGAAATTGAATGCTTTTGGGAAATGAGGCAAGCAGAATGTTTATACTGTCTACAGCTACATGTAAGCACCTGTATTGTGAACGAATTCTGTTGTCACGGATGCTGACAGCGAAATAGATTTTACAGAAGGGTTGGGACAGCAAGGACGGCAACATTATTATTATGGTATGTGGTGACCTTGCTGATAATGACATGAGTAATGTGTACATGTAGTCGTTCTAGCTCTCTTGCATGGCTCTGCTTGGAAAGAAGAATACTTGCAGCAGTGTCATTGTCAAGATCATCATAAGGTCATTCATCATAAGACCACCAGTCACAACCTTGGGTGGATAGTGACAAAAGAATGCTTTTGTTGCAGTTCATTTGAATCATTTGTGACTTAATTGAATTCCGACCTGGAGGTCTTGTGGGGTCGTCCGATCAGAGGTGCACCCGGGATCTGTCTAGGGGAGGGAGAAGGGCTTCGACTAGAATCCCCCCCCCGACAGCGCTTCTTGAATTAATTTAATTATGTTGTTACGTTATGTGTGTACGGTATGTACCGTTAGTCAGTGAAAAAAACCAATTGTACGATTCTCAGCAATTTTTTTTTCTTTGGCTAAACTCCACATGCACCGTATGGTGAGCAATGCACTTGATCTTCTACGGCAGCTTCAACATTGGGGCAGTTAGAAAGTCAGGCACTAAATTTGAATTCAAAATGTGGACAAGCTTTTTTTTCTTCACCTGTACGCGTATGGTTATGTTACAACTCGCATACATACATGTACGTTAACCGCACATTCCCCCATGCACAATGTTGTACATAAATTGACATGATGTACAAAATTGTACATGGAGGTGGGGTGGGGGTACAGGTACTGCACCTGTACTTTCATGAGAATTCAGGTGTGTCCTGCATTACACTCAGAGTCCACCAGTGTGTTCCTTAAAGCGTGCACTCTTTCACGTGTGCTTGAAAAGTACGTCAACAGTAAAGAATTTGGTGACGGGGCTGTACTGGTATGAAAGTGCAGTTCCTCTCCGGTATTCTGTAGTGTAGTAGTAATTTGATTGGCTTGCCTGAGGAACTCTCGTCCAAACTATGAAATTACTGTCTGCCCGATACAATTCGATTCAGTGCAAGTTGACATGGTCTGTGGCTCTACCCCCTCTTTCTGCATCGATTTGCTGCCCTCTTGTCACTGAGCGTGAGCAGGATATGCCACGTATTGTTGTCACGAGTTCCCTCCAGCTGCCTTCCGTTATTGGTGCAACTCGCCACATGCTTTATCGCTCAGAAAAGATCTCAATTCCATCTTCTAATGGACGAGGAGCAGGATCCTTGCATTGCCAGAATGCAAAGTAATATTGCCCCAGGACGAGATATGGATGGGCAAGCCACTTGTGACCACTGTTTCTCTTTCTAGAATTTCCCCCCACCCTGCACCCGTCACTCCCAAGGGCTACTTGATCTTATTTTTCCCAGAGACAACTTTTCTTTGTGCCGTCCGCATCAATTAAACGGTGATCGATTACTGCTCACCAGCCATGACAGATGGTTTGTCTAGACTATTCAAACAAATTTTTCTTTCCATCAGTGGAAAATTATTATCATAACTCCAAACACTATTCAACAGTAAGATACTGTATTCACTTTGGCCAGTATCAAGTGATTTCATTTTGTTTTGAAGAATGATAGCAGGATGTACATGTACATGCATTTCAGGAAGAGAAAGAGATGACTTTTTCCCCTGGTCAATTTGAAAGTCAGTTCAGACCAGGGGAGGGGAGGGACAGGGGACAATGACCCGAGAGATTTGCTTGCACTTTAAGGGCCATGCTTCATCCCAGAGAAGTTGAGCCTCTCTCTCATTGCGCAGAATGTATGTCTGCGGGACATTATGATGGATGATGATGTCCGATGATGCATCATTTAGCCGTTCATTCTTCCGTTGTTACACAGCCTATAATTTGAGATTTTTTGACACCCTTTAGGATTAAACTGTTAACAAGGCTTTTTTTTGGCTGTAAACCTTCCCATTAGACTCCAGGGCTTTTAGGATTTGGATGGAAATGTTATTGTCCGCTGCATAATAGTGCACTTGTATTTATCATACTAGAACTCTATTTAAGTAGGCAAAATGCCTGTAGAATTAGTTCAAGCTCATCAATAGCGTGAAGGACATGAGACCAGCCGTGGACTGATTGATCTCCTATGTTTTTTTGGTGACCAGAATGATGCAAATACCTACATGTACGCACGTACATGTACGCACGTACATGTACGCACGTACATGTACGCACGTACATGTACGTGCATACACGTACTCAAGAAGGAATGGGGAAACTCAGGAACATACATAAATATATGTACATGTACAATGTACAGTACATATATACACATATACCCGGTATGTACATGTATATGCCTTTTTTTCTTGATTCAAGCAGTGCAATACCACTGCGTATGGGGAATTGATACCAGTTTTTATCCAAGCTCTTGATTTTGTTCTGACTTCAAATATCCCCCTCAAAAAGTAAAAAAAAACCCTGCAACATATTTACATTTTTAGTCACCCACATGTACGTGCAGGTGTATGATGTTATAGGAAGCGGTTGACCACCTAAAATTTGTTACAAGTCAGTTTTCATATGTACAGTATGTACATGTACATGTACCTTATGTATGTAAATGTTCTGTGACGCGCAGACAGTGTCATTAACACTACCACCAGTATGCAACATAAACTGGCACATACACGTACCGGTACATGTACCGGTAATACCCATTTGTTATTCACGGAATCAACCCAACCTTTGAGCTCAGCTGGAGTCATCTGATGTTCAAAATCAATTCTCAGGAAACTAAAGTACCTGTACATGGACATTGACCGATTCTTCAAAGTAATGGATTCACATTCGATGCAAATCCAAACATGGAGCTGAGTCTACTGGATTTTGACAGTCTCCAAAGCTACCGGTACAAGTAACTTACAGTTACACACAGTGTATCTGTTCTTCAAAAATTCATGTTCTGAGGGGAAGCAGAGTCAGAGTTCTCTCAAAAGTCCATGGGCAGCCAAGCAAGGAGCCACCTCATATTGGGCATTAAATTAATAATGAGGTGTACATGTATATGGCTTTAGTCAGTACCGTTGTTGGTACTGTTAGTGGCAAACACAACTGCCCCCATGGTAATACAGTTCCAATCAAGTTGGGACGGGAAATTCCAGAGTTCTAGTGCATAGATGGATTTAGTCAAGGGTGTCAATTAATTAACGGCAATGTAATTAACATCTTGGCTTTATAAGTACCCTTGGTTTCAGGTCCTGGCCCTCAGCTGTCTTGGTGACAAGTGTTGTACATGTACGTACGTGTGTATTCATACACATGTATACATATACATGTTGCCAAAAGCCTGCTGAGGTCTCAAGACTGCACATTTGTGACGTGCTGCCCCTGTGGCACATCTTGTCTGTTGAGCTCAGTTTAAAATTTTCCCCAAAAGGATAGAAGAGGTTCATGCACTGGCATGCTTTTAATTTTTTCAAATCCTTGAAGGCTCTTGCATGTGATTGTGTGCTCAGAGGAATAACTTCATGATGGGTGTGACGTGGAGTTGGAAACAGAGCATCCCTTGCATTGACGTGTGAGTTTGTTTTTACCTACAACAGACTCTAATCTGTCAAAAATTATGTTGGTGAATCGGATACTTGAGTACGAGTACTTGGACGTCTGAGTACAAGTACGAGTACGAGTACTCTGAAAACGGTACTCAAGTGGTACTCGAGTACCGAGTACGAGTACTACAACACTGGTGAATCCATTGGTTTACATATTGTTGCACATTGAGCCTGACTGCTGAAGTATTGGATTTCGAAGGATGGAGTTTTTTTTTGAAAAAATACTGGTTATGTATTTGTTTGTGCCTGAAACATGTACAGTACCCTAGACACTGGTATCTTTTAATTTTGTTTTGTTTTTGGTTAACTTGATTGTACATGATATCATGTACAGTGCTTGTGTACAACGTACATGTACATGTATTTGTCTAATCAATACTTTGTTGCTGCACATATGGTACATGTAAATGCCATGGCTACAGATCACCTCCTTTACTGCTTGGAATGCAATGTCTTTAAGCTCAATTACTCACACCTGCAGTTCTTGGCTCACTGTTACATTTTGTGAGTTCTTGTCATATTTCCCAGAACGGATCTATGTAAGGGCATTCATGCCAGCGTGGGACCATTCTTTCAGTTCTGGCACATGCATGAAATTAAAGAAATGCCTAGCGTAACTACTAGTACAAATACCCAAATTCTGCAGTCTCCTCTGACATCATTGCAAACTGGCTAGGTTTGGGTCTTCAGTGTGAACACTTTGGCAGCCCATATCTAATCGGAGAGATGCAAGCTTAGACCGGCTGGTTTCCAATTGCATTAAGAACCAGCTGCTGACACAGGTTTCCGTGTTCAATTCCATTAAATGATTAAAGAGACACGGCATGGGTAAACACTGTATAATTGAGATGCTTTCGCGAAACTGGTCGCTCACTTGTATGTGGTCCTGCGACACACAAATTGAGGTTTTTCAGTTTGCAGCTTTGTCCAGATGGCAATGTAGACAGAAAGTAGTTCAGTCGCGACATGTTTTTCTTTCATGCACTTTTGTTCCCTGGGGTGGGGAGCCCCAGTTAACTTTATTTTCTAGACAGGCCATAGTGTATAACCATCTGCTGCTCCTGTCATATCAGCCAAACAGAAGGGACCAAGCTTGATGACAGAGACTTTACAAATTGGATGTTATGAAAGTGTCGTAGTTAGAGGAATAAATCTAGACATTTTGCGAAAATTCATGTATGCATCTCAACTCTTCTGACATTTTACCCTAAGGTCTCTACTTAGATTATTGTTAATGTATTAAAGCACGTGCAATTCCAAGATGAAACTGGGATTTGTTTTTCTATGAAGCCTAGATTACTGTATTCTGGTACCGCACAGTAGATACAACATACATGTACATGTATGTTCACAATTCCAAGATGAAATCTGGACTTGTGGATGAAAGGCATTGTTTTTCATCGTGTTGTAAATTTTGGCCTCCAAGTCTCCTCCGTTACCTCCCAAAATATGGGCATTGCACTTCTGTATGGAGTCATTTTTTGAGGATAAAGTACTTATTTTGGGGGGACACAGGTTACATGAGACTGCCTACTCCAGACAACAGAAAGAGAATCAAAGAAATTATGAAATTAATTGTGGCATTTGGATGTTAGATTTAAGGATTTTTGCGATCAGATTGTTAGAAGACTGTCTGATCATGATTTTAACAGTCGGAATGAACCAATCTAGGAAACAGGTGAATGTGTGTATTGGACATGTCTATATGAACATATTTTGCCCTTCCCTTCAGCCTACATTTAATTTGGGCACCACCCATTCCTGACCATGTTTATGAATTATGCAGCTGTAACTAAATGAATGAATTTTTTAAATGTGTCAATTGTTTGTGCTACTCTAATGTTTAAAACCTGCTTCATTTCTCTTTGTCCTGCCATGAGTACTTTAATTTATTTATTGTCCACTCAGGACCGGGGTTTTATGTCACATCTTTATTGTTTGAGTATTGGTTGAGTATTGAATAAAGATAATTAAATATGCTATGAAGCTTGCTTACGTAGGTTTTTACCAAGCCATGCATATACTGGTACCATACTTTTTTTCGGTACAACTACAATAGCTGTAAATTTAACAATCAATGGAAGTTTACGGGAGTCTGTATGGTATGTAGGTGAATACAGCCCCTCAATTTTTCATAGCAGAAACTATACACCTGATGAGTGGTGTCTTCTCTGATTGACATCACAGCAACAGCACTCTCTCCTTTCCACAAAAGCAATACAATTTTGAAATGTTTAAACAATGTGCACTTTTCATGAGTAAAATCCCAAAAGATGGCAAATTGTTTTCATACATGTACATTGGCAAAGGGTATAGGGTTCCACTAAAAGTGTGCCTAATGAAACTTCATCGCCTGGACCTTTTACTGGGTAACTGCCCCCTACAGTTTAACCTCTCATATTTCAGCTTAAATAACTCCTTTCTAGACTCAATTGAAAAGCTTGCATCTTCCTGACTCCTTCCCGAATAATGCTTCACAAAAAAAGCACACTAATAGCAATCAAGGTGATAAACTGGCCTGATTGCTGCAAGACAGAACCCCCCCCTTTGCTTCTTGCCCAGGGGGGCCAATCATGGGACAGCGTGCTTGCTTTGTGAAGCCCCGCCGATGCTGATTTCCAGGGAGACTCGACTTATTTGCTCGGTGATTGCAAAACCAGGGGTGTGCACGTGTATATGCGGCGGCGGCGTTTTTTTGTCAGTGATGTGTTGTGTTTATACAAGCTGTGCTGCTCTGAAGGGCCACAGAAGGTACATGTACATTTACAAACGAGGATCATTTGAGAACTACTGAAATCGGAGTTGGAGATGAAATGGAGTAGTTAGAAAAACATCTTGCATCGGTCTCACATCACAAATAACTACTCATGCTAGTGCTATTCATAGATATTAAAACTAGGTATTGATTGCTTACATGTTAGGGGATCTGTGTCATGAACAATTTATGGAGAACTCACTTTGAATACTTTCTTCATTCAAATTACTTGTACATTTACATGTGCATAATGTGTATGTTTTAGCTGAAGTCATTAAAATTGACAAGGATTTGATATTTGTTCATTTTTAAAGCATGATATTCAGCCCTGAAAGAAACATTTGGATGGTACTTGTAGCAACTCCTTGGTTTTTCCCAAAGTTATGGCCATTGGAAGACGATGGTTGAAGATGTGGATGTTATCATTCTGTTTCTTATCTGCCTATGACAACTTTCGGTGTCATTCATTTTGCTGGCCTTCTGGGATTTGGCCAGATATCAATTAACTCCACAAAATAAAAGACAAATCGCAGTGTCGTCCATTTTGATAAAATGGGCATTCTGTGCCGTCGTATTGAGTACATTTTTGGCAGCAAGTTCATCTCTCCAAATTACATGTACATGTATTGAAAAAATTAAATTCTTCCACAGTGTCTGGGCAGTGGACTGAGCACCAAAGTACACGAAAGTTCAGTACTCAGAAAGTGTACAGATATTTTCTACAGGAATGTTACTGGTAATTAAAATCTAAAGTTCGGCATACATGTACATGTACCGGTATGTAGGTACATGTACATTTTGTTATACATTGTAAATACACATGTTGTATCAGTAAACCAGCAGTTACATGTACGTGTAATTCTGTAAGATGCCAGGAGTGAAAATTTGTTTGACAATGTTTGCTTCATTTGTACATGTACCTAATTCCTGCCTTAGGACTCAAAACTGTAATCTTGTAGCCAATTGTCAGAAATGACAGAAAGTTTGCCGATTTCAGGCTGACCCTGATGAGTCACCCGGGGACATTGGAGTAAGTTTGCAAAACAAGATCCACTTGCAAAAGTTAATTACATACATGTAACATCAACAAGTTACCGAACCGGCAAGAAAGGTTTTTAATCAAACAGGCCTGCAAGCAAGCCTGTGATTCATCAAAATTTTCTTCTTTTCATATTTCAAAGTCAAACTCAATGCCCTTTTCCAAACCGAGTGAAATCTGTCTCACGTTTCACTGGCAAGCTTTGCCGGGAAATCACGCCTGGTCAGCGTGTGGCAGTGATGGAACAGCACGATCAGATGCACCTCCCAGAGGGTCGCAGTGTGCAATATAATACACGACAAGCATCTTGCTTGTGTCTGATCTCCATTAATCTGGCCAGAGTCTCCTGCTCCCCTCATGGTAGATTTATGTCAGGTGTCATTCATACGTGTAGATGTACATGTACAGTATGTACCCCGATCTTAGCGTTTCAACCACCCCCCAAGTAAGGTTCCTTGATTCGTTCAGATTTTTTTTTCCCAGGGTCACATCAGAAAAGCGTGAATTTTGTAGGAGTGCCTCTTCTGAGTCATTTCTCCCTTCAGCAAGCTCTCACATTATACACCTGTTGTGGACTCGGATTTAAATAGCAGTGGATGCTTAGGAAGGGATGGGAGAGCGTCAGTATTCAAATGCTGCCCAATTATAAAAAGTGCACATTCTTTATTCATGAAGTACATGTACATGTAAGACATACGGGTCGTTAGTATTGGTACATCATCTGATCCTTAGAGCAGGGAGGAACTAGTTCAAGACGGAGGACTTGTATCCCTACATGTACGGTATGCTCGCATGGAAAAGACAGAGAAAAGTGATTACTTGAGTATCTCCATAATGTATTATTTCTACATTATCCTTGGTAATCTTTGAAGTTTCCCCCATTTCTTCTGCAGCCTTCTCAGGTTGCTGGTATGTTTGATACATTAATTTGCATTCATATGTGTTTGCAACAGCCGAATAAACTGAGGGCGCCAGTCACTGCAGTAACAAAGGAAAGTGTCACTGGATGGTAGTTGCTTTGTTGTAACCTCAAATTTTAACACAGTGTTAAAAAAGTGATATGAATATACATGTACATGTATGCTGTGTTGCAGTGTCGGGGCACTGTTTTGATATAAATGTCAAAAGGAATGCTTAACGAAGGGGTAGGTTTTTACTATGATGATGTTGTTTCAAAATTAACTCTGGGGAAGCCTCAAATGGGAATCTTTATCCCCCCCCCCAAAAAAATAATGCAGATATGACCTGGACTTTCAATTCAACGTTCAAGAGATAAATCTTGTCTTCCTGATATCACCTGACTGAAAGGAAGCTCATCCTACTAATGAAAGGCCAAGGTCACAGACAAGCAAACAAGCCATCCTCGTGTCTTAATTTAGTCTTGCCTTTGAGAAAGTAGTTCACTTTTGGCAGGTTGTCTCCAGAGTTGAAGGTTTGCAAAGTCCCAGGACATTGCTTTGTTAAATTACAAGAAAATGTCAGCTCTAGATAAGAAATGTTCATGAGTCTTTCATCTTTCTTCAGACTTCCGCATGAAAAAACGTTTCCAAAGGTAGTTTTGTTCCTACGCACATGCACTTTCTCCAGTATAAAGCATAAAGAATTTGCTTTAACACTGTCAACATGCATACACATGTACGGTATACATGTACATGCAGAAATACAATACGCGTGATTCAGAAAGCACGTTTGGAAAAGGTTGAGATATTTTGCGCATTGTGATTGGCAGACGCGTTGCAAACTCTTAGAGGCACGCCATTGTGAATCGACCGTATTGCATTACATTTTGTTGGGTGATGTAGAAATTTTGACTGCTACTATGTTTGAGCAGTTTGCTGGTTATTAAGTGAACCAATTCACTTTAAATTGCCTACAAAAAATGTAAAAGTGCAACTTTTGTTTTTATTTAGTGGTGCAACAAGACTCTTTAGCCATTATATCTGTTTGTGTGCGGTCATTTCATTCCACTAACTAAATCTCAGGCTGTCATTCCAAAAAATTTCAGTTTTCGTCTAAAAAGTGTGCATCATTCTATAGACGGCCATGTCTCTTATTTTCTGCCATGCTCTTGGTGTTTAATGTGCTACCTATTCAATCTGTCAACACTGTTGCATTTGTATTTCCGAGTCATGCTCCCGCATAACAGTTACTGTTTTTACTACTGTCCGACTGAGGTAAAACAAAAGCAGTCCATTGAAGTTGATTTACATGCATTGTAAACATTTCCTGTGAGAGAGGCATACCCATGACAGTTCGTGACAGAACGTACTTGCAGAGTCACTTTGGAGTAGGGACCACTGTACACCTGGTAATACGAGAACGAGTGGGCCTGCAAGGTGCATGTATGTTTAGAATCGTACCGCGCAGCAAAGCTGGTGAATGCTTTCATGAATGTTAATCATGAATCAAGTGATTCTCACCAGTCTTCACCGGTGGCGTCATGTAACTTGGCATTCGTTCGCATGCTCGTCATGATCTTTGCACTGAGTTGGCAACTTTTTTTTTTTTTTTAGCCCGTTCTGTTTTCTGTACTATATAGACTGTCCGGAGAAAGTGTAGTCGATCACAACGTTACTGAATTCCTATGGTGACATAATTAGGTTTTCTGTTGTTTTTGCGCACAAATATGGATGTATGTGCATCTGTAGACCGCCCCCCCCCAAAAAAAAGATAACCAAAGCTGAAATAGGGATATTTGGAGAACTCAAGCATCTTCTCGTTTTTGGACTACACTGCCGGTACAGCGTGTACAGACTAAATTGTGGCTGTATTCCATGCAAGATTAGAGTAGTGGTACTGTAGGATATACATGTATGGTCATATTTACCAGGTCGTTGCTTTACCCAGGGGGTTAACCCAGTCTTCACCCCTTTGTACATGGACATGCATGGTGCAGTATGAACCTCTGGTTACAATTAATGTGAATTGTTGGACTTATATGAGTAGCAGCTCATGATTCTCTGATGTACATTGAAATTCTTTCTAAGGATGGATTTTGCGTCGGGGAGATGTTAATTTAATATTGTAATACTTGGTGTGAAATGATACACGCACAACATACATGTACTTGAAATTACCATTTGCATCGGTACATGTACCGATATGTGCGCAAAGAGGGATACACATCAGAGAGTGTTGCTTGTGGGGGTTTGATTGGTGTTAGTAGGGGTTTGATTGGTGTTAGTGGGGGTTTGATTGGTGTTAGTGGGGGTTTGATTGGTGTTAGTGGGGGTTTGATTGGTGTTAGTGGGGGTTTGATTGGTGTTAGTGGGGGTTTGATTGGTGTTAGTGGGGGTTTGATTGGTGTTAGTAGGGGTTTGATTGGTGTTAGTGGGGGTTTGATTGGTGTTAGTGGGGGTTTGATTGGTGTTAGTGGGGGTTTGATTGGTGTTAGTAGGGGTTTGATTGGTGTTAGTGGGGGTTTGATTGGTGTTAGTGGGGGTTTGATTGGTGTTAGGTGACATTGCTGCTGCAACAAGAGTTCCTGATAGACAACAACGTCACACTATTGAATGAGGAACTGGACCAGCCAGGATTTTATCAGTAAGTATAAGGACTGAAGGAGGACATGTCACAGTGATGTCGAGGTGAAAGGGGTGGAGCTTGTTCTGCTGGGCTGCAACCCACATTGTTTTCTTTATGTTTTTATCAGGGAGCGCTTTTGACTTTTTTTTTACAGGTTTGGGGACACTGAGTGGCGGAGGACTAGTCGTGAAGTTTATAATGGTTTCACAAATTTGCATATATACATGTATGTGCCGGTACATGTATACGTATACAGAATTAATCAGTGTTTTATGTAGTGATTCCGTATGATGTACTGGTATGTCGCAGCATTTCAAAATCTGGGGTAGAGGATGCAAGTGAATTTTTATTAAAAAACAACTTTCAAATCTTTTTTGCAATTCCGTAAAAGAATCCTTTGTAGCTCTGTTTCTAAATTGCTGGTGGTTTCATTCAAATAAAATCAGAAACATGTCCCTCTCCCCATTGGATACAAGTACATGTACTCTCCCCATTGGATACAAGTACATGTACTCTCCCCATTGGATACAAGTACATGTACTCTCCCCATTGGATACAAGTACATGTACTCTCCCCATTGGATACAAGTACATGTACTCTCCCCATTGGATACAAGTACATGTACTCTCCCCATTGGATACAAGTGCATGTACTCTCCCCATTGGATACAAGTGCATGTACTCTCCCCATTGGATACAAGTACATGTACTCTCCCCATTGGATACAAGTACATGTACTCTCCCCATTGGATACAAGTACATGTACTCTCCCCATTGGATACAAGTACATGTACTCTCCCCATTGGATACAAGTACATGTACTCTCCCCATTGGATACAAGTACATGTACATGTATTTAGGAAACACTGAGAAAAAGCAAGAACATTTTTTCAAAATGTTAGAAGCAGTCTGTAGCCCCTTGTCTGGAAGTGCAGAAGTCAAGTGGAAAATGTTTGTCTGGGCCAAAATAATGCAAGATCATGTTCATACTACTTGTGCGCTTATATTAAATGCAAAACTCATCTTTTTTTCACATCCAAGTCAATACCATTGACTGGTACCCAAAGACAAATGAAATTTCTGCACGTACACGTCGCCTGTGTGCATGTTCTTGCAAATATTAATTCACTCGTTTTAGCCTGACCTTTAACATTCATCACCGCACATTTGCGGTATTATAACATCGAGCAGTATTGATTTCCACCGAGCCCCTGCAAGTTCACTTCTCTGTTATTGATGCAGGAAAAAAAGCTTATCTCTTTTTTCCCTCTCCATCCGATTCTCGGAGAATTACTTTCCGTGGACGTATAGCAATAGACCCGTTGGACGTCAAAGGGTATCCGTGGATGCTCATCTGCGGCAGTCGGACGGGCACAATTTTCTCCTTCAAGTAACCGTGACCCCTCACTGAGTAGATAGTTTCACACTCGACTGGCTAATTGAAGAGGCCCAGCTGGGGGGGACTGTCCTAAGGGGAAATGCTTGGGGTCAGAAACATATTGAGAAAATTTCATCTTGCAAAAACAACATTGTTTGGGAGATTTTTGTCTTGAACGAACAAAAGTGGCCATTGCACAAAGACACAAAAGTTTGCTAAAGGACTGCAAATGACCAAGGAATCTCACATGTTTAATTCTGTTTCAGATTATTTAAATTAAAAAATTTTTTTTTTAAATTATAATATTTTTTCATGTACATGTAGGCCTACATTTACATGCACACAAAGATATGTACATACTGGTATATTTACTTTTGTAGCAAAATTTAACAGCTCTGTGTGATAAAGTTCTGGCAAGTTTTTCCTTTTTGCTCCATTTTTAGGTTCCTTTTTATTTCCACGTATCTAGGTTCGAACTGGCTTATTGTACACAGTGTACAGTACATGCTTTTGGTTGGAGACATTGCATTCAATATGTAGCAGTGATTTTAATCAGAGAGCACTTAATTTTCACATTGGTACGTGTACCAGTACCTTTAATTAAGGATCTTGTCGATTCATGTCACTGAAAAATTTTCATTGGAAACAGTAAAATACAGTGACTTCATGCAGGGTATCACGTCAGGTGTCAATTTAAGAGGATGTTGATTATGAATAATACCATGTTCCAGCGGGGCCGGGGATGTGTTTATCCTATTACAGAGTGCTGGTGCACAGATGTACTTGTATATAAACAAGCACAAACACTTGTCATGTTTTTCAGCATTCAAAGAAGATTCACAGCAAATTTATACATGTATATTAAATAAGAAGAAGTCTGATCATGAATATCTTGTCCTATCAAAATCAAATCTGATCATCCTTCAAAGTCTTATGCAGAGATACCATGTAAATGCCTATCACTACACGTACATGTGGCTGTGGTCAATAGTCAATACGCATCTGTTTTTGGCCTTGGTGCAGTTGCCATGGCGATGCAACCTCTGCCATTAAAATGTTCCAAGTTTGAGTGCCGGCTGTTCACCACGAGCGACTGATTTTGAATCGACTGGAAAATAACATCTTCTTGAAGTGTAATAGTCCTTCAGTCTGTTCCAGCTGTCACTTACAAATGCAAGAGCTAGACAGTGATGTCTGTCAGACTGTGAAATTTGTTTTACTGTATTTCTACGTGTACATGTATGAGCACATTTGAATGGGATTATGGGATTTGTACATAACGTCTGAAGCACAAGTAGTGAGCATTTTAAAGTCTTTTGCTAGCCTTGTTTTGCAGAGAATAATTTCCTTATCTTATCTCAAAAAAATGTTCACTTGATGTATTCACAAATCATGAAAATTACACCCTTAGAATTTGGCAGTCATACATGCACCAGGGTACATGATACATTGTCACAGAAAGAGGGTAGTTGTGTTGAGTATGCTTGATGGTGTGCATTTTCTTGTAAAAGGGAGTAACACATTTTCTTTTCGCTTTTTCCCACTCTGCTAAAACAAAATCCATGTGAGGTGATACTGTGGTATTATTGGACTGCCAAAAACAAAGGCACCCTTGTCATGATGAACAATGTAGTGCAAATGTGGTGCAATGCCTATGGTAAAGTCCCTGTGCCATAACAGCAAGGAACTACATGTACCATAGACTTGAAGTGTTGATGTGAGTTCAAATCTGAAGAATCCAAGTCTTGAAATGGATTCAATCCTGGCCCCTGCCCAGCCTTGTTCCCAGAGTCTGGGAGTCATTTTAAGCCCAAATTAGGTCTTCAGACAAGTACAGGTTTACATGTAGTTTATGATCTGGACTGAGGCACCTTGGACCGATACAGTATTATTAGAGACAGGGCTTAAGTCAAGTCAAACCATTGAGCTTGTAGACTTGCATGGACTTCAGTTTTTTTAACATTTAATATTACTGGGCTAAGGTTCTTGACTGTCGCATTGTTCATGAAGTAAAAAATTGGGAGGTTATACATGTACATGTACCTCCACATGTATATACATGTACATGTGTGTCTCCTAGAATCTCTTCTTTCACTTACATCTATAATCAATCAATTTTTAAGTAAACATTTTAAGAGGACATTACAAAAGCTGCATTTTGAGGAACCTTTTTTGGCTTTAAGTTTTTTCCCTTTAAAGTAAACCTGCTTTTCATTTTTGTCTCTTTCCAGTTTCATTTTACGGCACCAGTCATGTCTACCTGCCGCTCTCTGAGTCATCAGCAAAAACTAGTATCCACTTGGTCCTCAAGACTAGCCGGTCCAAGGGCCTTCTCCTCCTGGCCTCTGGCGACACTGACTACTGCATCATTCAGCTGAGGTCGGGGGTCATTGAGGCCCGGGTGAACCTGGGTGAGGGAGAGCTTATGGTGCGCTCTCTGCCCAAGGAGAAGCTGAATGACCTGAACTGGCACAGCGTGAGTCTGGAGCTGGCTGGGGGTTGGTTGGAGCTGTACATTGATGGCGTGCTACACCGCGAGGAGCGGACCCTGGGCCGGGCCGATACCCTCAACATCCAGGACGGGATCTATGTGGGGGGCATGGGTATGCGGAAAGCCAGCTACTTGAAATCGGCCGACCGCTTCTTCCGGGGGTGCATCGAGAACATCACCTACAATGACATCTTGGTGTTCAACGCCACTGCAGCCAACAAGAGGAGCATTGTGAATGACATCACATGGGATTGTAGTGAGGAGTTTGAGGCAGCGGCAGACTCACCCATCAGCTTTGTCAAAGAGACAGCATTTGTCCTGTACCCACGATGGCAATTAGACACTCAAGGTTCATTCGCCTGCTGGTTGAAGACATCATCCCCCCTGGGACTCCTCATGTTCAGTAGTGGATTGAAGACACAATTTTTATCAGCTGAGGTTGTGGATGGCAGAATACGTGTCCTGATGGATCGAGGGAATGGCATTGTGGACTTCACATCTCAAGTCATCATAAATGATGCAAATTGGCACTGGATAAAGATTGATGTAGCGCCAGCCAATCTGAGGATCAGCATCGACTACGAGCCAGAAAACATGATGCTTAGTGATACCTCAAGTACACTGGAGTTGACAGGGATGCTTCATGTGGGTGGTGTCGTCCATAAAGCCCGGTCTCAGGCTTTCAAGAGTGACCTCAAGTCAATAACTCATGCTAGCAGTGGCGGATCATTCCAGGGCTGCTTGAGAGATATTGAAGTCAACAATGAACTGTTCACTCTCGGTGATTCGCGTGTCACTCACGGCATTAAGATTGGCTGCGTGTACCAGTTTCCTTGCTCTAAAGATCCTTGCTTGTGGACAGAAACGTGCACTGATGCTGGACCAGAGAGCTTTGTCTGCCAGTGCCTCTCTGTGGAGTGTTTGGAGTCCAAAATACCATCCACAGATCAACCTCTGTTAGAGACGAGCATCCCCAGCATATCAGAGACAGAGCCAGTTTTCCCCATCAGCATGGATACCGAATTGCCTGAAGAGGCTTTCTCACTGATGCCTCTCACAGTGGAAGAAGGAGGCCGCAGTGTCATCTCTACAGAAAACATTCACTTAAATCTTAGATTACGCTCCTACGGCCTCCGAGAATCTCAGCTTCTGCTCGTGATTGCAAAGCGTCCTCTGCACGGTCGCATTGAGAACAGGGTTCTTCGACGGGATGATGATTCCAATGTGTTTACATTGCTGGACTTGATGGGGAGTAAGATCTTCTATATTCATGATGGCTCGGAAAACTTCTATGATGTATTGACCATCAAGGTAGAGATCCTCGGAAGGAACATTGAAATTCCTGAAGTGCTTCAAGGTGTTGTGAACTTCACACTGGAGGTAAACATTATCCCAGTCAATGATGTTCCAAGTATATCTCTTGCTGATGATGCCACTCTACGAATGATAAAAGGCTCTGTCCAGCCAATACACAGTTCCTTTCTTGAGGCCATTGACCCTGACAGTGACCCCAGTGAGCTCCTCTTCACCATAGTCAACCAGCAAGCGAATGTTGGCTACTTCCAAACGATCAGCAATCCAGGAGAAAGTATTGTCTCCTTCACACAGGAAGACATCAACAATGAACAAATATCCTACGTGCACACTGGACCCAATACTAAGTCACGGATTGTGATCCGAATCTTTGACGGTTTGGAGAAGAGCCCACTCTACTCATTCAGAATTGAGGTAATTCCTTTGGAGTTGTCCATCCTGAATGTAACAGAGTTGAGGTTGAACCCAGGATCTGTGATTCAAATCACCCCCACGGAGCTACATGTCGCTACCAACGACCCAGAGGGTCAGTTTACAGTCAGCTACCGATTAACTGACTCTCTGCGATATGGCAGATTACAGCGATTGGAACTGCACAACTTTGGGGCAGACATCTCTGAGTTCACCCAGGCTGATGTTGCTGATGGGATCATCCAGTATGCTGCCACTGTCACTGATAAGCAGAGAAGCATTTGGAATGACAGAATAAGTTTGTCGGCTTCAAGCGAGGACGTCAGCATCGACATCAGCCTCCCGGTGAAAATTGTTGTGACATCTGTGGAGGTGATCACCAACACTGGCATGATTTTGAACGTAATAAGACAGGGTGTCATCACATCAGAAAACCTTGCCGCTGAAGTGAGACTTCCCATTACCTCTTTGTCACCCCTGACCTTTACAGTCATCCGATCTCCCAGTCGAGGTCAACTGGTCAAGCAGTCCATAGGCCCAATTCCAACTGGAGGATTTTTCACACAGGATGACATCATTGCTGGAAAGGTCGGCTATGTCCTTGATCCCTCTGAAGAGGAAGCACTGAATGATACATTCCTTTTCCAAGTGTCAGTTGTAAATGCACAGAGTTCCGTAGCGTCATTTAGCATTGCATACATACCAGATGTCCGACACTTAGAAGTAACCAACAATGGCTTGACTGTTTCTGAAGGAGGGACTGTCATTGTCACAACAGATGAATTTTTTGTGACTGCAGATAATGTCACAAACTTTGTGTACACAATCACAAAGCCTCCTGAGCATGGAAGGCTAATCTTGGCGGAGCCTAGTTCCTTAGAGGTCAGCACTGATGATGTCACAATCTTCCTTAACTTTGACGTGATGAATAACTTACTTCGATACAGGCACGATGACTCAGAAACTGAGAGCGACAACTTTGAATATACAGCATCTGCATCATTCACCGACCTGTCTGGGAGGAAACGGAGTCTCCACCATGAAGGAGTCGTCAGTATCAACATCCTTCCAAAAAATGATCACGAGCCTGAGGTGGTTGTCAACCGCCTCTTCAAAGTTGTGAGGAATGGGAAGACTCCACTCACAGACCAGAACCTTCTTGCTGCAGACGGGGATGAAGACTTCAATGATGACAACCTTGAATACCGTCGGCAAAACACTGATGTTGGTGACCTGATTTATGCAGGGAATGAATCCACTGTCTATGAGTTCACTCAGAGGGACTTGAAAGATGGTTTGATTGCATTCAGGCAACGAGGGGATGTCCTTACTGGCCGGATGCTTTTCTTTGTGCTTGATGATGACCGCAGTCGCTACACCTCAGACTTCCTGGATATAGAGGCCTCCGAGCCATTTGTAGGTATACTGAATAACTCGGGCCTGCGGATTTCCCGTGGCTCATCGGTTGTCCTTACCTCCTGCAACCTCAGTGCCGAAACAAACATGGGTATAAAGGACAAGAGGATCGAGTTCCTGATAACGTCCCAGCCCTCTCATGGGCAGCTGCTCTACAGAGGAAGTCCTGCAGTGATGTTTAATCAGGAGGGCCTGGATGCAGGAAGGGTTGTTTATCACCACGACAACAGCACAGCCATGATGGACAGTTTCAATTTCACAGTCCGTGCAAAGAGCATGGCAGTAGAAGGAGTTTTCAATATCCGGATATACCTGACGAGCCACCAAGAGCCTCCTGAAGTGGAACAGCTGAAGCCCCTTGCTGTTGAGCAGGGACAGGCCGTTGTCATCGAACGTTCCCATCTGAGAGTCACCCATCCCAACCATCTGCCCATCGAAATTATCTTCACTGTTACTCTCTTTCCTAAGTTTGGCATGCTACAGCTATCAAATGAGTTCCTTCCACCTACCAGACGAGGACGGAGAGAAGCTGGAGAACAGTTGAAAACTTTCACCCAGCTGGATGTCAACCGCAACCGCGTCCGGTATGTCCAAACTGGACCTGGGATGGGATTGGACCAATTTTCATTTGAAGTGGACAATGGATTTGTCAAAGTGTCCAACCTCACCTTTATTGTGGAGATTGTACCGGCTGTAGTCCCCCTTACAGTGGCCGATTTCTTCCTGCCTGAAGGGGGCTCCAAAGCCATCACCAGTGACATCATCCAAATTGCACACCCATACTACCAAAAGCAGGACTTTGACTTTGCCATTCAGGAGCAACCTGTTCATGGCTTCCTGGAGACAACTCGCAATGCTGGTGAACGCCTCAGGAGTTTCAGCACGCGTGACATCACCAACGAATTCATATATTTTGTACATGATGGTAGTGATACAGTAAACGACAGTTTCACCATCATCGCCAGTTCTTCAGACACTGGCAAAACCAGCCATCCATATACAATTAACATTACAGTCACCCCAGTAAATGATCAGAGACCAGAAGTGACTGCCAACGAAGGCCTGACCATTTTCATTGGGACACAGGCTAAATTGACCACAGACATCCTGAGTGCAGTGGACTTGGACACAGATGACCAGAGCCTGACGTACATCCTAACTACTCCAACAAATGGCTACATGATCAAACTTCCTGATATGACCACACCAGTGCTGAGTTTCACGCAGTCTGATCTGAACAACGGAGATATCATCTTTATTCAGTCAGGTATGTACCTAACTATATGTATTTTACTTCTACTTTACTCGTACCAAGAAATGCTTGAGTTGACCTACATGTAACTGTATTTTCCAAACCTAGTTGATATCACACTCTGCAGCCCTGTTCAACAAAGACAATCTTAAACCATTGAGTGATGACCCCAACAGACCTTTCCTACTGTTGTGTCCTTTCGAAGCAGTGTGTAACCACTGTCATCAATAATGGAAAATGGCACTTTGTCCCCCCCCCTTTAGAAAAAACCTACCAATGCCCATGACTGCTGTGCACCTGCAAGGGTGATGCACCCTCCTGAAGGTATGAGGATGTTTGAAAATTTATGATAGGCTGTTAATGTCTTTGTTTACTTTATCTTCATGTGTATCCAGGTTTAAACACTGGCGGATTTCGTTTCTCGGTCAGTGATGGGGTCCATTCCACCAATCAGCAGATCTTCAGCATCACAGCTCGGCCCCTCTTGGTTTCTCTGGAGACCAACACCAGACTGTACGTAGCGCCCAGTTCCATTGAACCAATCACAGCAGAGCACCTGAAAGTTGTGACCAATGAGGAGGAGCCTAAATCAAACCTGAGCAGGCCAATCACGTACGTCATCACAGAGGCTCCCAAGCATGGCATCATTGTTGAGATCCTGGATCGAGATGAGATTGACAGAGAGATCCTAAGTTTTGCCCAGATTTCAACATTCACACAGGGACAGATTGACAGAAACATTGTTGCCTACAAGCAGATATTAGATTCCCCTGTCACGGAAGACCAGTTCACATTCAGTGTGACATTACCACTCTCCCAGAATCTGACTGACCAGAGCTTTGAAATATCCATTGGGGTAAAAGAAGAAACAACAACACAGCCTACAACTCTTAGTCCAACCACAGTTATGCCAACAACAGAACCATCTCTTGTCCTGAACTTGGGTATCGAGGTGCAAGAGGGAGGGACTATTTCCATTACAGACAAGCAACTGAACATTGCAGCTCTGGTTGAGGATTTTGGAGCCACCGAGTGGGTGTTTGAGTATAACATCATCAGTTTGCCAAGCCATGGAGTGCTGAAGAAATCAAACCAAGATATCACTGCATTTTCGACCTTCAGGCAGGACGACCTTGTTGGAGATGGCATTCAGTACATCCATGATCACTCTGAGGAGAGACAGGATTTGTTTAATTTCACTGTCACTGCAACCACTGTTGGAAATACCGAGCAGCTGGTGGCCTACTCTGGACAGTTCTTGATAACCATTGACCCTATCAATGATCAGCCTCTCAGAGTCCTCACCCGAGCCTTGAGTATGACCATCATCCAAGGCTCTCACAAAAGTCTGACAATGGAAGTCCTAAATACTGTAGATGCAGACAATCCCCCTGATGAAATCAGGTATGAGCTTCTGAGCAACCCCTCAAATGGCAAACTTGTCCTGACCTCAGACCAGAGCACTGTAATTCAGGAGTTCACTCAGCAACAGATTAATGATGGAGAAATAACTTTTGTACATGATGGCGGTGCCGTGTCTGGAGGATTTCTCTTCCGTCTCACCGATGGAGCCCGTGTAAAATCGAATAAAATAAAACAGTTCAGTATCATTGTGCAACCAGTGACACTAACCGTAACTGTCACAGGAAATGTAACTCTAAATCAAGGAAACTCTCTGGTTGTTGTCCCATCCACAGTACTTAATGTGACGACCAATGGTGATGCTGATAAGATCAAGTACAACATATCCACTTCGCCTGAGTATGGAGAGATTCTCGTCGACAGTGTCGCCAGTACTTCATTCTCTCAAGCACAGCTGAATGACGGAAGGGTGCAATATTCTCAGACCAACTTTTCCTCAAACATGGACCTCATAAAGCTCACAGTGTTTGATGACTTTAACTTGCCAGAAGATCTCAACCTGACTGTGGTTGTTAAACCGATGGTAACCTTGACACTCATGAACATAACAACTGGCAAGTCACTTGCTCTGACCCCGGGGTATCTCAATGCAACTGAACTTGCAAGCAGTGTTGGCGGAGGGCTTGAAATTGAAATAATGGAATCACCCAAGAGAGGCCTCGTCCTCAACTCCACATCCAGTCTTGCCATTTCGGAATTTCCATACTCAGACATTGTCAGTACGAGGGTGTTGTACATTGCTGATTTGCTGAATCTGGGCGTGAATGACTCCCTGGATGACAGTTTTGTCTTTATACTCCGTGGGAAGATGGTCCAACCTGTGATGCTCACCTTTCAAGTAAAGATTGTACCCCCAAGACTTGTTTCCACCACCAGTGATGCTCCTTTGACAACAGCTCCTCCTACACCAACACGTAGGATCAACACCATAAATTTTGGCATCAATCATGGTGACCAGATATTCCCTTTCACTGAAGAGGTGGCAACTACGGTAGTGCCTAGTGGAAACACCCCTAACGCCAAGTCATTTCAACCTTCTGGATTCAATCCAATATATATCATCATTCCTGTCATTGCAATTATTATCTGCATCATCCTCGTCTTGCTGGTCCTCATCTGGAGGTCCCGCAACAAGGGAAAGAAACACATGTCAGGCCGGGAGAGTCCATATCCGGAACCAGATGTGGGTCCGTACCCAGGTGCTCAGGCTGGTCCCGGGCAGAGTGGTCTTATGCCCACGGTGCAGGTTGTAGGTGCCTGCCCAGATCACCACAGCACTGGTTCTCTGAATGGAACACCCCCGGTCACTCTTAATCGACCGTTACCCATTCCGGGTTCCTTTGTTCCCCAGGTTACGGTGACTCCGCTTGGCAAACCCCCGTCACCCAGTTACACATCATTTGTAAGCTTGAACTCCAATGGAACAGTACATTCTGGTGGCTCAAGCCACAGTACTTCCAATAAATGGGATGCTTACAAGCCAGAAGTGATAGACCTCTGTCCAGCCCAGAAACCTGCACTTAAAAGGAGCCAGTACTGGGTATAGCTTTACTTAGCTGTGTAGGTGGTACCTTTAAATCAGCAGATTGTGAATCATTGCACCTATAGAAGACACCATGCGCTTACATCAATGAATCACCATTTCTCTTGTGTTTACTGGCCGTTGGAAGTCCATGCACAAAGCCTTGAAATGCAAGACTCAAAACACGAATCGTGAACATTTCAGCAAAGAAAAGTCCTTGACGGCGTGTACCTGTCAAGTGAAAACCACTGACAAACTGGCTTTAAAGGAAATCAACATTCTGTAAATTATGTGTAACATCAGAAGAGAACATATTTTTGTGGGTATTTGTAATTAGAAATTCCAAACCAGAAATTAAGAACAAAAATATTCAGAACAGTTTCTTGCCCAAGGTACATGTATGTTTTACTTTGATTGGATTAGCAGGGATCATGTGTCATAGCAACAAATCCCACAATCTCTCATCAGACATTAATTAAGAGACATAAGGACTCCTTGCAGACTCACAGAGGCATGCCATGTGCTTATTTCTAACACACCTGATGCACAGATCGTTAGCTCTCTGCTTATGTCCCTTGGTTCTGTGCAGCCTGCCATCCTTGTTTCCGGGCCATGTTTTAATTGGACATTATGTAGCTGTGTGTTCATCATTGGCACAACACAGTGAATGCTTGCAGCAAAAGCTGTAGATAACAACTGCTTGCTTCAGACATGACCCAACATTGAAGATGTTGGACCAAAGTGGTTTGTGGGAATTGTACGATAGAAGTGAAAACAATCCACAGAGAAGTATTTCATCATACACATGTGTACATGTATGAACAGGTGTGTATGCGGTAAGATTATGTGTTTCGTCCAGGTTTCAGGGAGGAGCCTTGTAGCACGTTTTGTGCTTCAGACACACTGTCTATAAAAGATGTTCTCCTGAAAAGCCTGCCAGCTGTGTTCTAACCAAAAGTGCATTGCACCAAATTTTGTTGACGTGCCGGCACAGTCAATAGGTGTACCATAGTAGTAATTGCATGTCAAAATCTGTTGTAAGATGCACTGTGGGTTACACAAATTGCATGTGGGTTTGGTGTTGATGTAATTAACAGTCGACAAACATTTGTGAAGTGGGCTTAAAGATACACAATTTGAGTCATCTCTTGTACATGAAAGAAATGTATCAATTTAGAGATACAGTAGAAAATAATTTCACGTAGAATAACATTGGGGGGATGTGATACGCCTAAATAGTTCTTAAAACAATATTTTTCTCGTGGGTTAATAGCAAAGTTTGAGGAGTTACCGTGTATATTAACTTCATCTTCACATTTAAAGTGACACCAGATATTCTGTGAATGTCAAATATCTGTACTGAGTTTTGTGGAAGTGATGCAAGGTGGTGATTTAAAATATACCCATAGACTGATCCATTAAGCCCCACCCCATTGTTCTCTGACCAAACTGTGATTTTATGTCCAACAAGCGTGCACTGAAGTCCAACATGTGGGCACGTGCGCATGATGTACACAGCTGGAGCATGCAGTGTGGCATTGGAGAAGAGCACATGCTTAAGTGCACAGTGGGCGGGGCTTACATCTGTTAAAAGTCCCTATTTTCAGCGGATACACTGATTTGTTGCTTCTGTTACGTAAAGAAATTATTGTAAGAAAGTGTCAAAAGTGTCTTTTCAAAATGTCACAAGTTGTTGGAGCCATGTCTTTATGTAAGTGGCGTTACACAAAGGCATCAAAACTAGGGAATAATCACCTTCGTAAATGCAGCATGTTATTGCTACCTATTTCTGATTACATGTCCTAAAACTGCTTAATTGTTTTGGTGGTTGATTCAAAAAAAAAAAATCAAGATCTGCAGCACGTTCACTCGGAAGGTTAATGGTTTACTTTCCTATTTTCCCCGTACATATTTTTACATTCACTGAATTGACCAAATATGCTTACAAAAGTGTCAGGGGTTGCTGAGGTAGTTTATTTTAATCAAAGTATCATCACTTTCATTCCACAGAAAAAAGTACTATTTAAAGAGAAACAGTTTGACTTCATTATGTATTGAATGAAGAAATTATTTTATGGGTACATACATAGGTACTTCAGATTTTTTTTACAACCAGGCTTTGTATTGTTTTCGTACTGTTTAATGGTTATCATGAATATGCATAATTTTTCATGCCTTGATTACCTCATTGACTTTATACGGTATGATTTTTTGAAATTTATCATAGATGTATATGCCACCTGTGGCTTTCCTTGATAAGTTATGTAAAGCTGCAATGTTAAAGAGGATGGAATAGGATACTTTTCAAAATCAAATGTTGTGAAATAATAATTTTTAATGGAGGACCAGTTTTTCAGTAAAATTATAGCTTATAGGTTCGCCACATGTACTGTACCTTGAGCCTTCGAGAGGCCTTGATTACCAGGAATGCACTGTCATCCAGTATGTTTGTGTTTAGAATCTTTTCAAGTCAAAGCAATTGCAGTCTCAAAAAGATTGACTGAAACTTTTTACCCTTTTTTTTTCCGTTTCCATCCAGTGAAGTTCTAACAACCAAATTGGGATACTTGAATTTCAGTCTTGAATTTCTTGTGAAAGCTTCCTTAGAATAAATTAAGGAAAGAAGAACATGTCCGTTTACTTTTTAACCACCAACATTTTAAGTGGCTTATGCTGATGTTTAAACTATTATTTGTTGTGAAAAGACTATGTACTTGTATATACCGAAAGGTGCGTTGGCCTTTTGACCCTGAAATCAGTTCTGTAACCCCCACACAGAAAGAACTAAGCCTTGACAACTGTCTCTTTTGAAGGCAGTTTTTATCATTTTTGTAATGCTTTGTGGAATAGTGGTTCCGGAATTTGTTTGAAAAAACATGCGTTCATAAGTTTTAATCTCATAAATATTCATGATTACAAATTTGTGGATGCTTTTTGTCTAGCATTGTCCTGAAGAGGATCACATTCAACCAAGTCACTCTGTGCATGTCAGTCTGTTGTATTATTAAGATATTTATTGTATTTTTAACTATTATTATTCACATCTTAGTTTTAGTCACTGTCGATTCTCTCTGTATAATGAAAATTAAAGACATTATTTAGAGAATAGAGCAAGTTCCTTGCTCTGTGTGTAGAGCTAGAAATACCTTGGTATGCTGAGAAGCACTGTATTCAACTCATTCAACAATATCACATGTACCTATCTTTAAACAACTGAAATGTTATTTATGCTGTAAATATGAGATGTATCTTTGCTAGAACCTGTTTTTTTCTGTTAGTCTTTGTTTTTAATATTAAGGCCAGGAAGGTGGTTTATGTAAAAATTTATTGTGTACTTTTGGTGTGCTATGGAACAAGTATTCATGACAGAAGTGCAAACGATAATGTGCTGTGGGGGATTTATTCATCTTGGATAAAGGGCAACTTCAAAGTCTGTGCCCAAATTCTTGTAAGTAACCTGCTCTCCACATTTTCCGAAATTTACATTTTAATTAAACCGAAGTTGGGGTAGATTATGCTTTGTGTTTCAGTAAACCATAGGCTGAAAGTTGTGTTTAGTCATTTTGGGGTTTTTTGGGGTGTTTGTTGGGGTGTTGGGTTGTTTGTTTGTTTGTTTGTTTGTTTTTGGCTGTTCATGGAACTTTCTGTCAAGATCTCTGTTTAAATGTTGCTACATGCTAAATGTTTTTAGGGCCTGTCCTTATGCCTGAAGTGGCTCCACCTGTTGTGGTATTTCTGAGCTACCCCTCTGATCTGATTGGTCGATGGAGTCGTGGTGTTGATTAGATTACAAAGCACCATTTGCTTGTAACTGTTTATTTGGGGTTTTTTTGGTTTGGTCTGCATTGGTGCTGGTTTTGATCTGTAAGATACAAAACAACAGACCGTGCCTTTCATAGATCGGAATTGTTGGTGCTTATTTTGTGACAACTGTTTTTTATCTCGTATTGTCTGTGATTTGTATTTATTTTGACAGATATGCAATGCTGTCACAGACTTAGTTGCTTTTGTGGAATAATGATACAGAAGTCTCAGTTCTTGTTACTAGGTTTTGTTAACTTTAACGGAAAAGTACCTTTTCGTTTTGTAAGATATTGAAATTGAAGATGTTTATTTTTGTCTTTCTTTGTATTGACTCTCTTGTACTTATTTTGTACTTAAAATCAAAAAACATAAATGTTTCGGTGAGATGCTTAAATGTTAAATGTTACATGTAGATAACTCAGTTTGTAATAATTGTGCATACAGTTCTTTTTTGGAGTGCATGGTTTCACTAACACTACCCTGTTGCTTGTGCTGGATCAGAAACGGCTTAGTATACAACTGTTTTGTGGCTTGTAGCATGTGTAAGTGAACAGTAAGCTTCAAAGCATCAACATGGCTTCAAAACCTTGTGTCTATTTCAAGAGTATTTGCGTAAGCTTTATTTGTTGTATTTCATGTTAAACTCTTTCATGTGAAATGGCTGCTGGCTGTACTCATCAAATTTCAGAGACAAGTAAGAAATATTGTATTTGTGGCAGATTTGGTGCATTTTATCCATCTGAAAAGATATGTCACAGTATCAGCTTTAATACCCGATGTACTTGTGATATAAAGCTTTCACACCCTGTTTAAACAAATTGGGAACTTATCCCTCTCGCAAGGCAACCGTATTGAACATTCGTAGAAATAACCATCAACTTTCCACCCACCTTTAAGAATACAGCAAACTCTTGAATCTACCAAACTTGTTGACCCAGTTGACAAAGATTTATTTCCTTGGTCCTAAAGATTCGTTTCCAGTCAGATGTCTGAACAGAACAGAAAGATTGAAAACTTTAACTGGTTTATTCATAACCCTGCCTTTAAAAGGCCTTTTGTGGACAGAAATTGCGTAAGGTTCATATCCATTTTTGATTAACATTAAACCGAAAGAAGCAGAGGTAATGTCTCTATTTAGCTGTACCGAATGAGAAGTCATTGTGTAGATTGCTAGAGTTTAGTAAAACTGTAAATAATATGCAAAGAAAATTTCAAGCTTTTCTGTCACAGAGCATCGGTGGCATCTAATAAAAATATTTATCACTGAAAATCTGGATTTATAGTGTTTCTTTTTTTGTGTACGTTGCATTTTGTTTTGACCAATTTGAAATGAAAAGTTTTTGGTAGTACAATGTGGGTGCGATGTTAATGGTCCCACAGAACTTGGTATAAAACAAAAATAAAACAGGTTTTGGTTCCTCATTTTTGCCGAATGTTCTGGCATTTTCTTTTGTGAGATCTTGAGTTTACTACCCAAAGAGGTCAAGGGTAGATATGGGATCAATGCATATCATGCCCCCTCCCCAAAAGGTCTTACAGATTTCGTCTGTTCCATTTCTAGTCCAAAAGTGTACAAAATGATCCAAAATATAACTTCACCCCGAGAAAGGCGATGAAGGCTACATAAAAAAATTCCAACATGTTTGGGCCCCCGAAATATTTGGTCGTTAACCTTTTTTGAAAGGTTCGGCAAAGTCCCCACTTGGAGAGTATTAAGCCAGAGAGCACGATGTTTTGAAGTCCAAGTAACTTGGACCCCACAAATCGCCTTAGTGGGAGTTTGGACGTAATCGGTACTATCGACCAATCACGTCCACATATTGAAAAGTCTAAAGCCGTGTCCGAAACGGGCTTGCAGATCTACGGCTAGGTCTATTGTCTACGCGTCTCCACGCATTTCCAATGGAACGAAGATCTAGACCTAGCTCTAGACGAGAGATTTGGATGCAGCCAATGTTACTCGGGAAAAGCTTGACAATTTAGGTGGATTTGTCAATTTTTCAGCAGCTCTTTTCGATTTTATATTGATAATTATACATGTATGATATGAAGTATGCTATATCAATAATACATTATTTTTGGACGATTCGTTGGACATTACGCAGAGTCTTCCAAGAACACGGTTACCTCCTGGGACAAACAACAAAATTCATCACTTCGGCAAACTTAAGTTTTCTGCGACGTCATGTTTACATTGACGCAACACTTGCTGACGGTAATGAAGAGCTTGTCCAATTACAGCCAGCGTATCATTATCACCGAGACCCTGAACCAACTGCCTCTCCTGTCTCATACAGGTGAGCACAATAGCCTTAAAATAGCATTCGACAAGATACGGTTCAATAAACACGGCACACTGTTGACGCGTCGCCCACACCTAGTACCTATTTCTGTACACCTGCCCATACCTTAACTCGTCATGCGTGCATACCACGTACCACAGTATTTGGTCGCAAAATCATGTAGCATAAGTTAGGCGCACCTGCACTTACCTGATAGACACCGATAGCACTTATAAACCATAGATCTAGATCTATTGAGTGAAACCGGCACGGACAAATCGACACAAGTTTTGAAGACGTTTTAGATTACTTTTGGGCCCCGTGGAGTTGGCAACATGGCCAGTACGGACGCGCCGATCGGGCAGACGGACGACCTTGCCACGCTCGGGAACCTGGATGAGAAAATCCTCCTGGGCGAGTTGAAACACAGATACAACCACGACAAAATCTATGTGAGTTGGATCAGTCTTGTAATATTGGATGCTACTACTAGTCCATAGTGATACGAACCCGTACCAATACGTAGCGGGCCTGTTAGTTACACAGCATGCACGATTGGTACATGTACTTGGTAGGGAAACCACTGAGCTTGTCGCGCTTTCATTCTGGTTTTACCATTTATTGATAGAGGCATGGTTCCAACTTCCGGTAACATTGTTTCAGCAAACCTTTAAGATTCTACTTCCATAAGAACTACATGTATGCTGTGATGTGTTTGTGCCGCTGTCAAGTTATCAACCACAACTTTCTCGATCAGTTTCTTTCCCATCTTTCAAAAATTGTTTTTAAACTTTGTAGCCTCACCTACTGTACCAGAAAGCTACTGTCGTGAACAATTTCCTAATCTTTAGGCCCCAACCAAGTTTTGGCCCCCTGTCCCAACAAGTTTGGCTTTAGATCCGCCCTTGAATTGATGGATACTTCTGAGTTTAGGTTAATTACTCGTACATGCAATTTTGTGCATGAAGTCTTATTTACATGTACAGGAATGATTCAAAGCAACTATTCTTTTTTACCCTTTTTTTTCCAGACATATGTGGGAGATATCCTTGTTGCTGTCAATCCCTTTCGGGATCTTGGAATTTATGGCCAGAAAGTAAGTATCATTGCCTGAAGGTCGGTATAATGGCATGTTTGGTTTCAGTTGCAATGCTGACATTACAGTAAATAATACAAAACCCATAAACTTCATCGTTTATTCTTCTGGGGTTTGAGCTCAATTTTGTTTTGCTTTGTTATGTTCCAGCATGCCGAGATGTACAAGAACAAAGTGAGGGTCGATAACCCGCCGCACATCTTTGCTGTGTCGGATTCAGCGTATCAGTCCATGCTAACCGGCAGTGCAGTGAGCGGCAAAAAGAATCAGTGTATCGTTATCAGGTACGGTTACTCCGTAGGAGGCCCCAGGGGGTTGAACTGTATGGGACAAGAGACATACGATACAACACCTGTTGCTTGCAGAATCATTTGATCCTCGCTCAAAGTAATCGAAGGAAACTGTGTAGAGAGATTTGTTTCTGCCGATGACGTCGTTCGTGCCGATTCCAGATGTGTTTGGTTTGAGGTGTAGTTCATCACAAGTCCTATTGTATTCATGCATGGAATATTTGGTGAAGACTACCAATCTTTGCTGTTTTAAAATTTTTTGAAGGGATAAAGAAATCAATGTACATGTAGGTGGACTTATTGCAATTTACCCCCGTGTTATCAAGAGGTGATTCATGCGAGTATTAGTCAGGGAGATACATCATGTAACCTTTGGACTTCATCATGCATTTGTGCATACATGTACATGTACATGTATACTGCACAGTGTTTGCCCTTGCACTGAACCAAAAATATCAACTGCTTTATTGCAAGGCCATAGAGAAATCTGTGTTTTACGACCTGGTTCAAGTTCACTGTGCAGGAAGCAATTTTGTATACTGGCAGTTTTCTCATTCGTATTTTCACAAAACTGTACTTTGATTCATTTTTGTGTTTTCCACTGAGCCTCATTTACATGACCTTTTGTAACATGTGATATAGGCCTGCCTAATAAAACATTGACCTGAGCTGTTTTTTTTAACGGCAAGCAAACCACAGCAACCAATCTGTCAGTATATTGAGTGAGATTTACCAAATTTGTGAACATCCAACACAGTGCAATAATCCAGTTTGGTACTCTGAAGTGTCAACAGATTTTGATGTATCGAATCCCATGTTAAGTAATGGTCAGTGGTATTTGAAGTCCTGTCATAAATAGACATATATAAAACGTACCGGGTATTGAGCTAGTTCAGAATGGTTACTTGAAGTAAATGAAGTCAAGAACACTGTTTAAAAACAATACTTTTATGAAGAGCAAATTCCACAAATCCCAAGTTTTTGAATTTCATATGTGTTCTTCATTTCTCCACTTCTTTTATAACAAAGTCCTGGTCACAGCAGAGAAATTTGTCTGATCCCTGCAACTGTGTTTGACTAGAGTTGACTGGATGTTGTATACACGCTGAATGAAAAATGCTAAAGTAATCATTATTTTGAAGACAATGACTGTTCCCCAATCATGAATCTTAAAAATACATGTATGGAATTTGATGTTTTCTTTAACAAATATGCAATACATTTTGGTTGTGTCCTTTATTGCTAGTGGTGAGAGTGGGGCCGGCAAAACGGAAAGCACCAAATTCATCATCAAGCAAATAATTGAGCTGTGCAAAGGGAAGTCACAACTTGAACAACAAATCCTCCAGGTTGGTAGAAATTTGGGTTTATGGATTGTTAGTAAGAAAAATGCATTTGTGAATAAAGGACGAAGATTAGTTTAAAACTGCAGCAACACTAATTCACTTTGCCGGTATCATACTTTCTATCAATAATGGTCAGATATTGTCAAGGGAAATTACCGAAAAGGCACATGTACGACTGACAATAGCTGAGATCAAGTTGATGAGTTCAGTATTTAAAAAAATCATTGATTGGATTCTATCTGCAGGTGAACCCCCTTCTGGAAGCCTTTGGCAATGCACAGACCACCATGAATGACAACTCCAGCAGGTTTGGGAAATACATCCAGCTCAAGTTTAAGGAGGGAAAAGGTAAAAGACTTAAAACATTAATACATGTGCATGAACAGATCCTTAGGAAAAAGCACAAAGAGAATAGTCTTTCCAAGTTGTGTATGATAAACAAATTTATAACAAAATGCAGCTTAGCATGAAAGTTGGGCAGTATCTTTCTGGAGTCGTTGTGATCGATGTACTCACCATACTTAAATGCGTGACAGGTTTCAGAGGCTCCTATTGATAATCGTAAAAACTGGCATATTAATTGTCTGATTTGTACTTGGCTGACTAGACTAAGTGCAATGGATGTTTGCTCCTCGCAGTAATGGGCGCAAAGATATCAGAATACCTGCTGGAGAAGTCGAGGGTTGTCTTCCAGAACAAAGGAGAAGAGAACTTTCACATCTTCTACTACATGCTAGCTGGACTGTCTCCTGAACAACAGAAGAAGTACAAGATGCAAGTTGCCAACAAGTACAGGTGAGTAAGGATGAAATAGTTTATTGATATTTGACCACGTAGTACATTCCCGAAGTAATTAAAAACTTCAAAAAAATCTGTGACCAGACCCTTTTTGAAGGTACATGTGTTTTGTTTCAAAGTATCGTTTATCTGTTTGGTTTTGTTTTAGTTTAATCTGGAGTGATGATTTGGAATGTGCTTGTTATTTAAGCAACTTATGCATAGTTTCATTGTATTTGGGAGACTGACATCAGTAGTTACAAGAGTTGGTAATATCAGGTCCACTGTAGACAGGTAACATCTTTAAATTATTTAAACTTGCAAATTTGCAGCAACATTCTATCATTGAAACATCTTACCCACTCGCAGATGCTTCACACTGCTTCAGATACAAAATGATTTTGTGATTACATTTGCCAGTTAGGCCATGTCTGAATTACATTGTACCTTGCTGCAGCAAGAAATGACAAGTCTATGACAGTGGCTTCAGCCAGTTCCAATAGAGTCGTGTATAATTTCAAGCCAAGTCAGTCAGACGCAGCCTAAGCTTGAATTTCTCAAGTGTGCTTGTGAGGATTGTGGAGGACCTTGGAAGTCTTACCAGCTGGTTTTTGTGTTACAGTTACCTGACTAATGGGCCCAGCAGTGCATCAACGAAGCAAGCCAGAATGAAGGAGATGCTGGCAGAATTGAACAATGCCATGGACTTGGTGGGCTTCCTGGACGAGGTAAAGAATCAAAGCTTTTTTCACTTGCAAGTAGCACTGATTTAATGTGAACCTTTTTGTACTGGCCCGAGTCCAACTACATTTCTTTGCTGGATTTTGATTTTCTACCATTGCTTAACAGCAGATTTTGTGATAACGGAGAATCCACCTACTTAATGGAAACAGTTTATTAGTGAGTACAGAACCCCAGAAGAAAAAGTTGCTTAAATCAGTGACTTTCAAGTCTAAATTACCACACACACACACAGTTATTAATTGTTATATCCTTGCCGTGAAATTTTTTTAAAGCGGCCATCTTTCACTCTAGTAAGCACAACCTTCATGCTATATCAAATCACAAAACTCATTCTGAACAAGTTGTGAGTGGGAACCATTTACTTCATCGGCAAGAAGCTCAGCATTTGTCCTCCAGAGATCTGGAAAAATGTTTATTAGAAACTCTTTAACCGTGAAGGACTGTTTACATTTGGCCTGAGGGCCAACAAAGGTGGCCATACAAGAGCAGTTTATCATTTCCAGAAGAGTAACCTTGGATTGCTCAACACACAACACACCTTGAACTGGACATGATTTTTTATCGCAGTATCTTCGCTTACCAATAATGAACATGAATTTTTCTCCAGTATGTACAAACTATGTGGCTTTATTATTCTTTTGTTATACTTTTTAGTATTGTTATAACTGTTACCCAAAGCAGAGGACTAAGAAAACTAGAGCAGAAGAAAATAACATTCAAAGAAGAGATTAATTTATTAGCACATGGCGTTTGCATCGCGAACATTTTATCAGCAGGAGAAACTACATGTGTATTCAATGAATGTACTTCCAAGCAAATGTTGATGGAGCATTTTATTAAACCAGCTTTTCAGTCAGTGTTATCATGAATATATTAACATTAAAGGGTAGACCCACAATGGCCAGCTAGGCCCTGACCCCAAATTTAAATAAGCCTTGAGGGGATAAATTTATGTAAACAAACTGAAGCTGGGGGAAGATGGGGAGGGGGTAAGTTGTAAGGAATCCTGCAACCTGTACCCACCAACAATGTCTACAACATGTCCCCCCCCCCCCCCCCGATGAAATAAATGTAACTGTTAATCAGTACTATTAAATTGGACCCTGGGCTTAATTAAATTTCATGTCCTGTGCTAAACTGAAATACTGCTTCCGAAAATTATGTGCTAAGTGATCTTTAGCTGGCATCCAGCGCCAGCTGATATGCAGAGTGTAACAATGTAGCTGGTAGTCTGTTTTTACTCAGAGAATATGTTCAGTGCTTAGTAAACCTACACGTATAGATATTCTCAGTAGCTTCATGAAGTTGAACCATTTTACTTGTTTTTTTTTACTGTGTTCCCCTTTCACCCAGATTCACTTATGTTCACATGTTCAATTTAAGTGAAATTCACACAATTTTATTTTTTCATCCTTTGTAACAAATACCTGTATGGGTATTGCTCTTATCTTAACAAGCAAATTGCGAATGAACTGAATTATTAATGAACCTGAAGGGAAAATATCGTTATCACCCAAAGTAAAATTCTTATCTCTTTTGACAATATAACTCTAAAACAACATTCCTCACAAAAACTTCAGGAAAAACCTCAGGCCACACTTCCTCAAATGTATAGTCTAGCTCCTCTGGTACCCCCAAGGTGGAAGCCTAGGTCCCTCTGAAGTACCCTTGACAGCACTTGAACAGTTTGCGCGTCCTCCTCCAATGGTAAACCGTTGACGTGCTGGCGCCCCTGCCTCTGCAATTCTAGTATGCTCCAATAGCTCTCCGTCCGTATCGGTTACTGTTGTGGCTGTCATCGGATGCTCATGTCCTAATTGTCAAATGAATGCAGGAACATGCCAGTTGAATATTTTTATTCGCTTGTGCTCACTTTTTAGTTTTGATTTATAATTTGAAAGTGCAGCCGTATGGGCTTGATGTTGTCAGGATTCCAGTTCGGTTTTTACACCTGCTTCATGCTTCTCATGCTTCATGTTAATCTTGTATTTCATGCTTTGGTCCTCACCAATCCTCAGTTTCCGATTACATTTAGTATGTGAACCAGTGATTTGATGAATACTGCACTGATGCTCACTTGAGTTCAAGTTCTTTGGCCAGTTTCTCAACTAGGTTAATTCATGTTACGGCAGTTAAAGGGTTAGGGTACATCATCTCAGTATTGTACAACTTCCACTGTACATGTACGTAAGCCTAGACAGTCATTTGTGCTATAAATGGGACACAGCACAGCTGTTGACATTTTTGTCGCCACCATATAATAAGAGTGTCTGTCAGTCACAGTTACATTCTTTGGATATTACATGTATGTGTTTTAACACATTCGGAGTGCTCATACACGTGGACGCACCGTAGCATAGGAGACAAACAACACAGTATAGGGCCTACATCACAGATACATTGTGTTGTCAATATACTACATGGTTGAAACTATGCAGCTGTGCCGCATGGACCATCCATTTTCCTGTCATTCACAGGATTGAGGGGAGTTTACAGTTGGCAGTGTTAATAGAATACTTCAGAATGTCTCCTTTCTGCAGGAATCTAATGACACATTCTCCAAGTTCGTCAGTGTCCTTAAATATCCCAATGTCTCTAGCTTGCAGTGATCCTCACAAAACCTCAGTTTGGATTTACATACCTCATGAGGGATGTGGCTAACAATCACCATGTGCTCAGCAGAAGGGCATCGGGGCAGTTTTTTCACGCAGCTCACAGAGCAACAAATGAAATATGACCTATTGGTCAGCGGAAGAAATATGTCATTTTTTAAAAGAATTAAAATTTTGATAATGGATCATTCTGTCCCAATCTCACACAGTATTACTTATTACGTGAGGTATTAAAATATACTTCTGAGATGGCCTAATGCTTGGCTTGGCTTTGTTGCTATGACAATCTCCAGGAGCAAGACGAGATGTACTCCATCCTGGCTGCGACGCTGATGATGGGGCAGATTGAGTTGGATGCCAATGAGGATGATGCAGCCTTTGTTAAAGGATCGGATCAAGCCGTTGCAACAGTAGCTGTAAGTTTACATTTGAAGCAAAGTCAAAATGAGATTCATTGATGTTTTGTGTAGGGGCCTCTTGAGGGGGTCCAGGGGTACTTGTTCCCCTCCCGCCCTAAAAAAACGAAAAATAAAGAAGGGGAAAACAAGAAATAAGTGAAATTAAAAAGAGAGGAAAATCATTAAGTTTGTTGAAAATACCATGGATTTGACACCCTCGGAAATACTTCTTGGCCCCCCCCCCAAAAAAAATCCTAGCAGCGCCCATATTTTTGTAAAAGCATATTCTGGTCATGCAGTCTGTTTGTTTGCTACGTTAAAACTCTTATACATAAAACGGTTTTAAATACATGAAATAGCTATGTCATGCATGTGGTAAGCACATGAGGCATTTACCGAATGCAGCATTTTGGACATCAAATTAACAAGTCCCAAAGTACAAAATGGTTCATGCATTGAGTGAATTCAAAGGGGTTTACTTTTGCCTGGCATGGTTTCCTTTCCTCGAGTGATCCGTTTTTCTAAAGTTCTTTTGAAATTTAGTGACGATAGAAGGTACACGTATACGTTTAAATACAGCCAGGAAATTTCTCCTGTAAGTCAATGGTACCGTTATGTGTTTCTTTTGTGCCTCTGAACTTTCCTAGCACAGATAAATGGGAGACAAAACTCAAGGGGGTCCCTTATATTTGGCAACATCCCAGAGAAGAATCATCCCATAAATTTATATGCAATTATACAGTTTGTATACCTTTCTGTTCCCCACTTGACTACACTTGATCCGTGTGTTGTAAGGGCTCTTTGAACTGTTTTTGTGTTCTCTTTTGTTGGTTACTGAAGGAACTTATTGGGATAAATGACGAGGAGCTCAGACAAGTCTTGACCTTTAACCTTAGCTCAGCCAGGGGAGATGTGTTTCAAAGGAACTACACCAAACACCAAGCCCAGGGTGAGTTGCACGAGTCTTTTTCTGTTGACATGAATGTCTTCATGACGTACTGCGTAAGAGCTTACTTTGTTGGCTTTAACCAGATTTCTTTACAAATTAGGTATGAAACCATACCATACCATATCATAATTTCTTGTTGCATTTGACGTTTAAACTTTCGGAAGTACATGTATATCAGCCTTTTTTTGCTAAAGACGTTTTTACATTGGTAGTTGCAGGTTTTATTAACATTCTGTTTGTGATCATGTGTTTTTTCATGAAACATTTGAGCGCAGTTTCTCGAGTGAAATTGTTTTGTTATACTCAAACCGTGAAAGAAAAATGTTAGTTCAAGAAAGTCCTAGATTTGCCCTGAGCACTGTGCTGTCAAGCGGTCAATCCACTGTGCATTATAGAAAGAGTTTAGTCAAGTATGCCATGATTGGATCCAAAAGATCATTAGTCCCCATCATGCAGTCGATCCAAAATTTCTACCTGACGGAAATTATCGACTCTCCTGCCCGGGGGGGCAGTACAATGGAGGCGATACAGCGGAAGAAGGAAAGAAAAAAATCATCTCCTCGGGAAATACAATCCATTTCATTGACTTTTTTCTTCCCGGGTTGATTCAACGACGAGACCTTTAGATGAGGGAACTGTGGCTCACAGCATTCACTTTGGCCAGAACTGATGGGCTAATGAAATCTATCCTTTCAGGGGAAAACGGCCATGGGACGTGTTGTTTTGTTTTCAGCACCTGTTAACATCTTATTGGCCGGGGGGAACATTGCAAGAGCTGTTAAATTTATTAAAGTGTGGACATCACTGTTAATTTCTGCTAAAGTTTTTCTCGAGATGCTTTCCTATCCAAACATACCATTTTTCCCAGCACTTTAACCCTAACCTTCCCCAACCACACATAATTAAACAGTAGTAAAGTGTTTCATTCTGTGGGGATAGGTCTGGTAGTCCCAGACAGCTGGCTTTGGCATTGGGTTTGGCATACCTCAGAAAAACTAAGTCCAACAGCTTCTGTGCACAAAGTCCCATATGGGTGTTTAACTTGATGTGAATGGGGAAGGTTAGGGTCAGCAACCCTTGGGGGGTTAGGGTTAAATAACTAGAATGTAATAAAAATGATTGAGCAAGCATTGTTACAGAATGGTTAGAAAATGAGTTGATTTGAGGCGAGGGAAATTGAAAAATTCTGACGGATAAAAGGACATCCTAAATACTGCATGCAGAATTAAAATAATTCAAAAACGAAAAAGTGAGTGTGGATTTTAAAGGAGAGAGACTTTAGGGAGAGATAGCAAAGTACATGTACATGTGTTGTGATAACAGTACGCTGTATATTGCTGTAGCAGGAGAGATACATGTATTTTTTCACAAGAAAAGTTCCAATTTCTTGAGCCTCTGAAACTATCCATCCTAAATCTTTCACTCTTTCATTGAAAAGCCTCTAAAGTACCCCACAGCCTTTAATACTGTGTCCTGGATCCATCAAAACTCCTTTGGTCTTTTTTGTAGTGTACTTGATGTTCAGATCCAAATCATGGAATAACCAACATTACATTTGGCTTCGTGTAAATAATTGAATGGCCTTGGTTTGGATTCTACATGAAACAGGAAGTTCCTCACAAAAAAATGCTTGCCAAGTTAGGTCATCGGTTCATATCCCTTGCAGAAGACGGAGTGAAAGAACAAAGAAATTCAGTCATTCAAAAAATTGCCTCAGGGCTGATAACAGTGTGTATTGCCTTCCGCTAATATAGCGTATTGCATTTGTACAGGTGGTTGAGTTCACTCTTAATTGAATTGCACAAAGGACGGGTTATATATAGTTCCACCACATAATGTTTTCAGTCGGGGGAATTGCAGGTAAATCGGGCCTGCAAAGTGAGTGCCAGCTCTGCATGGAGGACAGCAGAAAGAGAAGTGGCCTGCTGTGTGCTTTCACTCTAACCTTTGCTCTCTCGTTGTAGTTTTGGGCCATTCAACCAGATACACACATTTCTTTTTATTTGTCACAAATGCATTTGTGCCAACAAGTGGCTGGTGAACTACACGTATGGCTAACTCTCAGCACACGTTAAAAAAATCATTCACAAAGCATTTGTAAAAATCACCGATGGCTAGTAAAACACCAAATAATAAATACTGCTACTAATTACTTCAAAAAAAGGGATTCTTTTTTAGAACATGTAATTTGACATGTACATGTACACACTTTGAAGTGAAACCGGAACTACATTGTGTCACACAAACTTTGGCCTCCCACATAAGGAGCAGACAATATAAGAGAGCTCCATAAGAAGCACACTATGTTCCACAGAGAAGGTTTTTGGATAACACCACTCGTCGTCATATCAGCAAAGACTCCGAATGGACAGAATCAGAGGGCACCATTTGCATATCAGTCTGGTATTCCTTGGGTTGTGCTGCCGACCTCTACTGTAGCAGTGATCCTAAAGCAAAGCATGGGCAAGTCGGGCAAAGTGGAACTTGGAGTAGTTTGGAAGATGCATGTGTACATGTAGCAGAGTACCAGTGAGCAGAGGATTGACTGACATCTTTTTTTTTCTCCCTTAGATGCTCGTGATGCCATGACTAAGACGCTGTACGGCCGTCTCTTCAGTTGGATCGTCAATAAAGTCAACCAGCTGTTGGCTCCAGAAATATCCCTCCATGTGTCTGAAACAACTGAAATTGGTGAGAAATATAGACCCTCATCTAGCGCTTATAAATGCTATCACTATCCTTCTCCTTCTTAGCTACCTCACAAGTGCAGATCCTGACAATCTTAACAACGGAACTATCCAATTTAACGATTACACTAACAGTTTTTCTGAAATTTTTTGCACATAAGACTAATCACGTATTTAAATTCTTTGTAACTGTTTAGTGAAAAAAAATTCTGTGTAGATATTCGTGTTTTGATTCCCTTTTTTACACAAATAGAAGTAGAATTTTTTTTAATTTTCATTTCAACATTTGATCATTCCTTTGATGACATTGCATTCCAGGCATCCTGGATATATTTGGCTTTGAGCAGTTCCAAAGCAACAGTTTTGAGCAGTTATGCATTAACCTGGCCAATGAACAACTGCAGTATTTCTTCAATCAAGTGAGTGGAATTTAATATCTATTAACTCTCAGAAAAAAAGAAACCACTTGGACATCTAAAGTCTTAGCTACTAAATCCATCTGTGCTTAATTTCCTACAAATGTGGTCTATCAGTGAAGGATCTGGCATTTACGACATGTTTGCTCATCAGCATGAAAAAAATTGTCAGCAAGAGATATATGGTAACACAGACAATATGACATGCCACTTGACCCCACCCCCCCCGAAACCCATGTGACACTTTCTTCTTTTGAGTCTTTTGTAATCAGCTTTTCTTTTCCCCCCAGCACATCTTTTTGCTGGAGCAGGAAGAATATAAGAGTGAGGGGATTGACTGGACCTACGTGCCCTTTGTCAACAATCAGTCGCTACTGGTTGGTAGACGCTTGCTCGTTCTTATTTCTCCCAAATGTCATCGTTGGTTTTCCATAGTTGGAGTTCAAATTCCCACTGCTTTGATTGACACAATCAATATGCCACTGATTGCATTATCCTATGGTGTATCAGATTCAAAATGTACCTCAGGGGCCAGCCTTGCTGGAGCCGCCAGCAGCGGAGTGATTTGGGGGGGAGTCATTAGACATAAGGCATCAGCCATTAATAGGCTGATCCATTTAGCCCCACCCCATTACAGGACGTGCAAAAAGTGGAGAGGGGGTTGGCTCCCCAGTTGAATAAGTGGGGAGCCATCCCCACCCCCTTCCCATTTCCAAATGGTTGGAGCGTGTTTGTTAGAAAGAGGGAAGTCATTTGATTTTTTGGAAGTTACAGATTAGGTTTGATTTGAAATCAATAAAGAACATATTAGATTCAACTCAAGTTTGGTTTGAGAGGTTTAACTTTGGATGGAGTATAAGTCGTATCTAGAAGATAAGTTGGAGCATGTTTGTTAGAAAGAGGGAAGTCATTTGATTTTTTGGAAGTTACAGATTAGGTTCGATTTGAAATCAATAAAGAACATATTAGATTCAACTCAAGTTGGGTTTGAGAGGTTTAACTTTGGATGGAGCATAAGTCTTATCTAGAAGTGACCGCAGAGCATGTATGACCAGTTATCATCATCTGCAGCCTTGTAGAGCCTCTGATCTGTGCATTTGTGTACAGTGTTTTGAAAGCAGATCCGTTGTTTTTCCCCCTTCTTCTACTCCAGGATCTGTTCCTTGCCAAGCCCATTGGTATCCTGGCCCTCCTGGACGAAGAGTGCCTCTTCCCCAAGGCCACGGATCACACCTTCGTGGAGAAACTCAACCAGAACTTTGCTCGCAATCACCACTTCATCAAGGCCAAGGTTGCCAGCAGCAACAACTTCAGCATTGACCATTACGCCGGCAGGGTGAGTTGTGCGTAAAGGTACCAATGATGATGGCTGAAATCTTGAGAAGTCAAACTCTGTTAACTCAAAACTCCCAAGTCAGACAATCTTTTATTCTCTGCAGTAGTATAACAATAATGTACAATCCTGCTAAGTCCAAACTCTGCGTAACTGAAATGTTGAACCTGTTCCCTTCAGGTTTGATTTGGCAAGAGTTTATTGTACTTCCATTGTACAGATATCTTCCACATCTCTCATTCAATGTACACGTGTCTCCATTGTCCAGGGTATCAGTTTGTAAGCATATTTAGGGTTGGAGAAGTAAACATGGAGGTGTATTTTGTAGAAGACTGGACACTTTTTTCTAGGAATATTGCCATTATAGTAACCCAGTTTTACATTTTTCATGTAAAACCAAATGGGCATGCTGATTCCCATCTTAGTAGCAACATTGGTGTGGGTTTATTTCGAGGATGAATTTGCACCAGAGAGATGTAAATTAATTTTGGATTTTTTGCCCTGCCCGAGCTATTTTAACACTGTATGCTCAGTGTATGCCTCTGAAGGCTTGTGAAAAAAAACCACAAGCGTACTCGGGTGGGACTCGAACCCACGACCTCCTGCTTACTAGTGCAGACGACTTGACCACCGTGCTGGCTCGCGCGCGAGCTTGTTGATGTGGACTGGCTGGTTGGAATCAGATGTAACAGCGGGTACCGCAAGCAACTATTTCAAGGATGGATAGCTGTTGTAGTGTTGTTCGTGGTACCCGCTGTTAACATCTTATTCAAACCAGCCAGTCAACACCAACAAGCTCGGTGGTCGAGTGGTTAAGACGTCTGCACTAGTAAGCAGGTCTTGGGTTCGAGTCCCACCCGGTTTGGGTTTACATTAATGTTTCAAACTTTCAGCATTAGTGTATATATTGAATTCATTGAATAGAACAAATAAACTACTGAACAAATGTATTGGTCTTTGTGAGTAAATATAATTCGTGCATCTTTATCAACAAACTTGGTTGAATTTATTCATATTCAGCATCTTTGGCTTGGATTCCAGGTTTGTTCTGGATTTAGCTTGCTAGCCACAAGTTGATATGTATATAAGGCCTCAAGTGGTTTGCCGCTAAAAAAATATGATTTGAACGTAGATTTTTATTTCCTTAGGGTCTATATAAGCTCATTCAAAAGAGGCACTGGTATTTTGGTCATTAAAGAGCAGTTGTGGTGTGATTTTGTTTCCTTTTTTTTTTGTTAGGTGGAGTACACTGCCGACCTCTTCCTGGAGAAGAACCGTGACACGCTGCCATCCAAGGTCATGCAGATGTTACGAACCAGCACCAATGACCTCGTCAGCCAGATATTCAGAGGTTGGAAAATGCTGGATTCCTCTTGGTTTTAATTTTGTAGAATCAGAACAGGCATCACTCTCTTGCACAGTTTGTATTGGCACGTGAAAGGCCTCGTTTCCCAGGGGGTTTTCAAGTCTCGTGATGACAAATGTGCAACATGCGCATTGGTATGATGTCCCTTTGGTAATGCCATTTCCTCCCATTTGTTTAAATCCAATGAACTTAGTATCTGAAAAAACAGACACTGATGGTACGTGTACACCTGTTGGGTTTTAGAAACAACGCCTGCATTCCGGATAGGGAATGTCTAGGAGTGAGTGAGATTTGTTATGCAAAAGGTACTGCATAGACTTTGACAATGTAGAGCTCAATGATACTGGCTCTTTCAATCATGTGCCATGTTTGCTGCATATTGCTTTGTCCATAGCCCTTCAGTCGCAAATCCTCCGATTTCAATATGATTTTTACATACACCCTGGGGGGTTAGGGTTAATCGTATTATTGCAGTGAGCCAGTTTGGTATTCCAACAGCACATGCTCTACTGAAGCATGTCAAAGGTCATCTGGGAAAAACCCGACATGCGCATGTGACATTAGCCTAATCAGCGAACCTGCCCTTTTGGAACTAGCTCATTACTAGGTGTTCATGTTGACATTTTTTCCGTCGTAATGTCCATTCAGGAACTGTCACTAGAACGGGTACGCTAGCCCTGCAGAGCCGGCGCAGGAGAACCCGCAGGTCAGCAAAGCCGAAGGTAAGGCTCCTTGGGGTTGTGGAGGAAGCCGTCACTCCTGAGCACTCCTTAAAATGTCTGTCCCTTCGAATCTCTCAGTTTTTCCTTGTTTGTAAGGTTTTAATTCTGGGGATTTTCTAGAATTTCATTAAATGCAGGTGAAACCTTCAGCCTCACCTTGAGCTTGATGTAAATTTGTTATAAACTGCATCAACTTTGCTTGCACATCAGATTGAGACATAAACTGCTAATGTGAACAAATTTTTCCTTATTCCCATTTCTCAGCTAGGGACTAGGGAAACTGTCAAGAAGATGACTGTTGGTGCACAGTTCAAGGTTAGTTAATGTTAATCTGAAATAAAAACCAACTTTGATGGTTTCTACCCAAATGTTCACAAAGAGATCAGACATTAATGCTGGTCTGGGAGCATTGATCTCTTTAGTCTAAAGCGTGGACTTGCAACCACCAAGGTTGTGGTAACTCACAGCAGTTGGAAAGAAATGTTATTTTGAAACGATTTTTACGTCTCGTTGAAGTGAAAGGTCACTTGATTGACATTTATTTTACCTGGACACTATGCTTGTTTCCTTCAATTTTTCCACATTCAGAATTCACTGTCTGTTTTGTTGGAGCTTCTGAACCTGTCCAACCCTCACTTTGTGCGCTGCATCAAGCCAAACACCAGCAAGTCAGCCAAGCTGTTTGAGGACAAGTTTGTCACGGCTCAGGTGAGAGAAATGTTGGAGAGCAAACGCTTGATCCTTTGTAGAAGCTGGAATGCAGAACTTCAGTGAGGTGAAACTGGTACCCAAGGTTACAGTGATACATGTACATGTACTTTGGGTTGTTTGATTTTCAGTTGCGCTATACTGGTATGCTGGAGACAACCAGAATCAGGCGTCTGGGTTACGCACTGAGGCCACACTTTGCCGACTTCGTCAAGAGGTGAGCTCAGTCATTTTGAAGATTTCCAGTGCCTGTGCTTTCCCAAGAATTTATCAGGTCTAGATTTTGTCCAGCATAATTTGTATTTATAACGGATGTTCTATATTGGGATGCTTTTGCAGGTACAAAGTGTTAGCTCGCAGCCCTCGATTGTCTGAGGACAAGCACGGCTGCGTCAAGATCCTGAAGACCGTCGGCCTGACGGATTGGCACGTTGGGTAAGCTCACCTCACAAATACCACCACACACACTTAATAGGTTTCTGTTTGTGACGGGCCTCTTGCAGGTCTATGTAATATGCCAGAACTCCCAACGTTGACACTATATATGGCAGATGACACTGCTTTGCTTTTGCCACCGTTAGAAATTGATCTTGAGAGCTTGATGCCGTGTTGACTTGATAGGCATTGCATGGCACACAGAGGCTCTGTACTTGTTGCCACCGGCATATGGGTCCCACTTAATTTTGCTGAACAATATTGCATTTCAACAGAGTACCTGTGTAGAATCAGAGGGCACCATTTGCATATCAGTCTGGTATTCCTTGGATTGTGCTGCTGTAGCAGTGATCCTAAAGCAAAGCACGGGCAACTTGGTGTAGATAACATCTATTAGCCTACATGTGTAACTCTGGTTTTTGGTGCTATGTCGGATACCGGTATCGTGGTGGATCACATGTTTGGTTTATCAACAGCAAAACCAAGTTGTTCCTGAAGTACTATCACCAAGACCAGCTGGAAGAACACATGCAGAAACTGGGCAAGTCAGCCGTACACATCCAAAAAGGTAAAGTCACCCAGTCAGTCACAAATTGGAATTTGTGTAATTTTTGAAAAGATGCTCTTGGGGAATCATTTACCCAGCTTTGTTTCAGACTTGAACCACGGTGAACCATTTCATGTTTGAGAAATTGATGCTGTAGCCGTGGATGACTGTTTGATTTGTTCACTAGTTTTATTTATCTGAGATCATTGAATTTCGTTGAGCGCTGAATGTAACATTTCATTCCAGCTTGTTGGATCTTGTTGGATTTTCACTTTGACAGTTGGAAAGTTGGAGACTCACTGACTCGAGAATTTTAAGAAGCAATCCCATGGTAACAATATTCTGTCTGGCAGGCTGTCATTGGGAAGAAGGGATTTACTCAAGGGACTGAAGATGTGTTGGCGGGTCTAAAAAAACAGGTCAGGAGAATGGATGCTAAATTCAAGGCCAGGACATAATCAGCATCCATTCCCCTTGAGTCAGTTGGGCTAGTACATATTTATTTCCTTTCATAAATACCTTTCGAGTCACAAAGTCTAAAATTTTTAGAAATAAATTTCGCATAATTTTTCAAATTTTATATCACCGTTTTCAATCACCCCTCCAGCCATGTTTTGGTATGTTCCTCTCACAAGAGGTCATTAAAAATCTTTATATGGAAATTGGCACAGGCGTTGTGTGGACTGCTTGAGTTGGCATACAGCCAGCCAATGCTTTATCAGTCCTACCACATAACTGGCTCTCAACCAATAGGAACGGTTAAACGGTCTGAAGTGGTTATGAATGATGAGCCAACAATGATCGTTTATCTTGCTCAGTTGCGCGTGGCTTTCTGGCCCGCTGCCGCTACAAGTCAAGAGTGAAGAAGGCCCAGCAGCAGAAAGAAGAGATGAACTCCTTCCTCCTCCAATTGGCCAAACTAAGCCTGGATCAGCAGCACAAACTCTCTAAGGTCCTCCAGGGTGACAAGAAGATTCCCAAGTGTAAGGCCATCATTGACAATCCTCTCATCGCTGCCAAAGTTATATTGCAGATCATAAACCCTGTATAGGAGATTTTTTCTACCTCTGTTCACATGACCATTGACACTAACCACCTTAAGACTCGGCTGTGACAATCCTCTCATCGCTGCCAAAGTTATATTGCAGATCATAAACCCTGTATAGGAGATTTTTTCTACCTCTGTTCACATGACCATTGACACTAACCACCTTAAGACTCGGCTGGGACAATCCTCTCATCACTGCCAAAGTTATAAGAGAGAGTGCAGATCATGAACCCTGTATAGGAGAGTTTTTCTACTTCTGTTCTCATGACCATTGACACTAACCACCTTAAGACTCGGCTGTGACAATCCTCTCATCGCTGCCAAAGTTATAAGAGAGAGTGCAGATCATAAACCCTGTATAGGAGATTTTTTCTACCTCTGTTCACATGACCATTGACACTAACCACCTTAAGACTCGGCTGTGACAATCCTCTCATCGCTGCCAAAGTTATAAGAGAGAGTGCAGATCATGAACCCTGTATAGGAGATTTTTTCTACTTCTGTTCTCATGACCTCAAAAACAGAAAATTCAATTATTTGGTTTCAAGATTGCATTGTAAAAGCATATTTCAAGATGTTAGGAGTAAACTTATCAAAGGTAGCTGGAGCACAGAACAGTTATACACCTGAAAATTAACTTTGCCGTACAGTTTTTCTTCTTTACTTTTGTGACGTGATCTGGCTTGGACTAAAGGAATAAATAACCGGTTAGGACTGAACATTGATTGATTGGACTAATATTTCAGTACTTTAACTTTTTACTCTGCAAGATAGACCATTACACAATCATGCTGGGGTTTTTTTTGGGGGGGGGTTGCTTTTGTGGGAATTTGGTGCTACTGAACATTCAAGTATTTGATGGATTGGAATTTACATTATTCAAGTATTTAATTATTCAGCCTTATTACGGACCCAGTAAAATTATGCAGAATCTTGTTGAATTCAGAATTGGATCTAACTTCCAGAATCATTGTCACATGTATTGGTTCTTGGCAGCCTTCTTTGAATCCATTCGCAAAGGAGACAAGGTGATTAAGATTGAGGCTCCCTCCATTCAGGTTCAGCAAGGCACCAACAAAAAAGAGGAAAAGGTAGGAATTGAGAACAGGTCATCACATAGGAGAAATTTGTGGAACTCGCGTTTGTAGTGTGCAACCAAAGTATTTACATTGGAGAGACCACATTTCAGTAGCACAGTTAACTTGTTACAGATTGTGTCAAAATAAAGTCTCATCTTTGCATGATTGGCCTGAAAAAACCTCAAATTGTCCAAGGCGCAAGAAGTGCATCATCTACTCATCGAGGTCATCTGTGCCCCTTGAGGTGCGGGAAAGCAGAACAAGATTTTCAGCCTGAAATAGCCGCTTTTCTGTTTACCATCCAACGTGAATGATTCATTTGTTGTTCAATAACTAAAGTACATTGTGATTAAAAGTTAACACTTTGAATGGGAATGGGATGATTTGGGAAAAGAATTCCCGCTGTCATTTACATTTCACATGGTGTAAAAATGTGTTCCCACTTGTGTGAAAAATGTGGAAATGTTTTCCCATTTGTGTTTAAAAAATGCAGAAATGTTTCCCCGTGTGTGGAAAGGTGTGAAAATATTTTTTTCACTTGTGTGGAAAGGCATGAGAATCTGTACCCAGTTGTTTGAAAACTGTTGAAAAATTTGTCACGATTTTTGAAATGAAAATGAATTCCCCGGGAAGGGAAAAGGTGTGGAGAGAATTTCTTATTACAAGGTTAACTGTTATTCGCAGGGTAATAAAAATGTAACCTTGGGTCTTTGTTTCTCTATTAAAAAATTGCATTGAAATTGTAGGATTTGGGACTGTTAGGGTTAACCCTAACTGTCCCAAATCCTACCCCTAGGGGGTTAGGGTTAAAGGAATTTCACTGGCTGTCAGATATTATGGAAGTCTGGAATAGTTTCTGCTAGACGTTATTCACGTTGAAGCCATTTTGATTGCATTCCCATCTTATTCAGTGTAATCTGGTATTCATGTAAATGGGGTGGTGCCAGACTATTTGGGGTTCCATGCTTCGCTTTCATCTGTTTTATAATCTAGCTTAAAACCTTTAGATATAAGTCACAAGTTTTAAATTATTCATCATTGTATACCAAGGTAATTTCAAGGAACCTTTAATTCATTGCTTTCATTTTTGTTCTTAGTTTGCCAAAACAAAACAAGTTAACCTCACTTTCTATTCAATATGGCCGACCCATGAACAATGTCAGTTTCCATTCCTTGTTGGTAACAGGTGTCCTCCGAGGAGGAAGAAGATGGTGATGATGACGAGGATGAAGAGATCATTGAAGATGAGTTCGTCCGCATCAGGAATAACCTCTTTGGCAAAGAAGGCACCAGACAGGCATCCATTCACTGGTTCAAGGCCACGCAGTCCATGGCAGTGCGGGATCAGACGGGGACCTTTGCCAAGTGGTTCCACGGCATCATCACAAGAAGGTGATCCATTCTCTCCGTCTTGAAATATTCACAACTTCAGTTTGGGTTACAAAATGCTCCATGACTTTTACTGCAATTTTTAGCTCCACTTTGTGACAATACTTTAGATGCAGGCATACAGAGTTTAAAATTGGAAACAAAATCAGAGAAGGAGCGATCACCATTCTTCCATCAGCTGGAGGGGAGTTTGACGAGGTTGATTCCACTGCTTTATTGGGGGTGTGTTTAAAAGAGTCCAAGCAATTGCCAATTCTGTAATGCGAGGGATTCACAATAGTGTGCCTCCAAGAGTATGCAACGTGTTGGCCAATCACAGTGCGCAAAATCTGTCGACCCCTTCCAAACACGTGCATTAGGTTGACAAATTATGTGCATTGTGATTGGGCAACACGTTGCAAACGCTTGGAGGCACTTTATTGTGAAACGCCCGTATTGTGATTTATGTTACAAGTTCAGATGTACCTTTGTTACCTAAGTGTTTATTGCCTCCTTTGAATGATCTATTTCTCTCTGCAGGCGAGCTGAAGAGTTACTGGAACACCAGCCAGTCGGTGCTTTTCTGATTCGTGTCAGTGAGAGTCGGTTTGGTTACTCCCTGTCTCTCAAGTGAGTCCGTCATGACCCATCCGTCATGAGTTTATGAGTACTTTTATATGTGACCCAATCTAACAAAATGAGTCATACGTTGTCAGAGCAATTGTTGAGTGAAAGGCCTTTGAATATATATATTATATACGATATATTGTTCATTTTCACGAGGATGCAGAAATGGGTGATACAAGTACATAAAAACTGAGAATTTAGATGCCGCACTTTTATGGGGGGCTGGGGGGGTTGGGCTAGGTGGCTCCAGCCCCACAAAACTTTTGTCTGTCCCCCCCAAAAGTGCTAAATAATAAAAAATATAATGAACAGAGCCGTAGCAAAAGTTGACAAGTGACGTCAAGTCACGTTCATTTGAAATTTGTACCAATATATTTCCCCGTGATTGTTGCATGAGAAATGTTCGTTTTCCAGATGGAAAGGATGGAGTTTTTTTATTGTCACATCTTTTGTAGGGCGGAATCTCGGTGCAAGCATTTCATGATTGACCTCACTCCCACCGGTAAATACCTCGTCGTCGGTGAGATGCCAGTCTTCAAGAACCTCCAGGAGCTGGTGAAATTTTACAAAGTGGTACGAAGTAGATTGGTCTGGAGGTTTTTTGTTGCTCAATCAACTGAAGAAAGTTCTCCATCCCGACACTAGTCCTAGAGATCCTTATTGGTTTAAGTTCTGCATTCTATATGAAAGTGCCAATTCATAGTGCAAACAGTTACCCTGTTACCCAGGTATCATACTGAAGACAAGTTTTTACAATAAGTCAATAGCTTTCAATGAAGCATTGCTAAAATAGTTACCGGTATGATTTTTGAAGGGAAATTGATATGATTTCCCATATTTTGGATGAGTGCAGTTTTTGTCTGTTTTATATATGAAGTAACAAATAAATTCTTCAGAGATTTCCTGAATGTAAATGTAACGATTTTTCTTTGAGGAAGTGTGTAATTTGTCAAAAAGTTCATTTCACTTCTTGGCTTATTCTTCTGAATTCTTTTTATGGTATTTTTTCTTTTTCCACAGAAACCGATTTCACCATTTGGAGATGTTCTGAAACAAGCATGCGGCCAAGTAAGAACCATGAATGCATTGCAGTCATTATCAAAATTATTCTTTATCATCACAATAGTTCTCTGCTTTCTTATCAGTGAAAATCCATTTTGTAAAGCACATGCCTGTGAATCTACAAAGATATATCATAGACTTCCCTTAACCCCTTCGCGCCGGGAGGCGGCTAGACACACCATAAAAATTGACATCCTCAGCCCGCTTTTCAGCTATTATTCTCGGCCCACGCTCCCGCAAACACGGTGAAAGGAGGCATACCCTGGCTCTTGTATATATGGTAATTGGTCTTTTTGTGTTGCCCAGAAATGAAAAGACCGAATTAGCATCATAATCACCAGCTTCACAATAGTCCCCACTTTGAAAAGAGCCGGAGAAGTACATGGAAGAGAACAGAAATGTATCCCCAAATTGTGCTGTTGCATATTGCATAGCAACTGTGCAGGACCATTACCGGTAGTACTATATAGAAAGTATGTGCTATTAATTCAACACCATACGTTATCAATTCAACACTGCATGGTGTTAATTCAACACCGCACAGGGTTTATTCAGCACCACCCAGTGTTCATCCGACACCTCACAGTGTTCACTCACAACCGTCCCAGTGTTCATTTAACATCATTGCTTTTGCTGTGTGAAACATTACAGGACTAAAACATGAAAAAATGGATACTCTAAAATTACTAACCACGACGTCTTGCTCCATCACATGCCTCGTTTGTTACCTTAGTAACCATTTATAAGCTTGCTTGTGCAGTCTCTGTTGAATCAGAGAGGGGCAGGTTGACGCTTCACTCACAAAGGCTTGTGAAATTTTTGTTTCCACAAGCTGAGCGAAAGCACAGAGTTTCAATGCTGTTCCTTGAATTTTGAAGGCAACCTCAGTCCTAAAATCTGCTTAGTGTTTTTGCTTTACACTTTGATTGCTGTTTGTAGGCAGAGAATGAGCTTGATTACTCCGAACTCCTGGCTGACAAGAAAAACAAGCGTGCATCCGGCGTCCCCTCATCACTCGTCAGGAAAATGAAAGAGAAGGGGATGGACCAGGAAGAAGAGGTAATGCAAGACATTCCGTCTAATCACCTGTGATTGTGTTGAGGAGAACTGTCAGCTTTGAATGTAGAGAACCAAATTGATTTGTGACTTGACTTGACCTGTGATCAAATGACTTATGACTTGACTTGTGACTTGACCTGTGATCAAATGACTTGTGACTTGACTTGTGACTTGACCTGTGATCAAATGACTTGTGACTTGACTTGTGACTTGACCTGTGATCAAATGACTTGTGACTTGACTTGTGACTTGACCTGTGATCAAATGACTTGTGACTTGACTTGTGACTTGACCTGTGATCAAATGACTTGTGACTTGACTTGTGACTTGACCTGTGATCAAATGACTTGTGACTTGACTTGTGACTTGACCTGTGATCAAATGACTTGTGACTTGACTTGTGACTTGACCTGTGATCAAATGACTTGTGACTTGACTTGTGACTTGACCTGTGATCAAATGACTTGTGACTTGACTTGTGACTTGACCTGTGATCAAATGACTTGTGACTTGACTTGGACTTGCAAAAATTGACTTGTTACCACCTCTGGAAGTCATTCTTTTGAGCTTAGTGATAACACCTTGTTGTTGTTATTGGCATCTAAAGTTCATAAGTATTGGTTGGCTTTTGAATAATCTTCCTCCAAAATTAAAAGGCCCCACATTTTAAGCAGTATCATATTACCACAAACAGCTATTTACTAAGAGTCATTCATGAGCTTTGAGGAGATTGGTGATGATTGAATGCGCTGTACACCTTGAATCTCTCTAGTTTAAGGTGGCTGCGCAGTTGGATTGCATTTTGGAACATTGTCATAATAGGTCCGTCTGAATTTCTCATTTCCCTCCTGTTTTCTTGATTATGAATCAGTCTGATTCTCTTCAGATCAGACCTCTGAGATAAAGTCTAAAATGAGCCTGATTTGGATGCTGGCATGGTGGCAATCATTCTTGTATTTTGCCATTAACATTATGTATTATCAGGCTGAATTGATGAAGTCATTTGCACTCTTCTTTGATTATTTTTCCCCCTTCAGGCCGTGTATTCCCCTGATGGATACAGCTTAGCGCCCTCTACAGGTTCCTCCAGAAGGCTAGAGCGTCCAGTCAGTGAGGCGTCTTATCTCTACGTCGATGCTACCAACGGAAAGGAGGTATGCAAGGAGAGTCTGAAAACACAGAAGCGGGAAGACCTCAGGACTAAGACTTTGCCCACATATTACCATTAAAACAGAACGGCAGGTCAACTTTGCCATTCCGCCCTATCTAGCCATTGGAACTGCCGCTGAAAGGGACCATTTGTCTCATTGGTGGGACTGGAATCACATTTTTTGTGCTGAGAAAACGGGAGTGTTCCCATATTAAAAGAGAGCAGTAGCCAGTATAGAAATTGTTACAAGCCAGCCACTGTCCTTTCTTGAAGCAGCATCCACATACATGATTACTGCTGGCACAGATTGACAGATCAAGTGTGAAGAATGCAAAGCTTACATGTATATCTTTCTGCAAACTGTGATGCTATATTGCATCGTGTATCGGCATAGTATTCGGCTGTAGTGATGCTGCATTCTATTTTCCATTTTAAGGCAATTGAACTACAAGTAAACATTTCATTTTATTTATATTATTGCCACAAAGGCAAAGAACTACAAGAAACACATTCCTGATTTCTAACCCTCCATGAGACTTTTACTTCATATCTTTTCCTAAGGCTCAATGATACCTTTCAAAGTTTTACAACCCGATCCTTAGTAATACAGTGTTATGATTTCGAAAATCGTTCATCTCTGTTAACGTTCAGATGGCAGCCAAACCATACTCACACTTTGTATTAGTGTGAAATTCTCGCACAAGTGCATCTATACTTACCATTTCTGCGTAAGAACTACACAATGCTTCCTTACTTTTACCCCTCTGTGTTTTTCTTCTTGTATAACATTTTATGATTCTTCAGATTGGATTTTTAACGAAGGAATGTCCTGTTATGAAATATGATGACGAAAACCCCAAGGAAGAAAAGCCTTTCATTCACAAAACCTATTAGTTCAGTTTTCAAAGTATGGAGTTTGAAGTGTGGAGTGGCTGATGATGTACAAACGTTCTAAGATTCTGTGAGCAAGTTTGGTGGGAAGTTGTTGAAGAGAGAAGTTAAGGATATCAGAAAAGTTTGCATTGGTGAACTACTTCTAAGTTTGTCCGTGAATCACAAGACATTTCTAATTTGTGAACCTTTTGACCATGTGTTGGTTGAGTACTGCTTGAGTCATGAAATTTTACTGCCAATCATTGAGCTTTGTTTGGAAAATGTTCTGACGTTTGACTATTAGTAACTGTTTTAATGTTGGATTTTGAACTAAATACAACAAATTGTACTCTCACAGTTATGCAATAACTTCAGCGTCCAGAACAACAGTACTCAGGCATTATGCGACCAAACCCAACATTTTGGAAATATTTTTGTCCTAACAGCAACTTTGGTTGAAGCATGATAACACGTTAATTTGGGTTATTTGACATGGACTCGGCTTAACATTGCTTTACTTCTGTAGCCTGAATGCACTAACAAAGTAAATTCAAGTGACTAATTTACTAGCATGTGTATATTAACATTGTGCTGTTTTTTTGTGGGATTGTAAATTTCTAAATCAAAGGTGCATGAATCACCTAGTAGATTGTCTTAATTTTTCTGTTTTCTAACATTTTGATCATCTCTTCAAAATGGATATGCCAGCTGTCTTATTCCTGCCTGTGAACGCTATAAATATTTCTCTTCGCATCGCACTTTCTTGGTTGGCTTTGACTCACGTTTGTTTCACACTAACATTCCTTTTTCTGCATGATAACAGGAATCAACAGCAGGGACAGAGGGCACTTTTGCCTCTGCCGTAGTGTCTGAGCAGTTGCAGAAATTTGCAAAACAGATTAAATGGTCAACCCCCCCCCCAGTTTTTGAGGTTGTCCACAGTTAAATTCATAAGGAGATTTTATGTACTCAGTGCATTAGTTGCAAAGAAACTATGTTCCTGAAAAATCTGGGAAAAAAAATTGAAATATGCTGAATATGAGGCACAAGTATGTAATTTGTGGGCTTTACATTTGAAATTTTTGGCTCAATTTGCGGAATTCCCATTCTAACTTGTGTTTTACTATTTTCCCTTATTATCTCACTGTGTCTGTCACCCCCGTTGCCCACCCCCTGATTTGTCTGTGCTCCCCTGTCTGTCTGTCTGTCTGCCTGTTGTCTACAGCTTAGTCGCACTAACAGCCTTGACGAAGTGCCCCCACCTCTGCCCGAGCGCCTATATTCTGGAGCTTATCGCTTATCACGCCCACCGCCCCCTGCCCCACCTGAAGAGGACACAAGCGATTCTTTCCCTGCTGTCCGCGCTCCGCCTGCCAAACCCTATACGCCAAAGAATCGCTAAGGAGCCTCTGGCATATAAGGTATGCAGGATCTAACCTTCCTTTATCTGTTATGTTGGACTCTAACATCAAACATATTTGATGCAAACAAAGAAATTGCTTTGGTGCTCCAGTGGCGATGTTGGCATCAGAGCTGATCATTACACTAATTACACTAGTTATCAATAGTTACAAAGTTTATGCTGTGGGCTTATCCAAGGAGATGCCATAACTGCGGTGGCACTGCACGAACACGGGCATTTTTGGACTTGACCCACGCGCGTTTGGCAAATCACGACACTCTGTTGGTCAAGGTGACATGTAATGCTGGCATACCACCTGTCCGTGAATTTTGTGCTGTGGCAGGATCAGCTTCCAATTCTGATTGCCAATTTTATGCATTTAATTTAATGCATTCCAGAGCTACGGCTAGGTCTATCGTCTACGCGTCCCCACGCATTTCCAATGGAGCGAAGACCTAGACCTAGCTCTAGACAAGAGATTCGGGCGCAGCCTTAGTCTCAGGAGAAACAAGTGGTTACTGTTCAATCACATTGACAGCCCTAATGATTATCAGTTCGAATTCATTTGATAAACTGTGCCAGTGTGTTCCTCTCAGGTTGCGGAGATTGCATGCCGTCCCTTCTGAGTTTTAACGTGTGCCGTGTTTAATGATACTGGCATTGTGTAGTAAGATTGGTGTATTTTCAAGTGAAATTGCGTCCGTTTGCTGAGAAGGAAATGACTCACTTCAACATCAGCTAACACCACCAAAAAAATTGCACTTCATTTATCACAGATTGGTTTGGGTTATTATGTGTGAAAGGACAACCAGAAGATGATGGAACTGTTGTGCATTCCTGGGAGAGTTTGTGAGAGAGAGAGAGGCTGAAAATCAATGGATTTGTTTCCACCATTCACCAGTTTCCCTCTTTTATTTCACAAGTTTTCAAATGCTTGATAATAACGATTGTTTGTATCTGTGTCTCTTATGCAGGCCCCTATGATCAGTAAAATGTCCCGCAATAGTGCCAGACGCTCTGCGATGAGGGAAAACAAGCCTGGCCAACGCCGTGCCAGTACAGATAAATAGGTATTGCGTGCCTGGAAGCTACATGTATCTACATTGGCTCAGTGTGATCTTTGGATGCCTAAATGATGTAATTCACTTGCATGTGGTCATAAGTAGTCAGTAAGTGCTGGTTTGTTGCTGCAAGATTGGGTTTTTGACTTTTTTTGACTATTTTCTTGACTATTTTTTGCATTTAACAAAACTGACGGATGCTTTTAAGGCAATGAAGTATTCTTTGCAGAATATTGACATTCTTGAGATCAACTACACCGTAAACTCTAGGTTTGGAATGTTTTTAAGGTAATGAAGTATTCTTTAGAGAACATTATCAATCACTCTAGAGATGTACTTAACTCTAAAAGGTTTGACTGAAATGGATGAGGTTGAATTGGGGTGAAGGTTGGTCAGATGTTGGAGTGTAATGTGAAGCAGATAGTTTTTAGAAATGGCAACATGAAAGCGTATCTTGTGACAATGACAGAAAATGAAGATCTCTTATAATTTCAATGTTGCACAAAATGTAAACTTTAATGGCTCATATATTTTGTCATAGGACGTCTATTATTTTTTTGACGAGCGTATCCTGCGTAAAAATATTTTCTGAGTGCTTTTTAACTCATTTTATAGCTTTCACTTGAATAACTTACGACTTCAGCAGGCAATTTTCATTCAACTTTAGGCAGTGGTGTAACTTCACTCATGCCGCATTTGATTGCATGAGTGGCTCACAACTATTCAGGACACATTTCATGAAAGTTAAGCACCGCATAAGTCAGTGACTTGTGCAACAATGTATCGTGTAACTTTTATGGTACCATTTTAGGTAAAAATAAATGATTTTACTTTTAAACTAATCCTGTCAGTTAAGGTTCCATTGGGGCTTATGGGGGACAAATTTCTGGCCTCAGCCTTTAAAGCATGCTACAACGTTTGGTTGGGTTTTGTTTAATGAGCCACAGTCTGTGGTATCAGAGGTGTGAAAGTTCAGCTTTTTAGCTGATTTCAGCTTTTTGTTTAGATGTTGACCCTCAATTTCAGGTTATTTTTTGCACCTGCTGTGTACAAACGTATGGGGACTTCTTACATTTCAACTTGTTACAAGCTGTTTTCAGCTTTAATTCTAAGTGGCCACTCACACTCCTGGGTATGAAGTGTCAGAATGGCACTCAAGTAGTGGGGCTCACTGTGTCGTATACGAATCATTGTGGAGGTTGATTGCAGTAGCATTATTGCCGTATCTCACTGTTATGGGGGAGAAACTCTTGAGACAGTACATAGTAACAGTAGTATTTAAATGCTTGTTCATCTCACAGGTGAATTGGAAAAAGCAATTGCGTGTCTTAGAACACCCACAAGAAACTTTTACCCAGGTTGAAATCTTTTGTAAACTTTCGGTGCATATGTTAACCATCAGTGCTGTGTAACTGTTTTTCATCTGCCTGTAGATTTCATGTTTATTTTGGTATGGAATAGGGTTACTTGGTACAGTGAGTTCAGCTCACTGTTGTTGTATGTTGTTTGCATAAATATTGTACATATCTGTACTTCTACAAAGACAAATTCAGAGAAACGTTTTTAAAGGAGTTCTGTCTTTGAGCATTTGTCATTCAAGCATCAAAGGAGCTCCTAAGGAGAATACTTATCGTGGTTTATTTTTCAGTAGCATTTTAAACATAAGACAAGCACTTAAAGTAAAACTTCTTTTTAAAAATAGAGAACTTTTATGCAGTGCCACACAAGTTGTGGGAAAATAGCCCGTAGAGGGGCCCCCTATTTTAGTCTATTTGTAAAGAGAGACAAGTGAGACATCCTGGTAGTTGCTTTTTCTTAGACATTATTTTTTAGATATGCTGCATGTGGTACAGGTAATGAAGCTTCATTGTTTTAGGGGAGGTCCAATTTTACTGTAAAATCTACGTGTTCCATTTTGAATCTTATATATCAACAAGAGAATCTGATTTATTCTGTGTGCCATTAACAAAGTAGAAAAGTGACTTGGCTTGTCACAGCCATAATAAATGATAAAATTTGTAATGCTTTCAACTATTAATACATGGAGACGAATTGGCAATATGGTTCATTTTGTTTATTTATTAAGCATAATATGTAATTTGCATAGTGATATTCAAAGAACCTTACTTTAGTATTTTATTGGATACCATTGAAACGTTGAAAAAAAGACCAATTAGGAGAGGCACTTGGATCGACCTTCAGGTTTATATGTTTGGGTACTAGAGCGGTGACATTCATTCATTACTTAAATATCCATTTATTTCCTTAAGTTGTACCTATCCTGCCACATACTATCAATAATGGTCATTGAAACCAGACATTTTACATTTATCTAACACAGTTTCTAGGAAAAAATACAAACAGAATTTAAGACAGGAGTTGTTTGCCAAATGCTTGTTTTTCCATATTTGTGACTAATTGCAAAAGCCAGCGTAGGTTACAACACGTTATTGCACTCTTGCTCTTGTTGGTATTCATTGCAGGAAGCATTCTTAGTTGGCTATCATGGAAAAGTACTTAATAACACTGGAAAGTACAGTCTTTAAATGATATGTTACTTTGTCAAAAGTGTAGTGATCAACTGTGAAAGTAATTTTGATAGAATTATGCATTGGATAAGTATTTTTTATTCAAATTATCATTGAATTTAACAAGTAATCAAATCATGAATGACGCAGGTTTGAGTCTGTGCAAGAGAGCACAAATTATGCATTTTATATGACAATTCATTGCATTGCATTCACATTATATTCAACCCATGATTTCTGCACAGTTGAAGTTCATATACAGTTGAAGTCTTTCAGCTTGCTTGCAAGTAAGTTCAATTGCAATAATCATAGCAAAATTTTAGTGATTCTTTCAAACTTATTTTTATATACAAGCTTTTTTTTAAAATCTCTTCTCAGATTTTTAGTTGGAAGTAATGTGTATATATTTGCATTTTAAAATAAATTTGGAATAGTATTTGGGAATCGATGTGTCTTCCCTCGTGCAATGTGCTGTCGAACCCGTCTTCGATTATGCCCACAACCAGTTTGAAGCATCATGTCCGGCTATTGACCTTTTTCACCCACGTGACTAGATGAAAACAATACCACCACGTGTGGGACCGCCTTGGCCGGCCACGGTGATCGTATATATTCCTACGGGCAGCTTCAACCACGTGCAAGCGCACGTGCGAACGCTACATGCTTGGTCTTGAGGAGTCTTGAAGGAAATTCTGTGTTTTTCATATTCAGGTGCTGTACAGACAAACGCTGTATATACAGTGTACAACTATGGGCCCATCCGGGGGCCTTCAGCACACCCTCTCCAAAAATGGGGTTAATACTGTTCATAAATAAGACTGTGAAAGCCGATTAGGAGACTCTTTCCTTCGCCTCTCAAAATTCAACTCTGAATACCATATGCATCCGCGGCTCCCCTACGGCAATTCAGTAATTGAACCTCCACGATTCATCTGCAAGAAAAAGATGATTTTTGTTCTTTCTGAAGTAGAAATCATATTTGCGGCAGTGAAAGTTTATAAGAGTCCAGACACAAAAGTATCAAACTTAAAGGGTCGTTTAATTAAAAGGACAAAAATAGTTCGATGAATTAATCGACTATCGCTGCAGGCTGGGCTTGTCACTTTTTTTGCAAAGTTCAGGAAACAGTCGTCGAAAGCAAAAGGATATTCGTGTGTGTGAATTTGAAGCTCTTTTCTCCAATTATGGAAGCGGAAGTTCATACAGCAAAAAGAAACATGGCGCGGAGTTGAGGACATAAGCTGATGAGTTTACTCTTGAATTTTATCCTTTTCTGAACTCCTTGCTCCGAAAATGTATTCTTGATGTCTGATAGGATTGGAGCCTTTCGTCGTGCTGAAAAAGGTTTGTCTTGTGATTATTTTACTGCAGCCTTTAGCCTAGCCCCACTAGTGTGGCACGGACTCTCACTCCCGGGAGTGAGAGTCCGTGCCACACTAGTGGGGCTACCTTTAGCCACGATCCATGACGATCTGACATGATGTCTATGAGTGTGACAGCACTTTGCGTGCAGGTCATTATTCAGTGCTTGGATATTAAGACATGCTTTAGACGACCCCGTCTCGTTTACAACTCATTACCTAAAAAGCCTAAAGGCCTACACCATTTTACAAGTATCTGTTTGTCAGTAGTCTCAAATATAAAACTGTGTTAACTTGTTACAGGAGGGTGCATGATCGATGAATTGATAAAGAACGCTGCAATTTTGGCTTTCAATGGACGTGTAGGAAGAGTTCCATACATCATGTACATGTAGGCCTACGGACAACACTTGAGTCGATGCCCCTTTGCAAATCTATGAGACATGTCTGAAAAAACCTTCCTTAGAGTTTAATCTTACTATTCTTAGTAAATGCTTCAGAACTTTCTTAGCTAAATTTCACTTTTAGGATATTTTATCACTTTCTGACGGCTGTTATAATTTGTCTGTACAATGTACATGTACAGTAGGCCTATATGGAACTCTTTTGGTTGGCTGGTTGGGGCCTTGTAGTTGTACTATGTAGGGGAAGAGTTCTATATGGACGCCAGTAATTATTACCAATACAGTGACCTACATGTATAACTCAAAGCCAGTTAGCTGCCAGAAAGCAAAACATGTCCAGAAAAGTTCAGTTTAGGAGGGAAATTGCTAATACAGCATGGGTGATTTTGCATAGTGATAGAAAGGCGTTGTGGGAAGGAAAAGGGAGCAGTGTTTGCTCCTTTTTCCATCCCACAATGCCTTTCTACCTGTGTGTAAAATCACTCATCCAGAAACTATTAGCAATAAGGCTTACAGAAAACTCTTTGAAATTTTCCGACCAGTCTCAGGGTTTATGCACAGGGTGTCATCAAGTGGCCTCTGTACATGGAACTCTTTCCGCACGTAGGCCCAATGTCCCATGTTCACCGTGGTTTACTTTTTTACAGCATGCATGACACAGTACGGTACAACGAAAGCAAGTCTGTGCAGTGTTTGGGCTGATCTGTGAATGGGGCAGAGGTGGGGAGGGATAGGATGGGATGGGGTGAAATGGATTGGGCAAGCATGGCAAGGTGACTTTCTCTGTGAACACTTTAAAAAGAAGTTAATCTGAACCCTCTTTTAAAAATCTGTGTAATAGGAAACTGTCATGACTGTACGCCTGCACAATCTACGTCATACGTGTACTAAAACACTGACAGTATTCAAGGTGGATTTCCAAGAAGGAAAAATGGAACTTGGAAGACTGACCTCTCTGACCACACGGTTGCCAGGTTCTTCATTTCGTCAAATCAGATTGGTTTTCACAGTGAGTAGCAAAATGAGGGACCTGGCGGCTATACGGTCACAGACGTTAGCATGACTAGGCAGAACCTGCATCATTCTTTAGGAATTCTGACTATAGGCCCTACGTGTACTGCTGTTGAATATACCATATGTAGAGTAAACAGAACTATGACTTAAAAAAATAAATTGTAACTGCACTGTATATAGCACATTGACACTGGTATGAAAGGAAAAATACTCCGCCACAAGGATTCAAACCTGTGATGTTATGGCCCATAGCTACATGTACATCATCAGTACCAAAAATGGTAGCACATAGGCTGTATTGATCAACTAAGAAGGTCTGCCACATACCAGTACAATACATCCAACATAACACTGCTGGTTCCATTAGAACTGCCTTGAGATATTGAGGACGGATACCAGTTTAGTAGCCATTTCCACGGTGAAAATGGACGTGTACCTGAATGTTGATGGACAGAGGTGCAACATGTTTTCTTGTACCAGCTTAAACACTTTACAGGTTTTTGTTCATATCGCATAAGAAAATACTTGCAAGAAGAGCCATTTTATTCCTGTTGCATTTTCCTCAGTGTAAGAGATGGCTGTACTGATGACAAGAGTCGCCCCACTTACTGATGATGCAAAATATTGTTTACCACAATGCATGGTGGGATAGAATGAAGGTCATACACTGTAGGTGCTTACATTGGCATAAACTGCCATCATAAGCACAATGAGTGCAATTAGGGCTCTATCTCTGTTTTGAAAAGGCAGAGTTTTGTAACCGTTGTTCGAAACCTTCCAGAGATTTAACATACATGGACTTATGTATCTTCCTTTCACTTTCTTGTGAACGAATGTAACTCATACGTCTGTCATTTCCCTGGCTTATGACATATGTGATGACCATTTACACAACCACATCGGCCTTCATTCTGTGCACTGTTGTAAACACCCTACATGTAATATCATCAGGACATTTAGAGACTCTAAAGGACAGTTGACCTTTGAAGCTTTGCTTTGTTTTGAATGGCAGAGTCTTTGACGTTTGTTCCATTAAGCTGAGCTTATTTTATCAACACACAAAAAGTATGTTCAGCATTACATGTAAGTTGTTTAAGCCTGGCTTTCAAGATTTCAAGATAAAAGTGTGTCCACAGACTTCATCTTTTCTTTTAAAAATAGCTTCCCTCTTAAGACTCTTTCACCCCATTGTATTTTATATGTACTTGTGTCACTGATGAACAGGTTTCATCAGAATACGTGTGCCTGGTTCTCAGGCCACTGCCACATTGAGGGGGCAATTATGTACATCTGTTAACAAAGCCGAGACCTAGTTCTGGGGGTAAAACTTTAAGTCCACATAACGTGTTGGTGCCCACAATGCCTGCGTTTCAACATGTGTGTTATCCCAAAAATAATGCAATATGTACCTGTACAAAATGTACGAGTGTACATGTACTTCGTCATCGATCAGTGCACATGTACATGTACCGATATGTACATGCAGGGCAGAGTTTAGGAGATACTAAATTTATCGTGACCAGCACTTGATAACCCAGTGGGAACCACTCATGTCTTACTTTTTTTTCCTGACTTTTTGTCTCTAGATTAGCTCCTTGGTAAACTGTGAAACTCAAAGCAATCTGCACATAGTCACCTGTTAGTCACAGATCAGCCTGCAGCATGGCTCAGGTAAGCGATGAGTAACATTCAGGGAAATGTTTGATCAGGAAACATTCAACCACCATCAGTGGTTAATTAATTGTCCTTGGTTGAACTTGGTACTAGATGAAGGTAGGCACAGGTGTGGAGCTGCTGACTCAACAAGCACGGTAAGAGGAAAGGTAGAGATATCACGTGTCAGCTGACGTTGTCCAGGTACTGACAACCCAGTTTTGAAAGCTAAGCATGGTACAGATCTTCTGCTTCCACTGTCGGTCAAGGTTTCATTACCTTGATTGGGGATTTAGAATAGGCATTACATACATATAGGGCACACCAGAACCAAGCCCATCATCCTTCCTTTTTGAAAGTCCTTTCAAAATGCTACTCTCATACAACAGGGCATTGGAGGGTTCTGCAGATTTCAGGGAGATTTAAACTTGTTGATGTTCCTTTTCAAGGAGACTTTTAGAGGATTTGAAAAGGTTCCCAGCCAAAAAAAATAATAATAATAAAACACGCAGTGAAGGTTTGAAGGAAGAAATCTTTCATTCTTTAATTTGGAGAAAGTATTAAAATACACTGTATAGGCCTATTCATCAGGAAATAACCCATTGATCTTCAACATAAAAGTGTCTCAATCACTGAGTGGTTTGGGGCCCATGACAACTGATTGTTTAGAATCCTGGGATTTTCCCTTATCGTCATCTTTCTTCAGGGGGTACATGTCCCTGTACATGTCCTTCATTTGGCCCTACAAAGGTTAAGCACATGTACACTGCACAGGGTTACCCAGTCCAGTCAAAACTTTGACTTTGGAGGAAAAGGCAGGACCCTATATGTACATGTATATTGCACACTTGAGAAGTATGGAAATATGCAAGGTTTAGAAAATACATGTATTTGCCAAGCAAAAGTGGGTTACCAGCCACAATGCCATGCATTCTATATTGACTGGTTCCCAGCTGATACGGTGTTTGCTTGAAATGTGCTTAGCAGGTTTTTTGTGTTTACCAGCTCTATGAATTTGAAGCCAGGAAAGTTAGGGTAAAGCAAATTTGAGCAGTGCCCAAATCATAGGGTGGGAACTTTGTTCTTGAAGAGCCAAGGTACATGTAGTTTCTTCTTCACAAAGGGCACTTGTGTTAGATAATCAACTTGTCTATGGGAACATTTCAGTGGGCATCAAGACAGAGATCGGAGGCATCAAGGCAATTGCCTCCAATGCCTCCCGATGTTCCTGGCCAAAACAATGTCTTCTGAATTTCTCAGCCATCGGTTGGTTGTCATTCCAGACGTAATTATCCATGCTGTGATTTACCGTTGTGTCTGCGTAAGATGATTCAGCATGCTACACACACAGTCCAGTAGGAAGAAAAAAACGTGTAGAATGTTTAGGAGTACATCCTTGACATGTAATCCACCTGTCCATGATTAATCGCTTTTCTGAGAGACCCACCTCCTGGCTAAAAATATCCACTGTGAAGTGGAAGTTTAAAGGGAGGAAAGAATATTGGGCATGAACTGATGAAGTGCTTTGACGTTTGCTATTTGAATTGTGGTAATTTCTGGGATGAGTGCTGTAAACCAGGATGCATACATGCACTTTTGAATTGCATCTTCTGTCGTTCATGCTGGAAAGGCATTGCCTATATCTTGTAGAGTTTGTGTCATTGCAGATTTATGGTGGAGGTTTTGTGTTCAACTTGTGCTGTCATTTACATGTACATTGTACATGTTCATGTTCGCGTAGCATACTTGATTACACTTTATGGGTATGTACATGTACAATTTTGTTTTCAAAATTATTTTCAAGGCATCAGAATTTTTTACAGATAGGTTTTGATGTGGTAAATAGTATTTTCCAGTAAAGCAAAGTGTGGGTTTTTATCAGCAGAATCATAGTGTGGACAACAGGATGCATAGTCTGGAATCATTAATTTCAAAACAAGGACTGTGTCGTGTGAAACAGGATGTGTAAAGACATTGTACATGTTGTTCATGTAGATAATGGAAATGTACATGTAGAACATCTTTTACTTTCAGTGGAATTGATTTCTGTATTTTCTGTGTTCAAAACTTGAATTTCCTGTATACCAGATGTACATTGTACATGTGGCAGGTTCCTCAAAATATGGACCATTAGATAATGTTCAACTTTGGGGGTTCATTATTCCTGAGGTGAACAGCAGTTGAATTAATTTCCAATGTTTGATGTAATGAGGGAAGTCATGGCTGATATCTGGAACAATGATGACCATGTCAACCTTTCAACTTAATTGGAGTTAATTAATTAAAGTCTCGAACTTAGCAATTTTGAGGGACACATATCAGTCGAAAAATAGACTGAATTCTCCTTCTTGTTGAGAGAAGTTTTTAAATCAAGTCCTCTGATGTAAACACTTTGATGTAAAACTTAAAATGAATTCAACTCCATTTGATTTGCACTGGTAGCCAACCAAATGTCCACCATACATGTAAGTACATATTATGCCTAATTATCCCCATATAATCATTTTTATAAATCTGAAGGTGCTAATTTGTATTTTACATGAACAAAGTCACTCTTTTAGAGGTTTTGAAAAATGACAGCCGAAGTTACATTTTGGTCCATTTTATGAAGAGCATGCCATGTACATATTATCCATGTACAGTATACCGGTATGTACATACATGTGTACCCAGAGAAATGGACAAGATTACCAGTACATACATGTACATGTACGGTATGCACATTGTGATTGTGTGTTGGTGACTCTTAAATGGAAGGTCTTTGATTTGATGCATTTGCAGTTGAGAAGATTGCATGAAGTTTCCTACTTTCAGAATTGTCCTTTTTTCCTGGAATTAACCACAACATGAACCGTTTTGAAGAGTTTCAAAGTACCAAATTGACATGTACACGTACCGGGGGGGGTATACTGGTATGGATAATGGACAAATAAAGGCGAAAACTAAGGAGAGGTTTCGTTGTTTGGTATTTTAACTTGCCCAAAAGGGCTTACTGTAATTAACAATGCTTTAAATTGGTCAGAAAGTAGAATGGTACATTCAATTTTGTAAATCAACACAGTTGCCCTGGACAGAACAAAGGACAAGAAACCCCAACGCTGAATTTACAGGTGCATGTACCATAGTGAAACACCACCAATGAAAATTTGTAATTTGGCTGTTTGGTACCGGTATCATCGGTATGACCATGACCAACATCTAATGTAAGTTAGAGAGGTTTGTGGTAGCACCATATAAGGACATCCCTTTCTGAGTGGTTCTTAAAGGGGACGAGCCATGCTGGGAAGATTTCTTGTAAAACATGCATCAACACATAAAACAAACACATGATATATAACAAGAAAACACGTCGGCATAATTTCGAAATACGCGGAAATATGTTAAAAATTGTAGTTTTCACGACCCTATTTCACTCCCTTCTGGGAGCAAAAGCTAAACATCCGTCGGGTACAGAAAGTTGTCTAAAGAAATTCCCAAGAATCATGACGTCAAAGGACGGAGTCCTTTATCTGCCAACTGTTTACTGTTACACAACAATGCATCGACATGTACGTAATGTAGTAGCATTAGCGTTAACGTGTGCAATCATGTCAGAATCAAGCGACGATAATTCCAGCGTTGATGCTTTTTCCGATCATGAGAGTGATCAGTTGTCATGTTCGTCTTATTTATTTGATGAAGAAAATGACATCGAAGGAGCTGATCAGGCACAAGAAATATTGCCTTGTCAGTTTGAACCAGAATACACTGCTGGCCACGGGCATGGCGGCGACCCGGAGGATCGACAACCAAACTATTATAATAATAATAATAATAAGTTAGTATTTATATAGCGCCCGTCCATGATAAAATCGTGCTCCAGGGCGCTTTCCAAAAAGTTAAGACACTGGTTAAAACTACAATACAATTACACTAAAAACAATAAAAATAGTAAAACAAATTATTGTAAACAATAAAAACTATAAAAAGTTTTAAAATCCAAAAATCTGTAAAATATGCCTACCTCAAAAAGGGAATTTGGACTATTAGATTAAAAAAACGCTTGCTTAAAAAGATGAGTCTTTAATCCGGATTTAAATTCACTGACAGACTCGGCTTCCCTAAGGGTTCTATTCAGCTTGTTCCACTCTCGTGGGGCAACAACTGTAAAGTCAATTTAACCCTACATGGCCCATCCCCTTTCAAAGAACCAGAGGGTACTCAACGTTTTAGACAGTACACTCTGTCAGAGCAGCATCTGTAGTACATGTATTTCATACAGTCTCATTCATTTTTTGACCATCTGTGGGTTCATGTGTCTTCTCGTACCTTTAATAGCAGGAAAAGTGGTCCCCAGGCACCGAATGTTTGGCCAAGTTCAACTTTGAGGGTTCCACGGCAGATGACCTGTCTTTCAAGAAGGGGGAAATTGTCTTCATCACCAAAGCCACAAAAGTCAGTATCCACTTTTCCTTGTCAATGCGTCACCCTTCTTTAATCAAATCAGCAACTACATGACTACATGTATGTTATTGCAAAGTAATCCTGGATTTTAATGTGAGATGCAGCATTGTTCAAAATTCTGTGTGAAAAAAAAGCAAGAATTTAGATAATTTTCAACATACTCAAATCAAACTTACAAGAGGGCCTTTTCCATAGGAAATGGGTCCCTCTGTTGTGTGTTGTGGGGGAACATGAATAAACATGCCTGACTCATTAGCAAACTTACAAGAGGGCCTTTTCCATAGGAAATGGGTCCCTCTGTTGTGTGTTGTGGGGGAACATGAATAAACATGCCTGACTCATTAGCAAACTTACAAGAGGGCCTTTTCCATAGGAAATGGGTCCCTCTGTTGTGTGTTGTGGCGGAACATGAATAAACATGCCTGACTCATTAGCAAACTTACAAGAGGGCCTTTTCCGTAGGAAATGGGTCCCTCTGTTGTGTGTTGTGGCAGAACATGAATAAACATGACTGACTCATACCGGCAGGCAGGCAACTTTTCCTTGGATCAGCTCAATTTCCTTGTTTTTTAGTTTCTCACATACATGTAAGCCATTACAAATTATAAAACGCTGTACAAAATCAAGTCCTGTTCGTAATTTCCCCATTTTTCTGAATTCCTAGTTGCATTCCTCTGCTTGTTCAATTGTCTGTGCTGCCTTTTCCACCAGTTTTCTTAATTGTTAGCACCCAACAGCAGTAGAAACTTGTTCAGAATAGTACTAAGCATGCCTTCTCCAGATAGTGTTGGTGTTGAATGACACATAAACAGAGTTGGGTGGGAGCCATACAGTGCATAAATGGCCTTGCTGCATTTTGGTGAACTTTGTTGTGTGACTTCAGAATACTCTGTCTAAGGCTTTTTACCTGAACAAGAAAGGGTGCAATTTCACAATGTGTTTAGTTGGTACTGATAATTGTGGGCACCAGAAACCTGTTTTATTAAAAGTTATTATGGGGGATAACAATGTTCAGGGGACAAACATAACTCCCCACAATCTTGTCCAAAAATTTTCTCACCAAAGAAATTTTGCCTTCAATGCAGCGCCAGCCAAGTCACTTGTTAAAACATACATGCAAAAAGGAGCCTGTGTGGCAAGAATGGCCAACTGGAATCAGGGACCATTTGCCAACTGCTGGACAATTTTGCCTGGTGCCCACTGCCCAGGTTACATTTTATGCACAGGTTACCAGGCCAAATCAACCACTCATTGACAAATGGTCGTGGATCGATATTGGTCAGTTCAGCCTGGCTCTTTGTCAACAATGAGGGGGTGCTTGTACTCCAAACCTACAGTGACGTAGCTTTCCTCGCTGTCTGCCAAAACAGGACCCCAACTGGTACCGCGCAAGGAATGAGAAAGGCCAGGAGGGCATGATACCAGCTAACTACGTACAGAAGAGGGAAGGCGTCAAACGACAATTCATGCCGTAAGTCTTCACGTCAGTCAGTTACCGTACGGTACTCATGCCACATGAGTCTTGGTGCCACAGGTACATTACTGGCATTTGAAAAGGAGATGGGATTTGATGGGAGGGAGTGTTGCTCTTTTTTGTATTTTGAAAAGATTTGAAATTGTACAAGTTTTGCAGCTAGGCTAAATTCTAAATTCTTAATTGATGGCTTTGATGACCCATACTGTGCACAAAAAAGAGGACACATTTATAATCTCTTTGTTTTAATTTATCTACTCCTTTAATCATTGCCCCTGTTTTTTTCAGAACAGTACTCTTCCAGTCAAGAATTCTAAGAGCCTTATGCGCGCTCTTCTTGTGCTAATAGCACACGTAGTTTTCTTTTTGTTCAAATAAGTTGTAATTTCAGTTCCTGAGCTCAAGATTGTTTGCTCAGTTTTTTTATTTAGGGTACCCACCAGTCCGCCTCTATCCGGTAGCTGATTCTACACATTGTGTCAATGTTTTTCTACTTGTAAACTGTTAGGTGGTTCCATGGTAAAATAAGTCGGGAGAAGGCAGAGGAACTCCTGCAGCCCTGTACCGACGGACTGTTCCTGGTCCGAGAGAGCACCAACTTCCCCGGCGACTACACCCTGTGCGTGGGCTGGATGGGTCACGTCGAGCATTACCACATCCTGTACGACAATAACAAACTCACCATCGACGAGGAGAGATACTTTGAGAATCTGACCAAATTAGTTGAGGTACGGTACGGGCAGGCAGCTCGAGTTCACCGCGCTTGCTGGGTCTTGAGGGTGACAAATTGGGGTCCCGTGCTACTGACTGCACAGCTGAGAATGGACCAGGCAGTGGCTGTTTAGAAAGGGTAGAATTTAAACTACCAGACGTGGCTGTGGCATTGTTGTAGATTGAATTTAACTTGCTGCCATTCCGTCTATACTTTCCTTTTTAATTCTTTAGTTATTGGCTTTTGGAAGTAAGTTAAGTAAGTAATGGAAATATTGTTTGCAAGTATTTAGAATAGAAATAATTGAAATCCATATTTTTACATGCGCACATGAAATATACATCGACACACTGGGGTTGCCCTTTTCACCCTTATGTAAACACATTACTCTGAATATATAAAGTTACAGATACAGTCTATAGATTGAGGAACCAATTTATGAGGTGTCATTCATTTTCTTATTTCTAAGAGTGTACAAAATGTACACTTTTCCCATTTGATATTACAAAGAGACAAAAGTTTTTTGATGTCATTTTTTATTAAACTGTAAATTTTCAATATGCACTCCACTAACCCCTCCCCAGCGTATGACTTGGACACTTGTGAAAATTATGGCATAAATTGATGACCTCCAGACCAAATCAAAGTTTGTGTCAGCTGTTTTTTTGTTTACATGTATTTCCTTTGGCAGCACTACGAGGAGGACAGTGATGGTCTTTGTTCGAGGCTAATAGTAGCCTTGGCAAAGAAGGGGGAACTCAACTTCTCCATTAACTCAGATGATTTTGTGCAATGTGAGTAGAAATCAGTATTGTAATCACGATTAACACAAGACTAGACACAGGACAAGATACATCAAGACTAGACACAAGCCCAGACATAAGATAAGGTACAAAACCAGTCACCAGACTTGACACAAGACCAGTCACAAGACCAGACGCAAGACCAGTCGCAAGTAACAGGGAGTTGTGACAAAGACATAATGTACGTAACGCTGTTTTTCCTTATTGATTTTTCAGCTGGCTGGGCCATTAATAGGAAAAACATCCAACTTGGTGATCTTATCGGCAAGGGAAACTTTGGCGGTAAGTCTAGATTTTGCTTTTGCTCTGTTTTATTTCTGTTTCTGTGTGTGTTGTGTTGACTGTCACTTTGTTTTGGTTAAGTTTATTTTCTCTTTTTGTTTCTAACTGATACAAGAAGCTATAGTTTCACTCGGGATTTAGTTACAAAGAATGCAAGGACGAGCAGGTTCTTACTAAATTATCCAAATTGTTGGCATCTTTAAGCTTCATAGAATGCTTGAATTAGCTTCATATTTTGGTGGAATATGGTTTAAAGAAAACTCATTTTTGTTTTCAAAATAAAACAATTTTGCAGTTGAAGTGAGAACTTCAGTGAATGAAATAAATATCTTGATTATTCTGAATAAAATGTCCTGGAGGGATTGATGTGGTCAGGGTTACATTTTTCGTGGTTTTGTCCCCTACTTCATTATGTTTAAAGGAACAACTTTGGACTGTAAGCTGACTTGGCTGTTGAAACAAGTGCTCATTCATGGACATATCCTTCAGCTAATCCAGTGGTGCCACACTGGTGTCCATGTTTAAGTTATTGATTGGCACCTCCATATGTGTAAATGATAACTTTGAATTTTGGGGGGATTTGTTTTAGACGTAAGGAAAGGTAACTACATGGGGAGAAAAGTCGCAATCAAGCAGCTGAAAGATGACAGCAAAGCAGCCCAAACATTCCTTGCTGAAGCCTCCGTCATGACGTAAGTACAGCGGCGCGGTGTTCCAAATGTGACCCCCCTCCCTCCCCGTCACCACCCCTGCCCCCCCAAACCTGTCGACAAGTTCCATCAATGACCATACATGTAGTTAAGCACTGTTTGAGTAACTTTAATCGAACACAATCTAGTCAACGATGATTGGACTAGTCTACTTGGCCAATCAGAACCAGCTACTGTGACTATTTGCACTGTGATTTGCAGCTGGTTATCAGCAGCACTTTGCCATAGCATTGTGCAGAGAGGCCACACTCCATGTTAGTTTATGTTTCAGTCCCTTTTGTTACCTTCAGAATTGAATAATAATGTAAATTATTATTCAACACGACACCGCGAGTCATCGATTATCTTTTTCCCTGTATTTATATCATGTACGTACACACAATTGCTGTTATTTGTGTAAACAGAATAATCACACGGTCAGACACGGACTCGAGTTGTTCGTACTTCAGCCAGTATAAACCACTAGTTTAACATAACCAGAAATGCTTCCCATTTCCCAACCTACCCTGTTCTGATGGTCCAACCCTAAAGTCTTCATCTGGGGAGAGATTTTCAGAATTTTAAGTTGGAAATAAAAAGAAAGTGTATCAATTTGATTTTGTATGTGGTTCAGAAGGGTTCAACAGATGTATACATGCATGTAACTACCCTTGAACATGTTTAAAACAGTGATGTCATTAGAATCAACTGCCACTCAACCTGTCTTGCTGTTGATATTTTTAACATAGTAGTATACGAAATTAGTATTGGCCCAAAGTGCAAAAACAAAAATTTCTGACATCTACCAACAAGGTTACCCAGTTTCCAGATACCGTTGTAATGGGAAGCGGAACTACTTTTGGGGGCTGAGCCATTCATCCTTGCTTGAGCTGAACTCAAGCATAAATGATTTTGTTCCTCGAGTATTTTTCTGTCAAGGCAAGCTCAGGTCTGTGTATTCAGAGTAGGTTTGCGACCTGTGCTGAGTTTGATGTCAAATATTTGGAATTTAGGCCTCCAACATTTTGAAACAGATAGCATGACGAAAAGTATCCAAATTGTAATTCTGTCATTCGGTCATTTGATAGTTTTTGTATCAAATGCAGTCCAAGGAGGGTTAAAATTGCTAAAAAAATACTTCGCCCTTGGTTTGTGGCGGTGTAGTTTCATGTTTTCTGGGAAAGTTTCATGGCTTTAGCAAAAATCAACAGTGTTACACACAAATCACAATGCAGGGAAATGACAAACCATTTCATGCCATGGCTATTTCTGTTGTTAAAACAAACTTTTTTCACACGTCCAGTTCCTTATTGTAGATCAGGTGTCATTTTTGCCCAGAAAACACACAGCAATAGAGAGCAAACAAATGCTTGAAATTTGTGCCATTTGTGTCTCCCGGTTTCCTCAGTCATATTACAGAAAAGTTTTTCCACACCTGTTTGGTGGAGTGACGAGTCGCAAGATATCTTGCAGTGGGAGTTCTTTTTTTCATAGTGTAATGCCCAGTTAAATGGAACACGAAAAAACGAATAAAATTTGAACCCTGCCGCAGCATGAGTTCATTTCCTGTTTTAGTGAAACTGAAAATGATATCACGCTGCTTCCTTTTTTCATGCACAGGTAAAGGAAGCAAACGTGACGGCAACTGCCCAATCTACGTGGGCCTCTTTCCATGAGACATTTCATTTTTGATCTTTCTACACTTTACATGTACACTATTTTCAGTCCAGGTCCAGGTTGTTGCTTTGTTATTGATAGAATTTGAGGCAGGAAATTGAGGAAACCAACATTTATCATTTTTCAGTGTTTATTAAGGAACTTTTGTTTTGCACGCCAATATGAAAAAAAAGGGGTTGAGAGCTACATGTAGCATCACAGCTTTTGTGTGGAAAGTGAAACAACAGATTTAATTCAATAAAAACTCCAAGAATCTTGTGTCAAGTACACATACATGTACCTGTGTGCCTGTTTGACTTACACACATATGTACACATTCAAAATTCATATGAATGACAGTAGCAAAACAGCCAAAGAGAAGGATATTGATGACCACTGCTGTGTGAATAGTGAAATTTTAATATTTTGCTGTATTTGTAGTTGTCACAGGATTCCCCCGAGAGAACCCCAGAAATTTGTACTTCCGATCAGACTCTATTCAGACAAACCAGACAAAAGAAAGATGGACAAATAACCTGTGAATCTCAACACTTCATCTAATTTGCTTCATTATCATACCAAACCAATTAACAAATCTAAATTACATTCAATTAATACATTTACATTACAAATCGTCAAAGAAATCGGGCCCAAATCAGCAGTTCATTGGTTCCGCTGGGGAAGTGAGCTGCCTGGGTTGAGATGATAAAGCACCGATGCGTAGTCCGCAGAGTGGTGCCTGGCGTCTCGGGCATTCCCTCCTCATCGGTGAGCTGGATGACGATCCTGCTGTTCTGGCTGACACTGATTCAGCCTCTTGGGTCGTCTCTCAGTGCTGAGGGTCTGCCATGCCCGACTTCAAACCCTCATTAAAACCCTGGTTGTAAATCAAATTTTAAATTATTACCAGCAGTGCAGCTTTTGCTGCATAAACTGTACAGGATATCACGGTTACAAATACCATTTTAATTTCATATTATCACAATAAAATGATACTTACAGGTTACAGTGAATAACCTGACCTAGAACATGTTGGAATCATTTGTGGTGATAAGGAGGCAAAGATAACTGTGACAACAGCCGACTAACTCTGAGGGACTCTTCCTAAATACACTAATTTTGCACATCTCGGTTCTAAGAACCTACAACTCCCTCATGAATGGGTAAAAATAAAGGGCGCAAATGCCCTGATGTAAAGTGTCCACCCTGCAGTCTTGCTTCCAAGTGAGGAGCCAAGGCCCTAAGCAGTCTTTTATACCCAGCCCTATTGAAGAACTATTTAAGAAGTCTTGCTGATGCTGTAGTTTACCCATGGACTTGCATACCAACCATCAATTCAATTCCTCTTCCCATTGGGCACTCAATGGATTAACAGTCTATAAAATGTAATGACAAAAGGATAAACCAGAAGTCAAGTGGTACTGTATGTGAGGCTAATAACTCCAATAACATTTCCGGTCAGGATCTCCACAGGAAGGCAGTTTATACAATATAAACTGGATCCCTTAATACAAAGAAAGAGAATTATGCAATACTAGTAAAATTTGAAGACGTAGAAGAGAAGCCCTTTAATCAAACTGTGATAGTAGTCGCTGGCAACCAAGTTTGCCAATATTTGGAAATCGTTTGAATTTATGGAACAATGTGGCAGGTGTTGTTTTTTTCCCTGTGTTAGCCCCGTAGAAACACAGTGTTATGTTTTAAAAACTCACTGCATATAGTGTTGGAGAATGCCGTGGGTAATGGAAGCAAAAATATACATGCAATTGGATTTCTGCACCCCTAATTACCCAATCTTTGTGGCATGAATTTGAACCATGAAGTTTATTTCTGAATTTTTATTCATTCTTGCTTTTATTCTAGGAAACTCAGACACCCAAACCTTGTACAGTTAATGGGAGTTGTGTTGCCAAGTGGGCAGAGTCCCTTGTTAATAGTCTTAGAATTTATGGAAAAGGTAAGAAAGATTGATTTTGATGTTCAGTCATTATTCTCAATGTTCAAACTAAATGATTTGACCATGCGATTGAGAGAAAGAAATTATATAGGAGACTACTACATGTGGGTAATTCCAGAAATTAGGAGCCCAAATGTGACCTTTTGTGTCCCTGTTACATCTGACCTTTGTTATTGACGTGGAAATATCACTGGAATTGATTTCAAACTGTTACTATTTGTTTGGCAGGTAATTTGCATTAATTAATCACTCTTGGAAATTAGAAAATGTATTCTGAACTTACAAATATCATATTTCAGATGTGACAGGGACACTTGAGTTTTTGCTTGAATGAGAATCCATTCTTAGTCTCCTCATGAACTTAGAAGTAATGAAAGAACCATTTGTAACCCGCTTTGTGAAAATGAGTGATAAGCCTTGCATTTTTCAGTAAGTTTGTTCCAGATTGCATTAAAAAGAGCAAGCTGAGCTTTTTTTATGTTGATGTATTACTAATTTTGGCATCTTGATGAAAATGGTCACTGTGTGAGTGAGAATCCTCGGTACTATTGATTTCCACAGTAAAAGGTTCTTTTAAAGGCCTACATGTACATAACTCAGAAGTGATCCTGGAGACTCATTACTCATTTTCATTGAGCAGGCTGCATTTAGACGATCAAATAGGAATTCGAAAAATTGATCTGTAGAGCATTTCAGTGGAGTATTTCTCCCTTCTAGTTTTTGTGTTGTTTGGTTTGCCAATAATTTTTATATTATAACAAAATAGGTGGCTCACCATACAGCATTATGCACACATTCCTTATCACCGTATGATTTGGCCATTCATGTGCTAGGCAGTCCCTTTGCACGTTTCTCACTTTGGCAAACATACCTCAAAGACATTGACATTTAATAAGTGGGTAGACAATGAAGATTGACTGCTTGTTGTTCTGCCTAATTACCCCGGTACATGTGGAGTGTTGACTTAGAGAGATCTATCTGTTTGAACAAATCCAGTGCATGCGCCATTACTCTAGACTCCTCTTATGTATTGACATGCCGTGGTGCAGCCAACATTTAGACTTTGTTTTCCCTTACCATTCAGTCAGTTTTGCCTTTCTGAAATTAAGTTTAATGTAGGACATATTGAAAACATGATGTCCGTTCCGAGCCAGCAGGAGTGATATCTGAATAATAGTTATCAGAAATCCATATGTTTGGTTACTCTGTTGAATGTGTCTGGAATGCTGGAAACTGGATTACATGTAAACCATTTGGGGAATTGTTTTTACAATTTTAGAATCTGATGTGACAATTTGTGAAATTGAAAAAGAAAAGTATACATTTACATTTTAAGCTGGAGAAGTTTTCTAACACAGATAAGTAATTGAATTCTTTCTCGTGGATACACATGCTGTGAAAGGCCATATGAAGTACTTGTATTTCTCGTATTTTTAAAGGGGAACTTGGTAGATTATCTGAGGTCTCGGGGAAGGACAGTAATCAAGCAGCCACAGCTACTCAAATTCGCCGGGTGAGTTTTCCATTGATAACATACATGTAGGCTTGATAATTAAAGAAAAAAATCTTGTACCTAAGCCACTGCATCCCTTTGAAAAAATGTGTGCACCCATGAGTCCCGCCTCCCCCACAAAAGAAATCACCCAAGTTATGCCACTGGTTTTTTTTTCCCACATTCACTGATTTTTATTTTGTTTTTTGCTTTTCACATTTTTTTATTCCCTTCCTAGTGATGTTGCCTCGGCCATGGCCTACCTGGAGAGCCAGAACATTGTCCACCGCGACTTGGCGGCGCGAAACGTTCTCATCTCAGAGAGGGACATTGCCAAGGTCGCAGATTTTGGCCTCTCGAAAGATGCCGCCATCACCCAGCAGGGAATCAAATTTCCAATCAAATGGACAGCGCCAGAAGCCCTCCGAAAGAACGTGAGTTGTGTTAATGTCAGCCACATCAAAGAGGCATGATAAGTAGCTGCATTACTTAACTTTTGCAGAGATAGGGATCTATGTCGATCTTTGAGTTCCTTTCATTCATCTTTGTCTTCCCTAATGGGCTTGATTTCTTTGACAGTACTCCTGTCTCCTTTCAGGGGGCATCTGCTCAGCTCATGGTTGGCCTCTGCCTCTGTGACGTAGTCCAGAATAGTAGAGTGTGCACCGTTTTACATTCACACAAATAATACTCATTTTGATCACGTAGCATTCTAAGATCTTCCAAACTGACTTCAGACCATGCAAGTTTGGATCCATATTGTTGCTGATGATCTAGTTGTTTAGTTATTTAAAACAAAGTCCATATAATGGAGGGATGCCAGTAAGACATTTTCAAGTTTCATAAAAAGTTTTGAAGTAGTAGGCCATGTGAACATTTGTATTGAATCAAGTTTGCTTAATAGTCTGTGACTTAAATGTATGTCCCTGAGAATGACATCACATTGTTCATAGTGTTGCATTTCAGGAGTCACATGAGGGTTCTTCTACAGTACAGTGCTTACAGACAAAAGTAGCAGTGATTTCTTGTTTAGTTGATATTCACACCTCAAAGGTCTTTCCATCATTTTTGATAATTTTCTCTGTGTTTGTTTTTATTTTATTCCACATTTATTTCTTGCCTTACAGCTATTCTCTGTCAAGTCAGATGTATGGAGTTTTGGCATTCTCATTTGGGAACTGTACTCATTTGGGAAGCTTCCCTATCCTAAACTTGTGAGTATTGGATCACAGCATGTATGTTCATAATGTCATACAACACAAGCTCAACATTTGTATAAGCTGATTCCCTTCGTAAATGTCATTTCTGGATTTAATATCAAGTTTAAAATGTTTTGTGACAACTGGGATTAATGAAAAAATTGATTTAGTTGAGCAAATAAGAAATATGGAAATTGTTGAGAATGGACAAGACCAAACACTGACAATTGCAGATTGAAATTTATTGCAAGGAGAACATTCCACAACCGCCACAGCTGTCTACAGCATTGTCTCCAGCAGCATTCTGAGCAATTTCCAAAGCAAAGGTAGTCAACAACTTAAAAATGGCTGGGTTTTTTTTGGGTTTTCCCCCCAGAACCTGACTGTTGTTGTAGAGCATATAGAGAATGGATATCGCATGACGGCCCCAGAGAGCTGCCCAGACAGTATCTATAAGATCATGCAGCAGTGCTGGGATATTGACCCGAGGAAGAGACCATCATTTGAATATATACACAGCCAGCTGAGCGGCATGATGAGAACCCTCTAGCAGGCCTTGAATAGAGGGGAGTAGGCACGCACAGCTAGTCTCTCAAAAGCTCACTGAAAAAGTGTTGTAATCGAGTACTAGAGGGTAGAGACAGGAGAGCAGAAAAGATGACTTATGAGTGTGAGTATGGAAAGATGAGTTACATCTGTCAGTGGAATTTTTGCAGCAGGAGCAAATTTTCAAATTGGCTTTGGCCAGTGAAGGCCAGTACTCAATGAAAAACAAAGTGACTGCTTACAAATGAGTTTTGAATGAGTCAATTTCATATTTGTGAGTACCAAATTGAGTTGACATGTGTGAGTGCAGGATGAGTATGGTGCCCAGATTCTCCAAGCTCTTTGGGAAATAGTGAGCACTCAAGGACAGTGGGACCGAGAACCTCAAACATGGGATTACCGACTGTTCAGTATGTTATTTGAGTACCAGCTTGATTGACTATGCGCACGAATTTGGTACGTGATCTACAACACTTTTATTAAAGTGATACTTACAACAATGTGCTTTAAAGAATTCTGACTTAGTAGGAACTTTGCTTTTGGATCATCACATTGAGAACCAAGCGTAGTGCCTCCACACAAGGCCAGTCCAAAATAAACATCAGTTATTGTATTTATCAGTGGTTTTGCATCTAAATATGAGCTTGATTGATGTTTTAAAGTCTCTATTTCACTTTACTGAAAGTGAAGGAGACCACTTTGATCATCCAAATTTGATGTCTTTAATGCAGATAGAGCAAAAATTTATGCTTGGTAAGGAATTTTGGATACATGTCGAACATCAACTTACGAGTACAGGCTTAATCACAAATGAATCAAAGATTTCTCAGGTGCTGAATTTGGCAAAATGTTCCAAGGCAGTCAAATTTGACCAGCATGTAAAAGTCTATTGGATCTTGCCTTTTGCATTGCATGAATGCACACACCTATTTGAAAGTTGGCCTTCCTCATCAAGTAATGTCCGTCAAAGTGCCTTCCTGGGCGCTTTAATATGCCAGAGTGTGAAGTTTGACTCTGAATGGTGAAATATTTCAGGTGACCGGTATACAATAACGATCACTTACGAGTGCGGTAGCAAGAATGATTTTGCTCTGTGTCTTAGAAATGCAGAAATGGAAGTTTCCATGTGTTACTGAATAAACTCATTCTTGAAACCGCACAAATGGAAACCTTATTTATTCTACAAAAGGCCTAAATCTATTCTGAACAAATTCGCAGGTGAAAAATGTGTGCAAGAGAAATTATTGTGGATTTAGAATGTTCTCTTTACGTCAGACCATGGCACTGCATTTTGGCAGTTGTTTCTATTTGGGCAGTTTTTTCTATTTGGGACCACTGGTGCTTCCAACTTTTCTGGGAGGGGGGGGGATATACATTCCAAAAGTGCGTCTCAGTTTAATTCTGTGGTTCACATCTTTCTGGTCCTGGAGTTGGTCAATCACCAAAAGAAATAAAATCTTACGTAAAAAAAATACACGATGAACACATAAGGCTAATAAATGATGCAGTGTTCAATGACTGATTGGCTCGTTCTGAGTTAACATAAAAACTCTTTTTATGATATTTATTGAAGTAACACATAAACCCATCTTAAGCTTCTTGGATATAAATTACACAAAATGGAAAAATTTTTATGTGGCATATGCCATCACAGAACGTTTGCAGTTTTTTCTTCAGTTGGGAGCCAAAAACGGGATTGTTCAGAAATGAAAACTATAGAATTAAAAAGGGGTACCCTAGTGGAACAATCATCATTCTGAATGGAATGTTGCAAACACTACCCAATTGCCAACATTTGCCTGTTCCTTTCCACCAATGGAAATAAGCCTTTTGTGAGTTAACTTGATTTATAAATACCTCCGACACTCTCCCTTTTCAACAACGTGCAACTTGACTGTGTATTAACATTTGATAATGCCCGCTGAGATGTGATAAGGCCTGCTGCATAAATCACGCGATGGCACTTGGATACGAGACAGTTTAACCAATCCTGATCGGTCAAGAGTCTTTGTACATGAGGCTTGCCACACGCTCGTCAAGTCCATATAAGGAGATTCTTTTGGACAACTTGCACATGCCTTGGAATATACCATAAAATGGGGGGGGGGGTTCGGGAAAATGAAAGTAAATTCTCAAACCAAATTGTAGGAAATCTGTCATATATTGACTTCTTTGACACTCCGATTTAAAAGGTATTTATGAATGGGAATACAAATGTGCTTGGCCATCCAAGCACATATTTATTCCCTCGGTTAAGTTAAACGTTGTTGAATAGGGAGACTCTCTATTTATCACCAAAAGTCACATTGACACAATTGTGAATACCACTTTTTGTACCCAACCCAAACGTGGATGTGTGCCTTCTCAGGTACCAAGCTTTGCTGTTGTTAAACAAATGTTGTAGCTGTTTTTATTTCAACTGTGTTTGATTAAATATATGAAGACAGGGAATGCCAGTTCAGTATCAGGGGACGTGTAATGCAGAAACAGTGTCCATTAAGTTAGTACATCTCCTAGTCAGTGTAATGATGCATACAAACCAAAATTATATTATAATTTATTATGGGGCCTGGTCGTCATGCCCAGTTTTATGTAGCTTTTGAGAGATATTTATTGACTTACATGTGCATTGCACAAGCAGTGCATATGTTTTGTGTGTTTTTGGTTTGTTTCTTTTTTTGTTTTGTTTTTTTACAGTAGTGTTCGGGATCTCGCTTGATGGTCCCTGAAGCAGATAACCAGATTGGTTTCCTTAACTGAAAAGCCTGAAATTGTCTTAACAGATAGATGTCCTAGGCTCTCATTTCGAGTCTTGATTGTCAAATAGATGTATATAGATAACATGAGAAATCATTTAGCCTAGGTAGGGCCACTGTACCCCACAACCTTATATGATTATGTAACTTCACAAGTCATTCCCTAGTTTTAATGTTTTACTTCCAACAATCTAATACCCAAGTTTAGAATGTCAGAGATACTCCTTTTGTAATGCCATTTTAGTTCTATTCGAAGCAGTATAATTGGAAGTGACCCTGGGTGTTTCAAACTTGTCGTGTGTTATAGTTCTTGTAGTTTTTCTGGTTTGTTCATGACTTTCCCTTCTTCACGTTCAAATCTGTGGAACTTTTTTACCCGGAAATCTAAGGCAAGCGTCAGTGGTATGGACCACTTTAATGCGTGTGTAGTTATACGTGTGCAGTTCACACATGCGTTGTGCTTGCACACATTTCACTTGCGTGCACGTCCCTTGCAACCGTGTTTTCAATCATGAAGGTCTCTGATGGGGAGTTAGTTTGCCGTAATTTGTGTATGCATGTACTTTGGCACGTTTGAGCCGTGTGGGTATTGTCCGGCCCAATAATGTTTTTGATCGCAAGATTTTCGTAAGAGGGGCTTTCATGATTTAGGGATTGTATAACAAAGACAAATCGTCAAAACCGTCGCCGCCATCCTGTATAAAGATCCGTGAATGAATAACTATTATTATAAACAAAGAAACAGCCTGTTGATTAAAAAGAGAACCACCCTTTCTTTTAGAATCACCCTCTCTTTTAGGGGCGAAACGAGGCTGTCAAGAACTGTGTCAATACAAGTTCGTGCTGGTACGATGTTATCCCTGCTGTTTCCATGCAAACTCTTTCAGCTTAACCTGGACTCAACCTCTTTGATGAATTTAAATGCTATGCAGTATTTTACTCTTAATAACATGACATGTTGAGGCTGGAAAAGTAGACTGCAGGTTGATGGTGGGTAGTTCTTTTTGGTAGCTTCCATAATTTTCATGTGACTAATTGAATTACATGTGTATAGACCACAGGGAACGGCCTCTTAATTGTTGTATGCAAACTGAATGCTAGTTGAAGACTTTATTAACCAGTGTCATTTCTTTTATGCATATATTGGACGCTTACTTGCCTCGGGGAGTCAGTCACTTGATGAAGATGTTTGGTATTATCGAGCAGGGTCCCCTTTGTCTTACACTCATTCGGATGTTTTTCCAACATAGGATATATTTTCCTAGTCTGTTTTTCACATGTTTACTTTAGAGCGATATCATTACTTGTAACTGTAAGTAAAGCCAGATGGTCTTTATGTGGAAAGAACTTCAAATCACTTCACTTTCTTTAGAACCACATTGGGTTTCTTTGTCTTTCCAATTTTCTAGCTGTGCGGAGGCATTGAGTGTGTGGTGTTTCTCTGTGACAGAAGTTTGTAGTGGCCCTTTAAGTGTGAGGAACTCAGCAGTCGCAGAATTTAAACCAACGCGAGCATGTAGATGTTTATAAGTAAGATTAATTCCTGACTATATCCTTTAATACCGAGGTCTGTACGGTTTTTTTTCTCTTTTCCAAAATCTTTCCCTGAAATGTGGTCTGCCTGTTTGATGGAGGTAGATGAGATATTGCCGTTATTCGGTTCTGTGTTTAGAAATCACTTGGCGTCTGACAGCCGCGCTCATACTTACAGTAAATCCAGTCTCGCCTGACAGCATTTATTGAAAAATACCCAAGCTTCGAGGGCCTTTCGTGGCTCCTCTGGTCAAATTTCAAAACCTCATTTCTTTCGAGATCGTCGTTTTCGTCCGCGTGAAGATAAGCTAGCGTTTTGTTTACGATATAATTGTGACAAAAAAATAAACACATTCCACTGCGCACCTCTTTTCGCGCAGACTGAAAATTCGTTCGCTTCAGTAAAAGAAACACAGGGGTGAATCGCCAAAAACTGTCTCACGAAGCATCTGCTCAAAGGACATTTTGTCGTTTCATTCTTGCTGTCGTAAAACACAGCAAATGTCATACCATTGACAAGCGCAATCAGTGTCTTAGCAAACCGGAACATTACGCACACACGCATCCTACCATATGTCCTGAGTGCTGTTGATTATGTACTGACCAACTGTCGTTTAAGTCTATCGCTTCTAGTGGCGCCAGGTCTGTTTTTTTACATCGCCAGTGTTTGCCGGGGATAATAATGCAGTGCACAATTCAACCTGCTTGTACATCCAAACTTTGGGCTCGGAAGAAAAAAATGAACTCTGCCCGTTTACGGACTTAAGTCCCAAATTTGCTTGGCCTCCATACCACGCAGCATCGTCGATTAAAATGACCCGTTTTATCGCCGAGTCCCATCTGTCTTTAGACCGGTTTTTATTTGATGCAATCTCCGCACGAATTCTAGCCGTCACACGGCTGATTATACTTATGGTAAATTGCGACCTGTCACACTAAATCCAGCGAGGTACTAGATTACCGCGCGGATTTGGAGAGGCTTGCGTTTTGCAAGAAAAGACAGCGATCATCATGTATATGTATATGTACTTAATTGGTATTGCTTGCAACCAAATGTCCAAACCAGTTAGTTTAGTTTAACTTGAGAATTTTATACCGAGCGGCTTTGACTACTTTAAGAGTTTGCATGAAAGTGCACTCATGTGTTTTATGTGTAAAATAACAATAAAAAAGTTTATTGTATATGTAAAGGTTTGTCGTCTCGATATTGCCTGATTATAGTATTTTGAGTTTAAGAAGGTTTTCCTCTTGGATTGATTGTGACTAGAAGCTAAATGCAGGAATTATTTGAATATACCCTCCCCCCTTCACCACTGTTCCCCGCCCATCATGTTGGCACTGATGGCTCACCGTGGAATAAAACTGAGTACTATTGTTTTGAGTGGCAATGGGGCGATTTGGGCACTCTGTCGAATTCTGCGGCACGATCCGTCGTTCTTTCTGCTGTGGTTGTAGATTGTTTCAAGAAGGTGAGATTTCTTACGGAATCGACCGATGGCGCAACGCGATAGAGTGATTCTGAGGGTCAACCAGTCGCGCCCAAAAGTAGTTATATGTAGACACGTATACTTTTCAGAATCAGAAAGGGCATATCTATACCCATCCCTAAAACTCGTACCCCGCGCTTTGTTAATTAATGAAAACCCAAGTTAACTGTCAAGTTACAGGGTTCACGTGTTCAGTATTATCTCTGCTGCTCAATTTGGGAATTCCACCTTAAGTCATGAAGGAGACTGGCGTTCGCGTTTGATAGGAGAAGGGAGGGCGAGCAAAATAGACAGCTCTGAAACAGAATGATTAACGATAAGAGCGAATCAACTCTTTGTTAGTAATTTATCACCGTGTTCGTCGTAATGGACCTGCCACAACAGGTTGAAACGATCGGTTTATTTACCGCTATTGGTCCGTGTATAGCGGCCTATCTGAAGGAACAATCTTTGATTTTACTCAAATCATTTGTTCATTTTCACCTCGTCAATAGCCTTTCGTGCTGCGCATGTTTATATCAGCTATTGTGTTTTTGTCGTTTATGTTTCATATATTTTAACAATATTTTGACGAAAAGAATGGGAGATTAAACATTATCCAGGAGTAAAACGTTCAGTGAATCAGAACTATAGGAGCTATATACCGACACGGAGACCCCGTATTGTGTGTGGACGTCGTCTTCCCATTGTGGTGTGAAGAATCGAAATTAACCTTGCTTAAGACTGCCTGCTCCAGTGGGTTGATTTATGACAAGCCATAAGCACTGCGACATCACCTGATGAAAAATGCACCACCATTTGTGGCTGGCGGTCAGGAGTAAAATATCACCCTCTGGATAAAGAGCTCGAAGCAACCAGCAGATGTGTTTGTTCTTTTCTAAGGGAGTTTTAATTTCGGCGCAAAAACCTACACTTCAACTTGAAAAGCACAACAAATACATGTAGCGAGACAGATGGCTGTTTGACAACGAGGGTGCAAGTTCGCAACCTTGCAGATAAATTGAACACAACGGGCTCCAAAGGTAAGTCGCAAGTGCTAGTGATACAAACGACCCAACCCAGGTTATTACCTATTAAGTTACCGATTTGGATGCAGGCAGCACGGTTTCAAACGTCGTGTCTTCGCACAGCTGCATTTGCTGGACCAGTTTTTATTTATTTTGACTACGGGAATCGGGAGATTGCGTGACTTGCTCAGTTGGGGGGGGGGGCTAGGGATCAGAAGTGTGTGTGTCCTATCGGGCTACTCGTCAATCATTCAGATGTCTGTGGCCGCAATTTTCAGTGCGTATTCTTCATGAGATAACTACCGTGGCTGGGAACATCAGCGCATGAGTGGACTTTCATCCGCCACGCGACCAATATTGAGGCATTTAAAGTGTAGCAACAATTTCATTGGTTATTGATTTTCCAATTGTGAAGAGAGGTCTTCGCCGACAGGAAACGTGATTCAGATGGAGGAACCTAGGAATCTGTTTTACTGGGTCGCCGTTGCACTCTCGAAATCGTAAAAAAAAAAACGCATAGAAAAAACTACTCCGCGTTAATGAAGTGAATGAATTCATCACGGCACCAACGACAATCCGTATACCTTCGTCCACAACGTCGTTCCTGTTTACTGATCGTGGAATGGGCGTTAATGAACTCGTAGACGCGTTTGATATTCTGCTAACGTCTTTGCCGCCGCACCCCAGAACAATTCATGGGAAGGTCTGTTTGTCTCAATGACACCTTGGGAGTGATGGCGTCAGGAAAACAGCCATTTTTGCGGCTGCGCAAGCTTCTTGTGCTATCGGCTTACGCTAATAATTTCTACAGGCATCTCTGAGGGCCGTTTGCGACGTAACTCAACGCATCACAGAAGTCACCCTATCAACTGTCGAATAAGAATTTCTTGAAATGGTTTTTTTCTGATGATGCTGTTGTAAGTTGAATGTGTCTTTGCCACGATGCAGAACACCACTGGGAGTACGGTAGTCGGCACAGGCTCGGGGGACGTCACGTTTAATACCATCTCGGCTGTCTGCTGGTCCGTGGTCGCCCCTACCTCCATTGTGACTAACACCTTCACGCTACTGGTTGTGCACCGCACAGCCAGCCAGCAGGAAGATGTAAATCACATCTTCATCGTGGCCATCAATTTCACCATCCTGCTGGTCTGTTTGTGCTTTGCTCTCCCCGCCACTATCAGCGCCATTGCCGGCGGTCGGTGGATCCTGGGCGGTTTCCTGTGCACGGCCCAGAGTCTGCTGATGGTCTACCTGCACTGCGTCAGCGCGTTGTGGCTGTTCACTTACTGCCTGGAGAGATTCGTTTTCCTCTTGTACCCACTGCGCTACCCAAGACTGATCACCGTGGAACGCATCAAACGCCTGGCCGTGGGCATCATCATCATACCCCTCGTGAACATCCCCCTCACTGGGTTTTTGTCAGAGTGGAAAGGCGTGTACATCCCCTCGTGTCACGTCTGCGCTCCTTACTCCGAACCTGTTCTCAACAAAGCACTGTTCTTATCCTTCTACGTCCTTCTCTCCGTCGTGCCCTCTGTGGTCGGCTACATCGTCCACATCGCGCTCTTGCTGACGGTTCGGCAGCATCTACGGCGCATTGTCGCCGGGATACCACGGTCATCGTCGGGTGTCACCCAGAATGGTGAGCGTACGACCAACGACAGAGCCGCCACTGCGGCCGACCAGCGACTCCAAGTCGCCCAGTTCGACCGCAAGATTCGCGTGAATAAATCCCACCTGATTCTGCTGACCATCACTGCGCCGTTTACGATCGCAGTTTATCTGATCCTTGACCTGTCTTTCTTTGGCTACGCGATACCGAAGTATCTTGTCCTGGTAGGGAATATTAGCATCTTCACAGCGCCGACCTTAATCGGACTTCGAGCCATCTTCAGCAGCAGGGTTCTCAAGCAAAATGCCCGGCAGCTTTTCCCCCTTAATTGCCGTCTGGGTCGGCAATAACGATTAGCATCTTTTATGAAAAGCCTGTCAAACAAAACTTTTGAAGACTTTCATCGTGAGAAAGGAACGTTTCCATTCGTAGAGAAATGTGTTCACTTCAGTTCACTTTTATTTGCTGTTTGTGATGGCTTTGGGTGCCCTTATTATGAATGTGGCCTGCCTAGTCAATGTAACACACTTAGTAGCCCGCTGTGCAGTTTCCAGTCGCAAGGAATGGACCTGTTTACCCACTTTAAGTGGTCCAGTTTTATCCTATGAATTAAAAAAAAGGAATCGACCTGGTCCTACACCCGTTGTTCTCATTCTGTTCTCAAGGTTACTAAAGGAGTTTACTATCACGGGGCACTTTGAAAGGTTGACTGCGCTGAGTTAATTCGTCCCTCATATTTCAATTCGTCCCTTATATTGTAAATAAAAGTATAATAATCTTTTTATATCGGCTGCTTCTATTCATATCTTAATACACCCACATAATGCTGCTTATGTCCAAGATGGTAGTAGTCAGTTGGCTTTTGGGTAAAAATGGTGTGTAAATGTGAAGGATTGAGATGTCGGTAGCGGTATAACCTACGATACTTTAAGCTTCTCTTGAACCAGTTTCTTATGAAATTATGACAGCCGCGGGATTCTGTCTCTATTTTATGTAAGATGATGACCTCCCACGTCCTCGTTAGTTGTCTTTGATCTGTGCACAAAATTATACGTAATGCCATACATGTTCATTTCAGAGTCCAAAATATAATCACATTGGAAACTCGATGACTGCCTACGGTTAATTAAGAGGAATGGGTAAGTCCGAGAGGAGACAGTGGTTACCTATTAGGTCGACCAATGTCACCCGAACGCTGCACAATCTGAACCATCTTCTCGACCATTTCGAACCAGCCCTGGCATCAGCAGCCGATTTCATTGATCAGTGTGGAGGGAAACTTTAACATGAAAACAACTGTACGAGATATATCATTGACCACTAACGCATAGTGTCAGCCCACTGCAAAATGCGAGAGATGATGAGATGTAACCAAAGAGTTTGACTGGGGTCTTTCATGTGTGACTGCATTATGCATGCACATCGTTGAAGAGCATTTAACCAGTGGTCGAACTATGGTTTGCGCTGGAACTTCACCAATGTCAAAAGGTGGTTGTACTGCCACCAATAGTTTCAAAGATCTGTAGCAGCCAGACGATATGTAACCTTGTATCCGCATTCTTTTCTTGACCCAGGAGCTGGCCTTTATTATAATTATTTACTACCTTATGAATATGTACTAGCTTCCCTCTGTTTATCCAACCAGCTTCCGAATTGTTAGTCTATTTTTTACGCACGTGTTTTTTCCCAGCACGCACCCTCTCCGGCCGGCTGAGTACATGCACTTTTCCCCCTCACTCTCGCTTTTACTTCACCACGGCCGGTGGTCAGGTTATTCATTGTCCCGTTTTTATCCGCAAATTTCGCCTACTTTTTAGCCATTCTGGGAACCTGTTTAGTGTACTGCCGCTGGATGCACCCCCCTTGATACACGCGTTTCCCGCTGAGTGATGCTGTTCTCCGGTTGTAATCTTGCTTGTTTGTCGCGGTGTAAACGTCGAACTTTCCACTTAACATTTTGTCGCTTCTTCTTTTGGACCACTCACCGGATTGATCTCAATTAACGAACATGCTACGGACATCTCGGAGGACTGCAGCTAATCGGACAAGTGTTGTTTGTTCTATTTTTTTGTCCTATTCCATTTTTTTTTTGGTGTGTTGGAAACTCCGTCATGCCTTTTTTTTTCTTGCATGTGCTTATTATGAGACCCCTCATCTTGGTGGTGTTTAATAAGATTGTAGTACCCCGATAGTGTATACCATATATTGTCCAGGATTTTCTTTGTATTAGTTGAAACCGCTTTGTTACCAATTTGGGTCCACCTCACGTGTCTTATGGTCATTATCACAGCTAACACCTTGTCCTCGTTGTGAGATACTTGTATTCATGTTTACTCTGTTTATACTGTGACCTTCATATTAAAGCGTTCAACGAGATATCTTGGGACTGTGGTGCCTCATAAGCAAGTATTCTTTTGCATTAAATTTATTATTATTTTTTTTTTTTTGTTGACGTAAATATGTGTCCAGTGCGTCTTTGCTTGTGGGCCCGTATTTAAGTTTAAAAAATAATGTAGGGTGCCTTCTGATTCATTTAGTTACCACACAGACGTAACCATTTAACCCGAGCCAACCGTAAAATCGCAACCCCTACAGATCTATGGTAGGCCCTACATCAATACACGACAGTTTAATGTAGGCATCCGATATACCGGGTAATGTTACGAAGTCATAGTTGTCATCAACTTTGGTCACAAGTCATGCGGTTGCAAGTCATCCAGTCGTAAGTAAAGTCACAAGCCACTCAAACGAACTGGTGGAAAGACCGACGGAGCCCCTCTGACTTGCTACACCTTTTGTTGGTTAATTTAGTTTGTAATTTGGCTGTGATCGGCTAAATGGAAATGCGTGATGGAACAGGTTTTCAATTCCTAGTTTGCCATATGCACTGTAAGGTGAGGCAAAGTCAAAATAATAAATTGAGTGGTTTGCCCTTACCTATAATGTCCAGGTTGCCGTATATAACACCATTCTGTCTCTACAGTCACAATACAAAGAAAAATCTTCAGTTCAATCATAACACTGTTGGCTCTGTCATGAAACCATGAGTGACCGCAGAGTATAGATGTTGGCGGGATTTTTCCAAGGGTGGAACTGCTTTTGTTCAAGGGGAAAAACACTCATCGGTGAAAAGAGATAAACAATGGCTTGGAGGGGGTCAAGTTTGAAAGTTTCAGTGTTTTAAAGCAAAATGGCGATTTTCATTCACTTGCATCTGTTTTCTCCATTTCTTTCGGGGGGCCCGGGGAGCAAGCCCCTTGCACCCCCCATCCCAAGCTCGTGTCGCCGCTTACCAGCCACTTGAATTTTATTTCAATACACTCGCGCTGTTAACCGCAGACTTTACTTCAGATAAACCTGACAACTATACCTCAACTGAAACGAGTCGTTACTTCTTGAACTTTAGGGCTATGCTTGGAAAATACAGAGAAACTGATGTAAATCAAGGGGATGGTATAACATCACCGAAGATGATCAAGATCTTCGAGTACTTGTAAATACCACACGAGCGGTGACGGTCGGTTAATAGTTAACCAAAGGTATACATGAATATTTTTAGCTTGTTGTATATCAAACAGCCATTGTATTTGTAGAACATTTCATCGATGTCCCAGTGTTATCTTGCATTTGTCATAGAGAAGCCCTTGGCGGTTGTGAGTTCACCTCCTTGCATTTGTAGTGGAGAATTAATCTTTGGGGGGATGAATGCGTCTGTAGCGGGAGAAGTGAAGGAGGACGTGGATGTCCTTTACAACTACATTTCAGCAGTATGTTGGTGCATTGCAACGCCGTTTGCTCTTCTAACGGCCGTTTTCTTAATGCTGGTTGTGTGCCGCTCTCCCATCAGGAACGACACCAGCCAGGTGTTCATAGCGAGCATCAGCGCGATGGTGATGGGGCTTACCCTGTGCCTCGGCCCCACGGCAGCCCTTACCTCCATCACGGGCGGTGAATGGGTCCTCGGTGACGGCTTATGCACGGCACAGAGCTTGCTCCTAATGGCCATTCTGTCAGCTCTCTCGGTCATCATGTTCATCTTTTCGCTAGAGAGGTACGTCTTTGTAGCGCACCCCCTCCGGTATCCGGTAGTGGTCACTGTTGGCCGGACTCGAGGAGCTGTTGCTGGCATGGCAGTTATTGGCCTCCTCGGTGCACTGTTCTGTGGGTTCCTGTCGGATTGGCGCGGCTTTTACACGTCCTCATGGCACGCCTGCGTGCCATACTTCAGCAACGAGATCACACGGTCTCTTTTCCTGTGCTCCTACCTCGTGGTTAAGTTGATTCCAGCAGTCTTGGGCTACGCTGCCCACTGCTCCCTTCTCCTGATCGCCAGGCGACACCTGCGTCGCATCATCGCCGACATACCGTCACACAACAACGCCTGCGCTGACCCGAATCCAAGCCGGGCCGCGGTCATGATAAGCCGCCGACTCAAGATGAATATCGCCCGCTGGGTCATGTTGACTTTCTTCGCTCTTTTCTTCCTCGCTATGGATTTGCTTCCAGATCTAGCCTGCCTTTATCCCATACCAAACTACCTGGTGCTCCCTGGCAATATAGCCTTTCTGTTTGTTTCCTGTTTCCTACCCGTGGCTCACGTGTACAGCAACAGATGCCTGAGGCGCACAGCCAGACAGCTACTTGCTCATTGTTTTTTCAAAAATGACAGTTCCCAAAGTGTTGTGGTATGATCAACTATCAATGACAGATGTCACAGTGCAGAAGAAACAAATAAAACCGTAACAGCTCTAGAGCCATCGGTAAAGAACCCTTGAAAGATGAGAATGAGTTTTACCCATTGGAAATGGACACGCCAAAGTGCCGCCAAAGAGCCACAGCAAACACTCCTTTCCTCTGAAACTGTTTGGGAGAGGTTTTATCTCTTTCTTAGGTTATTAATTAATGGAACGTCTCCGATAAGCCACTGTCAGATTTTAAAGCACTGTAATCAGCAATTCAAAGTAATTAAAATTTGTGACTTTTGAAAACAGCATTAAATTCTTTTTTTCAAGATGTATTTTTTGCGTTGGGGAGATGTTAATTATATATAACGGGTTTGCCCTTACCCAACGTATATTAATAAACACTGTATGCTCAGCATTAAATTAAGTAAAATCTGTCATGAGTTTTCCTATTACATGTATATCAAATGCTGGCTAGAAAGATTTTTCCTTGTGGATGTAAAGGCGTCATGTCTACTTCATGATTTGCGTACGCCCAGAAACTGAGCTTGCAACACAAACCTTTTAGACTATTGAATTTGTTTCACTTTTAAGTACTCCTCAACATGTTTGAGTGCTCAGCACTTTCTGCATTTTCTTTGAAGGTGATTAGATGCCCATTTCACTTCAGTTATAAGCTCTAATGATTAGACTATAGAGAGGAGAGCTCAGGCTCAATTTTGATTGCTTGTATAAAAACCAAAAGCAAATGAGACGAAATTAAAATTATCAAGCAAAGTGTATCTCTTTAGAATCATGTAAGTTAGGCCATTGATATTTTATGTTTAAACTGGACAGTATTGCTTCTTCCTTTTTTGTGGGGGGGGGCAACGGTGCAATCCCTGGAACTGAAATGGTCTTGGGTTGGGGGAAAACAATGTGGAAAAAATGACTTCCGTCTGGCATTGTTTTTTATCGAATCCTCATTAGTATCCCAAAAGGTGGCAGTGCCGTTTCTAAAATGACGGCGCTTTCATTCCTAAAAGAAATAAAAAAGAAAATGGCCTCATGTATCAGATTGGGGGGTCCCCTTGCCCACTGAAATCCGTAGCCTTGTTTCACTCGCTGACAGGAAAATCGGCTTTGGAAGAGGAAACGTGCATAGGTGGTTATACCTTGATTCGACAAGTGCATGGGCCTATTCTGGAATGTAAAAATATTCAAATGTAACGAGCATAAAAAACAAAAGGCAATTTAAAATAAATGGCAAATAAATTTTTAACTGGTACACAAACGTGTATTTTCAAGGATTGTGTGTTAAATCGCGATATCTCAACATGTTGCAAATCATGGTCGAGTTGTATCTTCCACTGGCCCAACGACATGTACCAAGTATTCCTAATGTCATCAACTACCTCAGGTACCACAGCAACCGCAGAGTAAATTGCTCGGTAGCGGTGAGCAATCAATCTTTGTCCAGCATCAGACGATTTACAATGCCAGACCGTGACGATGCACAAGAAACATTCCCGCCAAACTGCACATCGCAAGCAAGCTTTGCCGAAAAACAGTGCCGGGCACGATTCCCCAGTCATAGTTCCACTAGCACTCAGAATCGAATTTTACCGATGGGGACGAGTTGTGCATTTTGTAAGGCTGTTGGTTGGACCAAAAACCGGTTGCGGGAAAATTGAGCACATCACGTCGCCATGACTACCAATTGGCGTCATAGCTTCGTAATATCAAAGCCGAAGAAATGGGTGGTGTTATGTGCAATTTCGACTCCAACGGAAAATCGTCTCCGTTACCTTATAATAAATTCTGTACCAAGGGCATCTCCGCTTCGTGATTTCGTGTCAGTTTGTAAAAACCAACATTATTTCACAACGCGTCAGTGTTCGCAATAGTGCGTGCGCAAACCATGGTCTCGAGTTCGTGAAATAAAAAAAATGGTTGGGGATGAAACTCCGGTTTCTGGTCAGGAGCTGGCTCCAAAAGTAGTGCGGCGACGCACCTTTGTTTTACCCTCACTTTTTTTCTGGAAATGATAACGTATCACGCCAAATGTCCATCGCGACTACATGCACACGTAATGCCGGCCCGGCCGCTACCAACATTAAAATAGACTGGCCCAGCACGTTTTACAATTTAAAGGCATTTGTAGATTGAACATGCAGACAAGACATAAGACCACCTGGTTTGTCTGGTTCCTAGACGTAAATGTATAATAAGTAAGATTTGAAACTTTGCACGGTGAATGAAACATGAGAAATGGGTTTGCGGGTACACCATTACACGGGTACACGTGTTTGTTTCACACGGATCTGGATCACGATCAGTGATCCGTCGTTGCTTTACGGATTCCAAAACTCGCGTAATGGATGGCGCGAACCAGCGTTAGGATCACTGATCCGGATCCAGATCCATGTGAAACAAACAGGCTTTCAGAATATCGCGTTTTCACGTAAGCACATGAAGTGAAATTACACGTGCCAGAACAAAAAGACTTGGGAACGATATCGCCGGAAGTGAAAGATCCCGGTAGGTGAAGTTCAACCGTCTCCAGGTGACTTTTCCCAAAATTTCAGGCCTTTCTAGGTTTCAACTCTCTTGATACCGTCGCCTTTAAAGTAAAACTGAAGCTCGCTAATCGAAACAAACAGGACAACGGTACCCTCAGCCAACAGAGGGCGTGCTTTACATCACGTTGAGTCAATCCATACCAACAGGTCGAGTTCGGGCGGCCTGTTCTCAAGACGGGTTTCTTGTTCCCGCGCTCGAACAGCGGGAACACGACTCAAGAACACTGTTCCCGGAACAGGATCACGCACCACCTCCTCGTCAGGGTTTGCAGGAACACACGGAAAAACTCATGAGATTTTTATTTTTGAACAGCCGCAAAAGATATCAAGATAGCTCACAAAGCCAGAGACAATGGGAACTTTTACAAAATTAACAATAATCTTTTCCATGGTAAAGAAATAAATGTTCCTTTTTAAATAGAAAAGAATTCAGCCCAGCTTTCCAAAGTTTATTCTGAAAGAACGTACATGGATGTTGCCATGATGCATGCAACAACCAGCAATAACTGGTTGTACGTTCCCGGTTTTTGAGCGGCCGACTAACGAACAACAAATCAAGCGGTTCATGAACATACGAGGACAGCCGAACTCAGCCATAGTGTCCGTGCAGGGAGTGTGATATAACGAGGGCGCACTCCATGATGTAGGCGACTTCTACAAGTGTGCAGGCCAGTAAATAGGCCGAAAACTGCTTGCGCGGGCCAAATCACAATTTGTATGCACTCAAATTGTCAACTGAGCATTTTGTGGCCCATGAACTTGGCGATCTGTAGAAAAGGCAACTTTAGGCAGGCAACGAGAATACCAGCTTGCGTCTCAGAGTGAGATTTGGAAGAAATCAGTGCCTGAAAACGGTCTATTTTTTTGGGAAGTGTAGGCATCAATATTTCAAAATGGCGAGGGGCTTTAAGGCTGCATTTTAGGGGGTGACCCTCAGTGGAAATAAATATTTTCTGAAGTCATTGGTTAATAAATGGAGATTTGAAAAGAAAATAAAAGGCATAAACTGGACTTTAATTTGACGTGTGTCTCAAATGCCTGAGTATTTTTCCTGATATTTTGATGGTCAGGTTTTTTTCACAGTTGGCTAAGGCAGTTTATTTACTGGCTGCAACTAAAAGGCCAAGCTCGATCAGCGACCGCTTTGTCAACCACTCAGTGGTGGACTGGGATTTTACCTGCTAAAAATCGACCATTGGTTGACAATGACTGCTGATCAAACTTGACCCCAACTGATTACTGATAATGTGTTCTGACGAAGGCTACTGATCCCACTTACTGGACCACTGCTTCCATACATTACAGAAGGAACCCAGAGCTTACACCTTCTTCCGTATCAGAGGGAACCCACAAAGTTAACAATAAACTGAGGCTGCCGGAGGCAACCGAACAAGTTTGGTGGTCGTTATCAGAGACGCGTGTACGGTATTATTCCCTCCCTTCGAAATGAAGAGGCAAAGATGATTAAAAAATGTCCAGTCTTTATTGTTTCAAGGTGACAAGTGTAATGTTCGCTATTTCCATAGGATTGCCACAGGCGTATTGGAGCTAAACCGAGGCTGCACTTGCAGAACTCGGAAACGTTCGCACCGATAATGTGTAGATTGCCAAGCAATAGGCACATGAGGCCAGTGCAGTGTCCATAATGAGGATAACTGTTCCGGAGACGTGGGCGGAGAAATTAAAGAGAGTAAAGATTGGTTTAAAGCAAGATTGCGTGTACCTAGAGGGAATATCGAATCTTTTTTTTGTTAACTATCCTTATTTTTGTTCTCCCTTTCACCAATTCAATATTTTTGCTCTTGAAGACTATTCAAAACGGAAAAAAATCCCGCCAAGAAGTTGCGAAATTGGCAAATATACAGTCGCGGAATTTTGTTACCCGGGACATTGAATGGTTGCTTGCACAATCAATTACAAGAAGCATCTATTCACGCGTCCTCAAATTGAAAAAAAAAAGGTTGTCACAACAAGAGCAAAGACAAGTGTCAAGTAGGAGCGCCCCCATCTAAATATTTTGACCACCGAACCGCCGGCAAATCCCTGACTGTTGAAAAACCACGCTTGCCAGTTCTAGTAAAGGCTATTTGCGACACATTCTGTTTTTGTTCCAGTCAATTACAGCACGGGTTTGTAGCTTCAGGACTCAAATTACAAGATGACGTTCCCAGAATCACAAAAAAAACTTGTATACCTCCCCCGTGATGACTTCAGGAAGTGTGGCGATATCAATGGACACAGAAGAAGAAATAAAACAGTAATTAAAAACACTTAGATGGTCTTAAGCTATTCTGCGAACCCCTCAACCACCCCATTAACAATCGTGTGCTGAGGACCCACTTCGGCTCTTCATTAACGACTGTAACCATAGCAACAGCTGACGTTGGATCCTGACGATGCCCGGATGCTACGACCGATAGGAGCACGGAGAAAGAGAACCGTCGGCGAGCAATTTACGCAGAGAGCACGGATGCACATCACTACGTGCGTGCCACATACAGACACACTTACCACAAAAGAACCTGCCCAGCTTGCCCTCGTGGTGGGTGACGCACCGACCTGCTTAACATACATGTACCTTGCGTCTCTCTTGTATAGCAAAGCCTCGCACACTAACGGAATTCTGGTTCTGGCAACAATGGCGGACGCTTATTTTCTCGGCCGTGTTTCTCTTGTTTTTGTCGTTCTTGTAGCTGTAAGTGCTCGTGGTTTGTATCCTGGTCTTAACTACTACTATGCCCTTTACGGCGACTACCCAGAATACTTCGATGCCTCCTCGTCATCTGATGTCCCCGAGGAAGGACTACCGTATGTTGATGACAATGGGAGGTTCGAATACAACCTGACCATGCCCGGAGTTAGACCTCCTAAGGTGAGTTCAAAGCTTAAACAAGAAAAACATAAACAGCAAGGCAAGCGAATAAAACCATGTATATATTCTATTCTATTGTTGATACATGTACTGAATTTGTAATAGGCGTCACTGGTTGTTCGAACATAGAGCAAGGAACAGATGCTCTATGGTTAGAATCACCATCATGGTTCTGGTATGCTGGAATCCTTTAGTATTATAACCAATCTTTAACCATTCTGTTTTTAAGAGTTATTTCGGCTTAGTCTTCTCCCTGTCTGGTCATCAGTCGAATCAAAACTTTCGTAAGCAGGTTTTGTGCCTCCATGTTTACAACTTTATACAATCAGGTATGTTTTTTTCACTCGTGACGGTAGAGCTGGTTTCCTACGAAACAAAAGCATGTTTTATCCTGTTCATCAAATCCATCTTTCATGTTAGCCTCCTTTACCGTTTTTGTCATATCAGAAAAAAATCCACAATCTAATCTTCCAATTTTTGTTCCTCTACGCGAACAAGGTGCTGTAGTTGAAGTAAAGACATTGCAATGTTATATCATCTTTAGTTTATGATCTTCCCTAACGCAATTGACCAATGTAAACACAGGGATTTCTAAGGGTTTGTGCGAAATCCAACCCTCTACCTCCTTAGTGCAGACGTCTTAACCACTCAACCACTGACCATGTTCAGGCAAGCTTACCATTTCGATTTTAATATTATCGCAGTAGGTACTGCATTTACGACAGCAAGTAAGTACATGTATTTTATGGATGTCAGGAAGTAAACTATCACCTGGCAATGGAACTCTTTCATTAAGCGAGACACCATCGCATTAAAAATAATTTATTCTGACTTTACGCACTCACTGTTTTCAACGGTTCGAGACAAAGAGAACATACAGAACCGCAGAACGTGAATTTGGCTGTTTGGCCTATAATTATGAATAAACAATAAAAATCAAACCAATAATTGCGTACCTGCTAAAATATCAACCGGGTGCATCCAACTGACACGATATTTACATGGAGGCAAAATAAACAGTACATTCTCACTGCATAAATATAAAAGATTGGATAACAGAGCACACATGGATTCTGGCAAATATTTTTGTTGCTATGGACGACAACATTTGACCAAGCGGAAAGATTTCTGTCCAAAATATTTAAATTGCCAAGATCTCCACCCAAGGTCAAATTCTTTTGTACTGTCAACAAACTAGTCCGTTATTTGCGGGAGTTCTGTGTAAAATGATCTAAATATGAACAAACATATACCATTGAAATGCAAATTTCCTGAGGCAATTTTACCTATCGAATAGAGACGTTTAATAAAATATGCCATGTTCTGAATTTAATTTGAATGTGAACGACGACAGGAGATAGATTGCTTCGTCAAGTGCAATAGATTCGGTGACATCTGCCCTTTATAATTCAATGTCTATGCTTGAAACCATTCAAAATAAGTTAGGAGCATGGAAATACGATAATGCACAAATTGAAAAGTTGAATTTCAATTCAGTTTATGTGCAAAATGTATTCAAATAGTCCCAGTGTTTCAACATTGGGAGTTTATATATATAGCCATGCACGTTCCATTGAGGGAATATTTTGTGACACGTTTTGTCAAATGGAATTCAAATGCACTTCCACTTTTGAGCTTAAAACTGCCTTTAGTTCATAAAAACATGACTGCTTGAAAACGATGTTAAACCAAAATTGTACTATTTTCACAAAAGAGGGAAACATGAAAGCTTTATAATTATTAGTAGCACCTGAAAAAAACCCAGAATACATACACAATGTAGATGTTGAACTGGTAGAAATTTAATAGCATCTTACGGAGACAATGGATTTAGGAAAGTATAAAAATTGATGCAAGCGAACATTTTTTTCTTTTTTGGTTGAACTGTTATTGGCATCACGTCTTTCTCATACTTTTCTAATCCCTGCGGTGGCAAATTAATTTTCCGTAAATGAAAATGCTAATAAAAAGCTTCATTGCTTTTCTACCAAGTCGGTATGGTGAAATAAAACGACAAAGGTGGTTCTTAAAATGTGAATGACGCAAATTTAAAAATTAGCACGTCTAATTTGAGTTCCAGAATTCTTGAAATGGACCACGCTTGGACAACTCAATTCTCAAATTCCGTCACTACAAGAACGTGAAAATGCATTTAAATTCCAGTGACTGGGTCGGGGAAGGCTTCAATGTGCCACTATTTCTCGTTCTTCGATCTTCAGAAACATTCCAGCAGGTATTTTCTCTGCGGTTCAGTTATGTTACATTTAATTGCCTCTCGTGTCGAGTAGGCCTATTTCTTGAAATCACTGTGAACATCGCTTGAAGTGTTCTACTTCACGAAGGGATGTGATTGAACGCTATACAATTCACATCTAGCCCCTCTGATAAGCAACAGCGCAATAAATACACGAGGTGATGTCAACGTGAAAATTGTTTAATCTGGCCTCTGTTATTACATTGTGGCACAATGACCGGAGCAAGATCGTTATTGAAATCGCCATGAGAAAAATAAATTAAAGAGCAAACAACCTGGAAAAAATCGTGAAAGTGTAGATCCTAAATCAATTGTAGTGTGCGGTGATGGTGTGGCACAGTGACGCACTCGGGATTAGTTGGCGGGGGGGGGCTCGGACCAGGCTTTACTCAGCAAAATAACCAATGATACTCAAGCCCCCTCTCCCGTTGTGCAACAGTGAACGGCTATATCCGAACAAGTAGGTTAAGATAGATGTATACATGGTATCTCCGTTTTTCAGAAAGAAAAAAATCAAAACGGGGGGAGCTGAGCCCTCCCCTGGGTGCGCCACTGGTCTGACTTCCCAACTCGTAACTGTCTTATACTATAGCACTACCTGTCCTGTGCTTGTGTGCTATAGCAAGCTACCTGTCCTGTGCTTGTATGCTGTAGCAAGCTACCTGTCCTGTGCTTGTGTGCTATAGCAAGCTACCTGTCCTGTGCGTGTATGCTATAGCAAGCTACCTGACCTGTGCTTGTATGCTATAGCACGCTACCTGTCCTGTGCGTGTATGCTATAGCAAGCTACCTGACCTGTGCTTGTATGCTATAGCACGCTACCTGTCCTGTGCGTGTATGTTATAGCAAGCTACCTGTCCTGTGCGTGTATGCTATAGCAAGCTACCTGTCCTGTGCGTGTATACTATAGCACGCTGCCTGTCCTGTGCGTGTATGCTATAGCACGCTACCTGTCCTGTGCGTGTATGCTATAGCAAGCTACCTGACCTGTGCGTGTATGCTATAGCACGCTACCTGTCCTGTGCGTGTATGTTATAGCAAGCTACCTGTCCTGTGCGTGTATGCTATAGCAAGCTACCTGTCCTGTGCGTGTATACTATAGCACGCTGCCTGTCCTGTGCGTGTATGCTACAGCAAGCTACCTGTCCTGTGCGTGTATACTATAGCACGCTACCTGTCCTGTGCGTGTATGTTATAGCAAGCTACCTGTCCTGTGCGTGTATACTATAGCACGCTGCCTGTCCTGTGCGTGTATGCTACAGCAAGCTACCTGTCCTGTGCGTGTATACTATAGCACGCTACCTGTCCTGTGCGTGTATACTATAGCACGCTACCTGTCCTGTGCGTGTATGCTATAGCAAGCTACCTGTCCTGTGCGTGTATACTATAGCACGCTGCCTGTCCTGTGCTTGTATACTACAGCAAGCTACCTGTCCTGTGCGTGTATGCTATAGCAAGCTACCTGTCCTGTGCGTGTTTGCTATAGCAAGCTACCTGTCCTGTGCGTGTATACTATAGCACGCTACCTGTCCTGTGCGTGTATGCTATAGCAAGCTACCTGTCCTGTGCTTGTATACTATAGCACGCTACCTGTCCTGTGCGTGTATGCTATAGCAAGCTACCTGTCCTGTGCGTGTATACTATAGCACGCTGCCTGTCCTGTGCGTGTATGCTATAGCAAGCTACCTGTCCTGTGCTTGTATACTATAGCACGCTACCTGTCCTGTGCGTGTATGCTATAGCAAGCTACCTGTCCTGTGCGTGTTTGCTATAGCAAGCTACCTGTCCTGTGCGTGTATACTATAGCACGCTACCTGTCCTGTGCGTGTATGCTATAGCAAGCTACCTGTCCTGTGCTTGTATACTATAGCACGCTACCTGTCCTGTGCGTGTATGCTATAGCAAGCTACCTGTCCTGTGCGTGTATGCTACAGCAAGCTACCTGTCCTGTGCGTGTTTGCTATAGCAAGCTACCTGTCCTGTGCGTGTATACTATAGCACGCTACCTGTCCTGTGCGTGTATGCTATAGCACGCTACCTGTCCTGTGCGTGATGGTCATCTTACAGAACAGTACTTTTGTTCAAAAGAATATGCACAAAGAAACTTAACAAAAGAATTGCCCTGCAAGATGGCTACCACGCAAAGCCTCCATACTGGGTTTTCCATCAGTAGGGCTTTTCCACAAATCACATTGCATTTGCTCATATCCGCCCCAATTCTTCGTTACATGATTGTCGAAGAGGATGTTAATTTATATAACAGGTTTTGCCCTTACCCAACATATATATTTATAAACAGTGTATGCTCAGTGCTTGTCCAAGAGCTTGTGAAAAAAGTCACAAGCTTACTCGGGTAGGACTCGAACCCACGACCTCCTGCTTACTAGTGCAGACGTCTTAACCACTCGACCACCGAGCTTGCCGGGGGCGGCTGGCCGGTCCGAATCAGGTGAAGCAGCGGGTACCGCGAACTATTTTCAAGATGTACATTTGCGCTGGGGAGATGTTAATTTATATAACGGGTTTTGTCCTTACCCAACTCTTTTTTTTGCAAACTCTCGAACAACCACTGAGCATACAGTGTTTATTAATATATACGTTGGGTAAGGGCAAAACCCGTTATATAAATTAACATCTCCCCAACACAAAAAATACATCTTGAGAAGAGGATGTTACTAGAAAGTGTGCAATGATGGCTTAATTTTTGAAGTCAGCGTTTTGCTCATTGGACACATGGACAAATTGTGAAAGTTAACTTATCGAGATGCCAAATCATAAGTTTGAACTGTTTAAGATCCTTTATTTATATTTTGGGTTTCCCTACAGCCGGATACTTACTACTGCTATTCAATGCCCTTGTCAGATGAGGTACCGGTCTTCATTGGTAAGATAGTTCAATTACAGATCAACTACAAGTCTCCTCAAATTATATGAGCGTCAATAATGTTAGGTGATTTAAAAAAATGTATTCCCACAATGGAGTCTGCTATTTTTATATCAAAGTTGTGTTTTTCTACAGTTGGCTGCTAAAATTCTGACTGGCTCTCTGTACAAAATAAAAAAAGTATACCGAAAGTGTTAAAAATCTCCGTAGCTATCAAAAACACAAGATAATAATACACGTAGCCTACTACTAAACACTGAATGAAAATATATAACCCTCTTTAAAATTAAGGGACAAAATTGTATATTTTGAACAAATTTGAGGTAAAATGGAACACCAACCAAAGGGTGATTTTGCTTCAAACTTTGGTTGCCCATACGAATTGTTATGCAGGAGTCAGATTAAGTGTTTTATAGGAAATTTTATGGGCACCGCAGGCCCTATACTAATAAGCACCAGCATCAATTAATAGGCTGTGCTGACTTTATGTTTAGACCAATCTGGATTTCATTTCCGTCTACTGAAAGTAATATTGTAATTATATGCATGAATTCATCTGCGACAGTCATCTTCATTAACCAAAGATATTGCGTCGTCTACCCAGCGCCATATCCAATAACTCTGATTTGAGTTCACATTCATCTCATGCAATCAAGAGGTCATGCCTCATGCCTGTAAATTAAAAATGCACCCAACAAGGGAGGTATATGTAGTGTTTCTATGACAACACTAATGGATGACAAGACGCGAGATACGTTCCTAGGTAACAAGGAGTGTGATATATTGCAAATTGCTTCAGGCTCCTGCTGATAATAAAGGTCAAAAGGTAATTTTCTATAACTAACATTAGTACGAGGAAGCAAGCATTAAGATAAAGACGATCTTGCATCTGAATAAAACTCACTGTCAACATTTAATGTATTTGAAGTTTAAGTTTGTTTTCAGGGTAAGAATCCATTCTCCTTACTCGTAAGACGAACTCCACCATGTGAGCTAGAAGCAAAAAGACATAGGAACTGAAAATACAAAACTGTAACAGGAGCCCCATTCAGTTTTGGTTTCCATTCTGTTGGTATTAGCCTCGACTATCTTTTCCTCTTTACCTGCATTTCATACTTATTCAAGTCCCATTATTTTGGAATAGTGAAATTATTAATTCATGCTTCCATCTGTGGTTTCTAAATGTCGCGCTCGGGCAATTATCCCCTTTCCGATAGCCACACAAGATGCACACGACAAACACGGTTTCAAAGATGAACCTACAGTAAACTATCCGGTAGCACTCAAGCGAAGCAACGGGCTTCGAAATTATCCATCTAAACGCGCAATCATGTACGAGTTGTGAACATGTTTATTTAATAAGCGAGCCACAAACCACTCAGGTGTGTATCCAGACTGTTATTTCTCAAACGAGTTGCGTTCGCCTTCATTGGTGTCACGATAAAAGTACTGAATCCTCAACGCCTTCCGAGAGCTATTTAGAAACAAATATAAGCTTATTGGACTCAAACAACAGCGGCCTAGGCCTTCTGTTGACCTCAGTCAACGTCTTCATAGCTTCATCAGCTTCCAGGGGCTGGCTAAAACTTGTTCTGGTTGGGTGGGATGGGTGCACGGGGCATCATTTAACGGGCGTAAATCCCGGAGGATGGGGATATAATCCCTCATGTTTGGAGGGGGGGTGGTGGGCTATACTGAACCATCCCATTCCAACTTTTCGCGGTGCGAAAAACTTAAAGCGGATTGTAAAGACATTTTCGGACTTCCCATTAAATACCAAAATGTATTCAATGCCGTTCCAAACGGGAGAACAATTTTTTTTATAAGCCAAAAATATGCCATTCTGGTAAATATTCTGCACGAATATATTCATCTGTGCCATAAATGATGCCCCCTACATAATGTCATACGGTGTCAGCACCCCCCGCCATTCGAATTTCCCTGGCTGCGCATAAAAGTAAACCCCCACACACAATTCCCCATCCCCCATCCCCAGTCTCCAGTATAAATTTACGCCATCACACTTATCTTTTAGGAGGCCAAGGGACAACAGAATGGATCTAGAAACTTATCAAATGCTAACCAAAATTGCTAAAGATGACGAGGAAGACTAGACGAGGGAAAAGACATGTGACATCAAAGCTGACAAAGATATAAAGATTGAGATTTGGGGCTTCATAGAGTAACTTTTAGCCTGAAAAAAGGAATTTTAAAAAGGACCTGTTTGCGTGTTGCGTTGAAAAAAAAAGGTTGCTGTCTTCACTGCCTACTTTCTTACATTCATAGCCGTTATTAAAAATCCAAACGTAAATAAGGGGATGCCCTCTGAAATAACACACAATTGTTCATTAGCAGTGTCCTAAACTTTGGCACCTATCAAGGAGTACATCCAGGGGTGCACAACACTCGTTTCTTTTTTTCAGGTTGCACTGAAGTCAGGTGAACTGTGGCTTGTGCATAAGATGTGAGCATTTCGAATTAAAGAGGAAAGATTTGAGCATAAGTCCCAGCACGGGTTAACATGAATTTCTGTAGGTTAAATAAAATGTGGAATACATGTTTGCATCCGTTAATGTTATATTCATGTTTATTTACCTCCGCATGAAGGTCAGAAACTTTGTTACATAGAGGAGTAAAGTGTCAATTAGTTGTCCATGTTAGTCTATCGCCTTTTTCAATTCCGCAAAATATCGGCTATATACCCTTGAGGGTTGATAATTTCGGACAAGTTACTATAAAAAAGCCACAGGGCAAATTCGGTCTAGGATTTGGCCCGCCGGGGGGGGGTATGAAGCATCACGATCCAACGATTTTGATTTATGTGCTTGGATTTGGTGTTTGATATGGCTCTGGCCAACCATGTGGGCCTACAGATACATATATTCGTGTCCAATCTACACTTATTCTACATTCTGCGCTTCAAGGCATCTAATCGGCGTGCAGGCAAACATCGTGCCCGGACGAAGCTCTTAATTGCCCCGGCACGAAGTCCAGTCACGCACGGTAGCGACAACGAGTCCGGGTGGTGCCACAGTTCGCCAAGTCATACTGATATCCCGCAAGGGCCTACGTGCGGCGCATCACGTTTGGGCCCCACGTCCAAGATAGTCCGAGTCAAAACAACAGATCAAGAAGTGAATACTGTCGATGGAAATCAATTATTAACAGCTCGGAAGCATAGGCCTACGTTGTGCGCTCGCAGGAAGGCCTTCTAGACTGAAATTGGCATTCTCAGCGTTGATGTCGGGAATGAATGAATGCTGGTGATGGCAAACACATTACGTCAGACCACCGACATCCGGCCCAATGCACTGCATCTCAAGACGCTTTGTTTGTTCATCTCCCTTTGCCTTTCGGTGAATAGGTGTCTTTATTGTCACCAATGCGTCAGAACATTCTCAAATGAACATTCAGAGGTTAAAAATCGTGAGTGCGTTGCAGGAAGCGGCCCCTCTCAAAGAAAATTATATAAATATACAGTATATAAGATATAAAATAAAAATAATTGGCGAATATTGAAGAACTCTAAACTTAAACGAAAATCCAAACACTGCCTTTCTTCACGGAGGCTATATCTTAATTTTCCGATATCCAAATATGAAATGAAGATATCTATCCCAAAATTGTATGGATATTGATTGTATATTTGTTCTTAATGCCTTTTGAGTTATTCATCATACGAGGAAATCCATTGCTGATTCATAGCATCTTCGGTTTATGAATTTTGGGCGACAAGAACCGCATCAAGCCTTCACGTTGTCATACATGTACATAATTGTTGAGATGAATCGTCACCATTCTGAGCAGTAGTTAGTCTCGGACTTCTAAATTTCTGCGTTAAGTAATGCCCCAAAGGGACAATGCGCACCAGGTAGGCCTAAGTTGCACGGAGCGTTAGGTAATTATGAAAAACAGGGCTGCATCGCTACCAACGTTGTCTTCCTGTTGCATTTTTGTTTGAATTATTGGGATGACATTGCAAAAGACTACGTTGGTCATATCGCAGACTTGACCAATGTAATCTCCCGTTCTGCTGTTCGCTAAAAAAACACACCGAGTATGAATCCCTCGTTTTCCTGTCTAGTTGGTTACCAGCCTTTGGCGCAGAAGATGACCGCCCACCACATGATACTGTTTGGATGCGCTGTGCCAGGGGGTACGGACACCGTGTGGTAAGTGTTGGAATTGGGGAGTTGTGAAATTGAAGTCGGTGAAGAAACACCCGCAGGTGCAACAGCACCAAAGCAACAACACCTGTTCGGGACCCCATTAAAAAGTGATCGTCATATTTGTTCGAAAATGGAAGAGTTCATTAGTATCGCACGTGATTTGGTGTACATGCACAACACAATTACAACTGTCAAGAAACTGTTTGCTGTCCGTACTAAAATGCATAAGAGATTTTATTTCAATTAAAATGCAGGACAGGACCGGGATTGCTCAGTTCAGAGCCTCTGAAAGATGATTGAAAGCCTTCAGGAAATCATCACTTCCAATCAAGATCGTTAACAGGCCTCATTCACAAACTGTAGTCACGAGGGCCGACTGCATTATTTCAGGTCGCTGCAGAGGTTGGGTTTATTAAGCCATGTGACGTGTTCTCTTGGTTGCAGGAACTGCGGGGAGATGGCGGGAACTGGGGATAACCCACCTTGTCTGATGGGGGAGAAGATTCAATATGCCTGGGCAATGGACGCACCGCCACTCAAGCTACCCAATGGTAAAACCATAGATGAAATGTCATTACCCCACCAACCAGGATTTGGACAGGATTGGGGAAAGGTGTCCCGTTGTCACAGACAACATTATTTTCTTAGGCGTGCACAAGCGTAGAACCGATGCCAAACGGTATTTTTGTTGCTCTGTTCAACCCATTGTCACCGTTCCAATTTCGTTCATCGACGTCCCAGTTCTGCTTTCAAAATCTCCACCCATTGTAACTTACAACTCCGCAGCCCCGAGTGTTTTTTTTATACTGTGCACGCATTCCCATTTTGTTTTCTCTATCGTGCGTTTTAGTTCTCTCCTTACATGAGCTGATTATATATCGTGACACTCCCGTTGTTTATGGCTGTCTGTGACAGCAACAGGAGGATTAATTTCAAAGTGTATCAGGTGGCTTTATGGAATCTGATGATTTCATTCGTCACCGAATGAAATGGAAATGAACATGATTGTTGTTTATGATGTTCTTTTCACTGCAACCCGTGGATTGGAACGTTCTATTCTTTGCACAAAAAATTCATTGACACTTGATCGACAACCCTTTAATCATGTGACAAGGATTTATTCAAGCCTCTTACGGGTTGAAAATAGAGCAGGTACAAGTACATGTAGGCCTATATCTGTACACTGATGATCCAAGCTTCAGTAAGAGTAAGATGACCTTCCATTTTTACCACAGAAAAGAATAGTCGATAAGTATAGGGAATGTTTGGAAGTCTTGCAAATTTTCTGAAGTTTCTGAATTCGTTGGTTATTTTGTTCAGATGTCGGTTTCGAGGTTGGAGGAAACACAGGTATTAACTACCTCGTTCTGCAGGTGCATTACAATAACGTAGACAAATTCAAAGGTGAGTCCCAACTTTCACACTTTTGCTACTGCCTCACTTTAAGCTCAGATAAGAGGCTGCCTCTGAATATCTGGGGCCCTATTAAAGAGGTGACTAGCGATGTTCCTATCGACTCCGAAAGTGATCCTATTTTATAAATACAAGGAGGAACAACTCTGGCCCAATATAACCGAAGATTCCAGCTATTGATGAAGTTTGAAATGATATGTGTATTGAAGAACATTTTGTTTAAATTTGAGGATTGGAAATCTTCAATATTTAGCATATTTTATGAGATCCACCCGTACAGACTGATACCTTGCATTTCACTGTGGAAAGAAGACACTGTACACCATAAAACTATATTAAAAAAACTCTACTGCAAGAGACGTCAACTTTTCAAGTCAACTTATATTTTTAAAAAAGGGCCTATTTATACAAAACACAATGTGAAGAATAACCCGGATCGGGCTTCGCTTTTAACCAATTAAACTTGGTACTTCGCAGATGGAACACAGGACTTTTCAGGAATCGGATTACAGATGACATTCCGTCCGTAAGTACACCCACATACTCCGCGTGAATGTTAACCACACACTGTGTCCTCGATAATAAATTCATATCTTTCCGCGCTCGTAAAGGACATCGCCAAGTTGACCCAGTAACGTATTCTACAGGGCCATTAATTGCCTGGCAAAACCTTGTGGTAAATTTCACTGGTATTTTAAATTCTAGGCGAGGGAGGGTTCTCAGTTGAACACATCAACAACACGCTAAAATGGGGGCAGTAAACTGATATCTTTGCTTTTGTACACTTCGATATTTGATACAAGACTGTCGGAATGCTAGTGCACACGATTCTTCTCACGTCCCAATTTCAGGCAAGACCATCTGGCTGGTGTGTACTTCATGGTGACCAACGACGGAGAGATCAAAGCAAACACAGAGAGTGAGTATCAAAAGTCAAACACATCTTTTTTTTTCTTTACAAATAATAAGAGATGTAACATATGAATGAGCAAAAATATGTCACCAGATCTTTTCCAACCAAAGACAAATTGCTTGAAACTTAGCTTATTAGGAAACAATTTTAAATAGTAACATAGGCCAGTGGTAATTTCAACGTTGGAGCATTTTCTGAGCAAAACCCTGGGCAGAGGTTTGCTTGATAGTCTTTCAATTATAACTTGAAAATGAATTTATTATGCTGTTTTGTTAATTAAATAAACGTCTCCATGTTTTTTATTACGTACTCTTCTCCTTCTACATTTTTCACGAATCATTTTCTGTTACGATATGACTCTGGCATTGAGCGTTCGAGCAAAATGTTGAGAATTAGAATAAAAGGCACCTGATGTTAGAGTCTGACATCCAATGAAAAGGACAACTGTCTAATGCTTTGATGTGTCGATGCTCTTAGCCTTATTTGACTTTTCTAAAAATGAAAAAAGACATTTAAAAATTGATCATCTACGTTAAACTTATTTTTATCTTTTTCTTACATTCCCAGCCAAATTGGAGGCAGCATGTGAATACCAAGACAGCTCAACTCTCTACCCGTTTGCATACAGGGTTCACACTCATAAACTCGGTAAAAATTAATACTTTAATTTTTGACAAAACATATCAATAATTTTGTATTTGTAGCTCAGATATTGAGCCCCATGGTAAGACAGTAAAATACAGTTTCTTGGGGCAGAGTAAGACTTTTATGGCCTCGAAATGTTCCTTCCAACTATAGCCACGTAAATATCAGAGAGAAACCATGTTTGGACGGGTAGGCAGAGGTGGTAGCAAATCCAGTTTTGCAAGCCCAAGTCATGTCACAGGTCATTTGATCAGAGGTCAAGTCAAGTCAAGTCACATTTCATTTGATCACAGGTCAAGTCACAAGTCAATTTGGTCCAAACACAAGCAAGTCACAAGTCTTTGTCCAAGTACGAGTCACGTCACGTGACGTGCGATTTCAAACCACAGCCAAGTATTCAGACATGGCCTTCGGCAGACAAGACTGAAGTGGAAGTCGCAAGCCAAAGATTTTTTTAGCCGATTGTTTTAAGAATGCAAGGACTAAGTTAATTAACAGGCCTTAATTAAAACTTAAATGGGTTTGATTGAGAGTTTTCTGACTTGCGTTGGTGGCAAGTTATAATGTGAAAGTCAAAGTCAAGTCACAAGCAATTTTTGCAATTCCAAGTCAAGTCATGAGTCAAAAACTGATAGAAGTCAAGTTACGAGTCACACAAATAGCGACTCAAGTCTGACTCGAGTCCAACTCAAGTGACTCGAGTCTACGACTCTGCCAGTAAGGTATCCAGATTCTGAGTGATGGCCCAAAATGGGGGCTCAAGTTTTTTCTGATTTGATTTTTTCATCCATGAAAAGGACCCTCCACCTCCAAAGGAACGCTGGTATCATTTGTAAAATGTTGACACTTTCAACTCCTGAAAATGGGACATGTCCCCAGTGGAGAACATGTCTCTCTCCACCCCCAATTGATGGCCACTGAGCTGGACTTGTAATAGTTTGGTTACACGCCACTGCATAGCTCATTTCAGTGGACATCACATGCCCCAGCACATTCATAAATTAGTCACGGTGAGGTGGGTGCATCATTCACAAGAACCTGTGAACATTCTGTAGGCGGTTTCCGGAGGGAAGGTCTGTGTAACAGCCCTCCCTGTCAGTCGACCGACCACAATTAATCACAAGGGAGGTGAGAGATTGGCTGTCTGTTGGACATCTCTGGTGACTGGTTAATTACGTGCGCTGGCAACATCACACTTTTGACGCAGTGCGCTCAACCTGCAGACATTACCCATTGAATCATGCAGAGAAGTGAGTCATGAGCCAGTGTTGGATGGGGACTAGATTATGAATAAATTATTAAGTTCTTTTTTTGGAGCCCCTCTAATCAACCCTTCGATTGAATTTTAGTATTCATGAAAAACAAAAACCATTCCTGACGTCACAAAAGTGAATAGAAAAAAACAACCAAAGCTGCTTGCAGAAATAAAAACGGTTATCACATTCAACTTCTGATCACCAACAGAAGGCAAACGTGGCTACAAATGCCAAAAGATACTTCCTATGTGCATTTATAAAATCTGGGTTCGGGACCAGACAGCCAAAAATATGAGACTTGATCATGCCCTAATTTTACTCATGCGAAAGAGCATGAACAAAGGACATGCCATTTGTTTACTTCGGAGTTGGGCTTTGGACGATTTTGGAAGTTTCAAGAACCAATGCAAAAATGCACAGGGAATGACAGTAAAGATCCTGTGAATGAAGGCAGGGACAATCTACCCAACACAGGGATTCCCAAGTAAACTGCATGTGTTGTAATGAACGTAGTCAGCTTGTTTCACGTGAAATATTAAGCATGTCATGGAGCTACGAAGCAAAACAATGTACCTAGTGAAACAAAAAATTAACAGTCAACATGTAATGTGATGCATATTGGTTCACCAGTTCTTGGCTTAATATTGTCAATGGTGCATTGTTTTAGCAATTTTTTCTAATTAGCTGCTACTTGGAATTTTGGCCTCTGTTCTAAGAGGTAATTTATTTCCAATTAACGTAGATTAGCTCCTTTGGAGATAAGCATGATTCTCAACACAAAACAGCAAAACAATCTGAGGAGTTGTAATTAAATTTTGAAGACTTTTATTACCAACGTTGACAATAATCTTGGAATTACAGAAACCACTCTTCAGGATTCTGAGGCACACAAACACAACTCATTATACCCTTCAGCTGAGCCAATTTCACAGGGTGATTTAGCTAAGAAATAAGCTTACCAAAAAGACATTTGCTTGGCAAGCATGGGTCACAAGCCAAAACGTCATGGTGTGCATATTTCCTGTGACTGGTGCCCCAGTATTTTTTGTTTAGCACATAAATTTGCTGAGCAAGATTTTCTTTCAAGCCGATTTATGGAACTCGATAAACACAGTAGTACATGTTCTGGAATGTTGGCAAGAACTTGCTGTTCACTCTTGGCCACTGAAGGCCTCATTAAATGACACTTTTTGAGTATTTTGAAACTTTTTGGATGTGAGCCACACCTCATTTTTAACATGTATAATTCAAAGTACCAGAGCATGAACATCAAAGTTCATCCAGGTTACATTTAATATTTCCCAAATAGGTAAAGTGGTTTCTGGCTACCGCATCCGAGATGACAACTGGGAGGAAGTTGGCAAGAGAAACCCTCAGCTGCCTCAGGTATGAAGGGATGTAAGGATAGGAAGAAAGGAGTTATGAGAGAATGAAGAAACTGGAGATGATAAAGGATGAGAACTCGCTGACAGATTTAACAGTTGAACAGTTGCGGTAGTACATGTACATTGACAGAAAAATACAATAACATGTTTTTTAGAAAAACTTCATTTAATGGACGGAAAAATACAGATCATATAACGCTGACCCAAAAAGTACAGAAAAGGCACCTTTTGTTCACACATGCAGAATACAAAATCTTGGAAATACACAATTTATACAAAAAAAAACTGAAGGAACACTTTTCTGCATACTGAAATCAGCTGTACAGTTCCTGGTATTGCTGTCACCTGTCGGAGGGGCAGCTGGTCTGACTCGCTCCTTGATACATGCTATAGATAGACTGCATCAGAGTGGAAAGGAACCTCAACGGGAGTGGCTGAGATGCCTGCAGGAATTCTGGGAGCCCAGAGATGGACTTGCTGCAACCTTCCTCATGCCAACAAACTGCTGTTACGAGGAACACGCCCATTTCCTTGTCTTTCTTTTTCAAACTCTAATGCATTAAGGGGAAAAGAATGTAATTGAAAGCTCAGTATTCAGGATGGAGTGGGCATGACGAACGGTGTAAATCTTACACCATCAGTTTAAATCAACAAATAAATCCAGCAGCCATTCGTTTGGTTGCTTCTCTTTGGTTGTTTTGGAGATTTGAAAACACATATTACATCATCACAAGTAATTTTTGCACTGACAAGAAACAACTCGGCCGATTCTCAGGTATGACCATCAGAACACAGCCCAGATTTAGGAACAGGTGGAACCACTTCACTTTTGCGCAAATTGAATGCATTTTTAAATGCATCTCCAGCAAACAGAGCATTGTGGCTTGCCAAATACGGATGAGTACATGATGTTTGAGAGTGCAGGTGCCATGCAGTTTTGTGGAGTCCCTGGTTTTTTTTGTCTTTACAACCTTACGAGGGGATAAGAGACTCTCTGCCATTTCTTGACTCAAACGTACACGTACATGTAAGTTTATCCTTTTTTATTTGAATAGATGTTCTATCCTGTATCCAATCCCGGTTCTACCATTGAGAAGGGAGACACACTGGTAAGGTTCAGTCTGTAACCCTAACCCCCGTTGAACACCGCATAATGTAAAGCATGACAGTTCTGTAGTATCAGACCTTGTCTAAATGACCTGGCTGTGTCTGAAAATAGCATGCAAGCCTACATATATCGGAGCCATAGCCATGCAGCCACAGCTACTGCACTTCCCATAGACATATGCATCAGTCTGAGCCCCTAAAGATCTGCATCCCACACAACCCTTCATACACACTGGCACTGCATAAAGGTGGCACCAAGGCCACGTGTTACCATGCACTGACTGTCAGATTACAATGACCATGACAAAGACACAACAAAATCTACAGTTGACAGTTCTAAATAGATCCCAAAACAGTGTGCAAGAATCCACCATGACATTGGAACTGCCTGCCTCATCCAACAACATGCACGAAGCCATTATCCGAATGAACAGATAACCTTTCAGCCACAAGTACGTTACATCAATGATTTTGTTACAGGCCATGAGGTGTACATTTGAGGGTGACAAGGACAAGGACACATACATTGGGTAAGTCCCTGGCAGGATGTAGTCATTACTGTTGGCTAGTTGGGAGCTTGTGAATGGCTCTGATCAGAACATAAGGATTTGAAGCATATTTCATCCAAGCTTCATTTTAAATTGACGCATGAATCATGACTCAGAGTACTTTGGATCATTTTAAACAATAATACTGTGCACTATACAATGGTTACCCATTGAAATACTAGACTAATGTTTTTGAAAGCAAATCCCACAAGCCTTCCAGAATCCTTAAGAGCTCCCTGGCTAGAAGTTAGTTCAGGCATCTAAGCGTTTAAAGAATCTGTTCTGTTATGGCTTCTACCCAAAGACCTACAATGTATATTAAATTACTACTGCACTAACTTCTTATTCTCCATGCGGTTGGAATTTGATGCCGTCCTGGGCGCAGACATTTTCAATCAGTGTACAGGCTTGTAGAACATTCGAAGTCAGATCAGAATGAATATCAAATTATGTACTCTAAATGCAACATGCACGGGGTAACGACGCAATCAAAGTAAAACATCACGGCAAAATATATCTGCGGCGTATCGGATTTGTTGATGCATCGTTTTAGAATACAGACGCAGATATGCAAATAGCCGTACAAAAGCCGTACAAAATTTTGAGTTTTCCCATAGGTTTGATGTGTCCAGCAGGCATCACTTTGTATATGAGTCGGCGCTCTAGTTTTTACATACATGTAGCTCTATGCTTCTGCCTGACTTATATCGCAGGTCAACCACCAAAGATGAGATGTGCAACTTCTACATCATGTTCTACACAAAGAAGGAGCCAATGCCTGAGTTTGACACCTGCATCGACTACGACTACCACTGGGTCGACCACCTCAAGAACATACCCGACAAGCAGGCCAGCACATTACCTGACCCCCCAGAGAGTGAATAAAGATTTTGATATGGTGTGTGTGGGGGGGAGTGCTTGATACCGTTTGGGGTGAAAGGTGGGTAATGTGAAGTATTATGGAAGGGGGACCTAGTCACTGTTTGGGGGGGGGGAATCTGGGGAATAAGGTAAAGATTTAGGTGAATATATTTGGCAATTTAGGTTGGGGAAAGGGAAAAAGGACCAGTGAAGTTTTGGAAAAATGTGCCACCAATTGCAAGTTATGGCAGCTATGAGAACTGTGCACACGGTAACATTTTCAGCAAAATGTTGAAAAGATCAAATAATTCTTATTTTGAAGTATGATTAGAAGCAATGGGCACTGCTTAACAAGAGAAACAAATTGGGAAAAGGCTCTACTCATTTGTACATGTAAATCAAAATGCACTCAGAGCTGCAGATCTTGAAACTTATTCCAGGTGCGAAATGGGACAGAGGGGTACCCCCCCACAAGTCAAATGCCTATACACCCCCTAGATGTCTGAAGAGTTTCCCTGAGATAACAGTATAACAATGACCAACACAAAGGCGGGGGGGTGTGCTCTCTGTCCCATAGTTTGCATTAAATGTTAAAACTAGGACGGGAAATCCAGCTTAGAAATGGCCGAATAGGAACACCAAACAAAAAAAGAATGCATGTGTGTAGTAGCCAGTTCCTTATTCTGCATTCTATTAAGGGGGCGGGAGCGGTGACCCTTCAAATGAGGACAGATGTGGGCAGTCTCATGTTGCAGTCATGTTGGTCAGATTCCCTGATGCTATCCCATTATAGCCCGAAAGATGCTGGTTTTGTTGGGCACCAGCCTGTTTTCACGAACATCAACTAAAAAAATGATAGCTAGGTTCATGAATTATTTGTACACAGCTATATATATATCTATATTTTTGTTGGCAGGTTGGGTCTGTTGGTGATCTGTTACAGTATGAAACATTGCGCATTTGTAGTAAAGTTTAGAAAGTGACTTGACTATGAGCAAGTGTGATATCAAACAAGTGAACCTGCAGTACATGTGAACACCAATACATACATGCATGTGTGTATACTTGACATCTGTGAATGAGGTAAAGCCAAACCCATGAATTTTAGGCAAACTTGCCTTTAGCCAAGGCTTGCTAACTTTGCAGACAACTGGGAAAAAACAAGTGTAGTTTAGTTTGTAAGAATTTGTGGTCAAATAAACTGTACATAATGTAAGTTATGAAATAGCTATGATGATCTTGCCATAGGGGAAAAAAAACTGTGTGAAATGTAACTTTTCAGAGACAGTGGAAATGATAATCATGAAAATTTTAATCAATTTGGATTGGGTACTTTGTTAACCGTGAAGCTCAAGACAAGAACTGAAACACTAAGACTGCTGAAATATGTACATATACATGGATGTTGAGGTGGCTGGGTATAGTGTGGACTCGGCTTTCACTAGCGATAGGCTCTATTCTGTGACGTCTATCGATTGCATTTGTCATGTCAAAGGATTATACATGCATGGTTGGTTTATTTGTCACCAATAAAATATGCTTTGTTAGCTTCCCCGCTCCTAGTTTCCAGCGCAGTGAATTGAGGACGAAAGTCGAACTGTGTTTTATATATGACGAGGTAAATTCGTAATGAGGTCTATGGTAATCAGACACATTCAACTGTTGCACAAACGTATAGACCACTATCAGTTTGGCTACAGTTGTATGGGCGGCCAAAATTTGCATAAATATGGCCTGCTGGTGGGTTTCGGATTTTACTTCCAATTCATTCAAAATGGACACTTGTCCCATTGATTTTAAATTGGGTTAAATTTCATTTAGTATTCAGTAGCACATGTATTTTTATCTGGTGTTCTGACAGCTGCGTGGGATTTTTAACACTCTGTGCATTATTATTCTACTTTTATTCCGACGGCCAACTACAGTTTTAGCAGCCACTTGTAGGAAAATCACGACTCTGACGTCAAAAGAGCAGGCCCTATTTTCAAGCAAACTTGACCAAAGTACCAGTGATGTTAAGTGCTGTTGGAATGGATGGCATGTGCAGTCCTGCAATGCACAATTGCCATGGGAACCTGGAGAGCACACGGTCAATACAAGATGTAGCCATGTTACCCAGGATAACCCACTCCTATTGGTATAGACTGACCAATCAGATTCAAGGATTCAAGTTTGCTTTGACAATAATCACCCCTGACATCCCTGCAAAACCACAGGCACTGATTTCATATTTCTAAATGGACTCTTCTCATGGAAAAATTGGCTAACTTCCCAAAATTTACTGCTTCTTTAAAAGCATTTGAGTCAAAATTTTTCGTATCTCCAAACACATACCAATATTTCCCGTCTTCGAAAATCTGGCCCTTTGTCTGTGGTTATTTCACCAAACGTGTGTTAAAAATTTCTAAGGAAATTTGATATTACATGCCGTTCAGACAGGTATTTGTTATTTTGAAATCTGGAGAATTGAAACAGTTATTAATGAATACAAAATAATGGGATATATTTTTATTTATTGGTGTGATACATGAATAAAGATATAGTTTTGTAAGAATCGGTGAGTTGAAAATTACTGCCTCAGAATAACGATTTCAAATGCTAGTGTGATTTTTTAAAGTTAGCAAGGACAGCTGTGTGTTAACGTAATGTGGTTTTGGTTGAAACTTGTAATAAATGACTGGTGTAGGTACAATGGTGTTACAACAAATAAACTCTGCATTTGCTCTGTGTCTTTTCATATGTGTTGAGAAATAAGTTGTGAGGCTATGGCTTCATGGCTAACTTTTCCCGTTTTCTAAAGTCGACAACACTAATATTCAGCAGTACCTGGTCTTTAAGGATGCCATCTTGGCGATGGATCTTGCGACTGGTGGAAATTGAATAGTGTGAGAGTGTTACTGAAAGAAACCCTGCAACTTTGCGGCTGTGACATTGGTGGAGAAATGACCAAACCACCAACAGCGTTAACGAAAGGCCATTTTACTAAAAAAGCCTACACTTATTTCAATCCAACATTTCAAACCTACCTAGCAAAAAGCGGACCATTCTAAACCTGCACTATGTGATAAACTTTTCACACTGTTCCAAAGATCTGGAATTGGATGCTAAATTCCACACTTAAAGAAAAGTGGCACTTGTGTGTAGTTAGTTGGAATAATCCACAGTCAAGTTTGACAATCGAGCTTATGTTACGTTCCAATCTGTGTGGGCAGGTAGCATGTGGAATCAAGACATAAACAGTATATCAAATAAATAAATGGTATAAATATATAAATGAGTACTTTTCAATTACCTTGTAAGATTTCAGCATTGCTCATTCCACTGTGCTCTGTATAACGGCTCGGATCTTTTTAGTATCCACAATCAACTGGGCATCCTTGGGGTCTAACTTCAGGGCTGCTTCATAATCTTGTAAACCTGAACAGATTCAGAACACCATCAAAGTATTATCAAAGGGTTAAAGGGGGGGGATTCTTTCTAGTTCAATTGAAATAGTTTTGGTGATTTGAAATTAGCTCATGATTGACTTAAGATTGACCTGTGACTTATGGTTGACAAGTGCTTTGACTGGTGTGAGGATGTGCAATTGACTTAATACGGACATGCGACTGACTTATGAGGATGTGTGATTGACTTAGTACAGACATGCGACTGACTTATGAGGACGTGTGATTGACTTATGAATGACTTTTGACTAACTTGTGTTTGAATTATGACTGACTTACGACTGACTTGTGACTAATTTGTGCTTGCCATGTAATTGACTTATGAATGACTTGCAATTGACTTAGGATTGACTTATGACCAATTTGGGACTTACTTGATTGACTTGTGGTTACCTTGTGTTAGGACTAATGGTTTGATGAGTGATTGATTTGAGACAGACCACCTTTTGACTTGTGAATGACTTGATTGCAATTCCGTTGTCCTTACCTTCAATGTACAGTTCCAATTCACAGAAGGCAGTGCCTCGTTTAACATGAGCTCGTAGTCTGGACTTGGCGTTAGCCTCTACTGGAGGTGTCAGAAGGTCCAACGCCTATGTATGACCGAAATCAAGCCATTTGAATTAGGAAATATATTACAATGGGGGACGGGACAGGATGTGCTCTTTGGCAAAATCAATACTGTCAAGCTCCATTACACTTGTCACCAGTTAAATTTCTGAAGCAAATCCAGTCAGGTTAGGGTAGTCCAAAAGTTCTCTCCTTGCCTTCCACCTCTGCGACCCAGGTTCGAATCCCACCTTTGTAAGCATGTGGATTGGGTTTTCAGTCCCTACCTGATTCCGTGGGTTCTACCCAGAATATTCCTCTGGGCTTTTCCTCCCACCTCTAAAACTTCAGCTGCTTCTCACTGTCTCCCTCTACAGGTTTCTTCAGGCTTGCGAGCTACCGTGCCAAGGGCACTTTGGAGGAATCCTTGGTGTCATTACCAGAAACAACTTATAACAATAATTAATGCATGTATTTTTGCACTGCCTTTTACAACGTGCTTTTTTTTTACACGTATATTTTCTTGTAGAGCTTTGAATCTACCATCCTTTCCTGATTCCAATAAGAATCAATCAATCAATCAATTGTGTACAGTACAATACCTTGGAACAGTCTTCAATGCACTTGATGAAATTCCTCAGCTTCAAGTGGCAAGTGGCCCGGTTAGAATAAACGCTTTCAAGTTTGTCAAGGAGATTAGTTTGCTTTTGCAAATCCAGTGCTCGATAACAGAGCCTACATGCATGCACAGAACATCAAATGTATTTGTCTTTATGCAACACTGCAGACAAACTTCCAGTGGAATGGCCTTCACCACATTTATCCAAAGGATACGAAGGTAGCTTGCTGTCTAACCTGACAGCCAAGTTGTAGGCATTGACGGCGGCTAGGTAGTTTCCCGACTTAAAAAAGCCACTGCAGACAGTTGCAAATGGAATTATTTATAATAAGAGAACAAAAATAGTAAGAGTTCCAAAGTCAATTGCCACTAGCATAGGCAATCAAATATATGTAGCCATTTTTGGCATCACTCCCTCTTTATGAAACGCAAAAATACATCTTTTCTCAGGATTATAGCCAGGACTTGTGAAAATTTGCCATTTGCCAATGTCAACTGACAGCTGGAACCCAGCCAGTCACGTCAAAATCGAATTGGTTCCAGTTTGTGGTGCGAAATACTGAAGAAAATTAAGAATCTGGATTCAGAAGTCCAGTTCGGCTAGGAAAAACTCAAAACATCATCCCTGCATGACGGACATTTTGGAGGGATTTTGCCAGCTAAAGTTGGAGTATGCTGTTAAGTGCATTTCTCTACACTTGGAATTCCAGTCTCCAATGACTTGGACCATTCAGCACCAAGTCTCAGGACACAGGGACTTACTCTCCCTTGTCCTTCAGCCAGACTGGGTTCTTCTCTTCCTCAGTCAGGTCTGGGTCATCGACGTCTACTACCCTACGCGCCTCTGCTTGCTTCCTCAACCACTGAAAATGAAAAAAAAGGTCAAAGCAATTCTCTTAACGTGGATTCAACAATAGCTGCATGCCTGCACACATGATAAAACAATTCAGTACGATACAATCATAGTGAGGAATTCATATCATGAGGCTTACAGCAAGTGCACTAACTGACCAAATGAGGTCCAATTCCCAGTGCATTCATTATAAAAATGCCAAACATAAAGAACGTCTGTCCTGTGGGGCACCATGCTCAGGCATTTCTAGCTCCAGCCACGATGCAATGGGTTTGTACCCATTTGGTCGAACATTTTTCACATGGATGCTGTGCTACCAAGTTCATTAGAGTTAACATGTGATGTATCCCTTACGGGCTACCCTGGCCATTTGCCAAATGTCAACGCTGTTTCCAGCTTCACCTACATTTTGGAGTCAAGAATCTTGTTTAGACTTTTGTGGGAAGCAACTAAAATACTCCACAATCTGACTTGTTGGATTGACCACGCACAGTTCCTGCTTGGGGTCATCTGCTTACCTCTTCTTCAGCTTCTACTTTGGACTCTCTGAGGGGGGTCGGGAAGACCCGGGGGGTGAATCTGACCTGGATGTTCCCTGATGATCTCGGTGGAGGCTGACTTTTGACTTCCGCCGGCTTCTCGTCTTTGGACCCTGGAAAATCACCAGCAATCACTTCAAGGGTCAAGGCGTGGATCATTTGCAATCTTGGAAATCGTCACCACAGTCACCCATCTTTTTGTTTTTTACACAAGTCATAGTAAACATGATCATCTGTGTCCAACAAGATATGGAACAAGGGTTCAAGCAGAGTTCTCATGGGATTGCAGGAATGAGCTCTGAAACATTACCCTCCACTTGAGTTAATCAAAGCCAACTTGTGTTTTGTGTTAAACCTTTCATTTCTTAACACATCGATTATCAGGCTCAAAGCTCACTTCCTTTATCTGACCATCAGAACAAATCTAGAATTTCAACTGGCTAGACCTATCTGGCATTCTACTGATCTGGCAGTGCAAGCTTTGTGGCAAGGGACAGAGTCTTTTTCCCAACAAAGAGAGAAATTACTTCTTGTTATTGTGGAACTGACCTGGACGTGTTCCGATGGTGGGCAATGCTTCTTCATCATCAAAAATGTCAACATCATCTGTAACACAAAGTTATTTACTTTTCACTTAACAAACAGTAAAGTCCCTTTGCATGGCTAAAAAAAATCTTCATCATGCACAAGAAGTTAGGTATGATAATTTTAATGGTTAGAGTCCCAAAAGTTGAACAAACTTGCCTGGAGTCAGACTGCGCCGCCTTGATACTAACACAGATAGCAAAAAAGACTGTGTACAAATAAGTTTCTTGCAAAATTAGATTTAAAAACACTGAAATCCTGGGCAAGACCACAATTCCTTCTAATGAGATTAGACAATACAACAACAGCTGGGGTCAGATACTGTAATCCAAATATCAGGCCTAAACACTGCTCTCTTGGATTGAAGGATTCCGAGAATTCAAATTTTAATGCATGTGACAAGAAATGAATATTCCCAATGGTCAAAAACCAAGCTTGCAAAAGAATTCACTGGGATTGTGCTCTGACTTTTTCCATGTGTCTCCTCTCGTTCCTTCTCTGCTTCCAGCTGCTCAGCTTTCCACTTCTCAAAGTCTTCCGTGGCTTTCTGTCTTTCTGCTTCTTTGATGCTTTCTATCCTTTGCCTTTCTTCATTTTCCAACTGCAGAAGGAATGCAGACATTTAAATCTGACTCTTAACCCAAGAAAAAAACCACAAGTACTCTAAATGCTTCTCAAAACAAGATTCCAAATTTGATATAGCAAAACACAAAGTACAAGAAAACAGGTGCCTCAAGAAACAAACAGTTTAGCTTCTTCAGTGAGTGTGTAGTATCTAGTCTCCAATAATTTATGTTTTCTCCGTGGTCACGCGACCAGACTTCCAATCAGTCAATCTTTAAGAAAATAGTTTGACATGTCCCAAAAAGTCTTAGGCTTCAAATTGAAACTACTGGGATTTTTTTTTCTCGCACAAAATGCTGACAAGAAAATCTCCATGAAAATTGAAACCCAAGACCTTAAACTTGGCTAGTGGAATACTCTTGAGCTTCTTGGCTAGTGACTTACTCTGCACTCTTAGCTTTGCTTTATTGACATTTTGGAGAATCTTGTTTGCTCAAGACTGTGACATTGTAAAGGCTCAGACTCTTTCCTGGTATTGTGGTCAGTCACTATCTGCACATGAATTAGTTGTCAAGTATACATGTATAAAAAGTTCCGTCTTAATTTTTGACAAATGGAAAACAAATCGAAATCAAAGTTGGCCCGATTTTGTTTTTGAAGTGTAGGTCTCAGTCTGCAGAGATTTTCTTGTCTTGTTTGTTGCAACTGCTCCCCGGTGTCTCACAGACGTGTCATTTTCATCTTGACATACATACTCTCATTTGCTCCTTGAGTGCTGTCCTGTCTCTCTCCCGTTTCTCTTCCTGTTGATGTTGCTTCTCTTGCTGTGCCTTGCGGTGGGCTGCATCAATGGCAGCTTGGCGCTTGCTTTTCATCAATTCTTTGTCATCTGGAAACCAAAGAATAAACTTTTAATCAGTTGCTTAATTTTTACTTGTATAAAATACGTAACAGATTTGAAGCTTAAGAGAGATATGACAATTGTCTCTGAGAGAGGGAGAGTCAATGGTTCTCATCTTCTGTGCACAGGTCACATACATGTACACTGTACATGTTAACTGGAACCTTTGAATAATACTGATAATTTTGAGATGTAACAGTGTTCAGACTGTACTGCTGTATCTAAACTTCATTATGAGGAATTTTCTCCTCAAACATGTAAAAAAACAGATGGCAAAAGAAACAAGGAATATACATATTGGGTGAGATCAGTGGATTTATGCAATCACACTTGTTTGTTCCATGCTTACCAGCTGATCATAGATTGATAATGCCCTAACACGCGATCTGTTGATCGTGCATTTATCGGCTGACTGTGCGAAAGTGCAAACTAACAGATGCACGTAACACCATTGAGAGAGATACTATCCCATGGTAAACCACGCATTATTGAAACCAGATTTACTGATGGTAAAGATCTACGACGTACCGTTAGTCCTCTCAACTTTTGCTTCCCCTTTTCTAAAAAAGTCTTTCACAACCACTTATTAAAAAGACAAGGTGACTACATGTAGTGGGACGCAGAGAGATGGAGAGATCATGCCACAAGATCAACCAATAGCACAAGGATTGTACATTTATTGCGTAGATCAACCAACCACATTGAGCCATTATCCACCACCTGAATTGGGTGAAATGAGCCGGTTCCATAGTCCAGGTTGTCGTTTCTGGAGACTGAATGTGATAGTGCCATCACCCACTTGCGCCGTTCCTTTGCTGTCATCTACCGGTTGGAATAGGACCACTTCAAACAGGTATGGAGGGAAATTCACCTGATTTCAATTAAAAAAAACATTCATGCTATGAAGAATTATGACTGAATTGGTTGTTGCACAACTGTCAGGTTTACTTATGCCTTGCCCCTAAACATGCGAAATAAAATGGACTAGGCCTGGCCAGTCACGGTATTTAGCATCAACAAGTGTAACACTAACAAGTACCATCAACAAGTGTCAACACTAACAAATAGCATCAACAAAGTGTCAATAATTTGAAAATACCTCTACTTATTTAAAAAGTGGTTGTGTCATAATTAAGAGATGCTACCATCTGCCACTGTGAAAGAAAAATTATACATCTGCTTCCAGATTCTTGCATGAAAACGAACAGTTTTTGCCACTGGGGACTGCCATCTTTTTTTTCTCTGCTGTCCACACAAAAACAAGATGCCAGTCGATCGGGCTGCATGAGCGGGCCCAACTTTTGTTGCTCAAATCTCCATACTCAAATATCATTTTAGATAAATGTGATACACTGACTAGGATATTTAAGGGCCTATAAATTATATTATAAAAAAAATTGTAGGCCCTAAAGACAAAATGTCTTGTTGATGCTAGCTGACACTTGTTGACCCTAAATTATATTAAGACTGTTTGATTAAGATTGTATGTACATGTAACTTGCCTAAAAGTCTCTGCTGTGTAACCATGGTAACGATAGCAGACTAGGCTGTAATTCCTTGTTTAAATTACTTGATAGCTTAGAGTGTTTTACGCAAAATCAGAAAATAGCGCCATAACGCAACTTGCCAATTTAAAATTGGCGCATCAACTTACTTTGAGGTATTCATCGGTTGAAAATATATCCACTTTGCTAGCTTTGACACCTTTCAATGGAACATCCACGTGGACTGATGTTTCCGTTTCGTCCCATGTGTAATCTCTGACTGTGATCGGCATGCCGATTCCCTTAATAAAAACTGGCAGTGGCAAGCAGAAATCTTTCTTGCATCAGAACAAAACTGAAGTTTTGTTTACAGGTTGAACAGACAGCGCTGTGATGAACTATGACCTATTTTGTTAGTAGCCAATGATAATTTTTTTTACTAAAGGAGAAGGAAATGTGAACCAATCAAATTGGCCGTTAGAGCAGATAAAATAGAAACTAAAGAGGGCGCTATGTACATGCGTAGACATGTGTCATGCATATAATGCCAGCCTGCTGCAGAGTTATACGCGTTACTAATTATTTTCTCCTGTTCTTACTGAACTGATTTGAAAACAGACTGGGTAAAGCGGTAAAGGAAATCACGCAAAATGTTGTCAGTAATGAGGAATGTTCGAATTGCTCAGGTAGGCCGTGAAAATTTCCATTTGAGTCCAGTTCTGAACTTCAACATCAGGCCCTGAATGCATGGCCAATCTGACGTTGGAACTGACAGTACTGTCCGTGCCTCACTAATTTGGCTATGTACTTGCATTCATTCATGCGGCTTATGTGTGTGGCTATGTTGTGCAGTTGACGCTGACTCCCCACTTAAATAACAAACTTTGTTTGAAGAAATGTTGGTGTAAATGGTTACAAGTACATCACTGTTACGTCCCAACCATTGTTGACCAATGTCTGTGGCAAATGTCTCGACATTATCCAGGTCAATGTGTCTCACACTTGACACAGTTCATCTAAAATGTGGCACTTCATCTGTTCATCTAGCCCCATGACCAATGACGTGACATTTGTTAACAATATGACTTTGGCACACAGGACCTCTCTGCTGCAGTTGGGCCGGCCCAACTGCAACACTCTAGTTGGGACGGGCCCAACTATAGTAGGGACGGGCCCAACTATAGTTTGGACTGATGCTATAGTTGGGGCGTAACATGCTTATTCAGCATTTTACGTGTATTATAAGCTATGAGCCTAAATGAGTTGCAGATGAGCTCCTGTATGTGTCATGTCCAGTTTATTCTCCACCTTACACTGTAATTTATCATTTCTAAATGACAATTCTCAATGCATTGTACTCCTACTGGGATTCCTCATCTACCGTGCTTTGTGGGAGAGCGGCGGACAACAGAATTGTAATTCGTAGGGTTGTAGATGCCAGAGTTCTATTGTGGGCCCTAGAAATTGTCAAGTTAGTTGTATTACAATGTATATGGATGACTTTCCAGAGTACCTGACATACATGTATATGTACCTATTGCATTTTATTACAGGGCCTTATTCGCCGACAGTGCATGGCGGCTTCCCAAGTCCAGGCCCGGCATGCGTCAGGTCGTCAACTCAACACCGTCATTTTGTTTGTACCACAGCAGGAAGCATGGGTCATCGAGAGAATGGGCAGATTCTACAAAGTTCTCAGTCCGGTAGGCCTTATTGTTGTCTGCAACATTTGGTAACAGAAACTGAAAAATGCCCAATGAACCACATGGTGGAATTTTCTCCGATTTTTTTGTCCAAAAATGATAAATGACACACATAGGACAGTAATGACAATGATAAAAACAGTGAAGAAAAACAAAATCCGGACTGCTTTATCAACACATGCCGAGGCCAATTGGTGATTCACAGCTTGGCTTGGCAGATTGTTGATTGTAGAGGTTAATTTTATGGATGGATGCATTAAATCAAACCACATGGACAAGAAAGACAAGTGGTTCTCCACTGAAATCACCTTAACCCTAACCCCCCAAGGGTTGCTGGTCCTAACCTTCCCCATTCACACCAAGTTAAACACCCATATGGGACTTTGTGCACAGAGGCTGTTGGACTTAGTTTTTCTGAGGTATGCCAAACCCAATGCAAGAGCCAGCTGTTATGGGCCTACCAGACCTATCCCCACAGAATAAAAACACTTTACTACTGTTTAAGTCTGTGTGGTTGGGGAAGGTTAGGGTTAAATTGATATTGCATACTCAAAAAGGGTAGGGGTGGAGTCATTTTTTAAAAAGGGAGAGAACGGGAGGTACACATGACTGTCATTTGACAAACAGCATTGAGAAGAATTCGTGTAAAAGTCGTTTTTGTATTTTGTTTCTGTCTCTTGGCCAGGGTTTGAATTTCCTGATACCGGTGTTGGACAAGATAAAATATGTCCAGAGCTTGAAGGAAATTGCCATCGATATTCCCGAGCAGAGTGCTATTACAAATGGTAAGAGACACACCAAAGCTTGTCCTGTTTCATGGAAAAATCAACTGGTAGAGTTTTAGCTCTGTAGTGGTCATCATTCCAAGAGTGCGGATGCTTATATACAAATATTGATTGCTTTGATGGTAAAACTACGGCGAAGCTGAGGTAATCACTGAGTGAGGGTAGTTTCCCAGGGCCTTGAGAAAAAGCAGTCGGTATTTATCACGTATGTGATATTCCCCAGAATAAGGTTGTCATGGTATAGTTGGTTGGGGGGGGTTGCATGTTGAAATAGAAAAAACAGGAAATACCATGTGACACACTCTTGACCAATCATGAGACACACTTTGTAGTTGAAGTTTCATAGATAAATTAACAGGTGTCACAGGCAACTGTGACTGTGTTGTGTGAATGCTTTCTGTTATGAGCAGACCCGGGTAATTGTCCTAACACTCGGCACACTCAATTCCAATTAGCTGTCAAGATTCCATTACATGTAAGTTGTAATCTCTTCTCAATTATCGTCCATGTATATCCAAGGTTTTGAATCTAGGCGCTATTTGAGTGTTCTCTTGTTAGCCAAGTCAACTGCGTGTTCTGTACGTCCATGACAGCTAGTGTTCCCTGTAAACATCTGCTGAACTTCTTGACTTCCAAGTTCAGAATACACATTATTTCTGAAATGTTACCCTCACGGAGCTGGTAAGTGCATGTTGGTTGTCAAATTTCTTGGATTTCTTGGTTGCAGATAATGTGACCTTACGTATAGATGGCGTGCTTTACTTGAGAGTAGTGGATCCATACAAGGTAATTCTTAGCTTCCTTGCCAATTTTTGTCCTGATTTTGTACTTTGCTGCACTCACTCTGGTATGCTGTTAATGTAGTGATCAATTGCCTGATTTTCTCAAAGTGGAAATGCAAAGAATGTGCCATTGGCTAATTGCATGAAACCTATAGTGAGCATAAATTTACTGGACTGCACTTCATCATGGCAGTAGACCGTCTACGTTTGGCCGATATTTAGGCAGTACAAGCAATAGGATTTGGGCTGTGGGCTATCATAAGTTCACTGCTCTTAATTTGTTGATCAGACAACCCTGTCTAAGAGTATCGTATTGTGATGAGGAGAAATCTCACAAGTCACAACAGGTTGCTACTAGTCAGTCGCTAGCAACATGCAAGTCTGGTTTCTAGTCTCAACCAACTGTTGCTAGGCATTCCTCTGTAGTCCCTCCTCCTCTGTTACCATGGTTACGTATGGCTTTTAATTGTCCCGTGACTGGAGTACAACTCTGGACTCACTGGTTGTGATTCAGAGACAGTTCTAAGTGTTCCATGCTGTTGATTTGGCAGGCAAGTTACGGTGTCGAGGATCCCGAGTATGCCGTCACCCAACTGGCCCAGACCACAATGAGATCAGAGATAGGAAAGATCACACTGGACTCTGTCTTTAAAGAAAGAGAGTCACTCAATGTCAGTATAGTGGGTGAGTTTTAGTTACCACAGTATGTCAGTAGGCATAGAATAGCAATGATACCTTTCCCTTTCAAAGAAAAATAGCAGCACCTAGTGAGGGGATTTTCCCAATCATGGCTTTGTCTTTCTTAGGCATTAGGCTTGAAGTTTACAGATTTGGTCTCTGAGTTGAGATCTTGAAAGTCGGTGTAGCTCAATTTCTCCTGGGTAAGCTTCCGTTTTGTCCAATATGAGGCTGAGATTTTGGACGATTTCCGTTAGGCTTCCACAATAAATGTTTGAACCTCATTTTTGACTTTGAGCTTGAAAAAGGGTTTGCGTCTTATTGTTGATACTGGATCCCATCAATGAATTCTCAGCCACTTGGTGCAGAGACCACACACTGGTTGAATAAGAGTGCTCTGCTTTACTTAGCTAGGACTGTCCTATTGGCCAACGACTCTGGCTGACATATTATGCAGTTGGCAGGTTGATGCATGCTTTTCCCCATTCAGTTGCATGGCTTAGTCATTCTGGCAATCATACTAAACGTACACCTGAAGACATACACGTAGGCTAACCTTAACCGCATAAGGACACTTAGAATTATGCAGAATCTTGTTTGATTCAGTGCGGATAAGGTGACAACCTATTGATCTTAAGACCCACTGTTTTGTATCAAGTTATTCTTGAAGACAAAAAGACAACTAACGTATGAAGAGTCATCGCAAAACGTTATCTATCCATTTTGTTAAAATGGAGATAATGCATGATTATTGTTTGCTAAAAAAAAGGAAATAGTGAGGAAATCTCCGACAGTACAAATCGGAATCCAACAGACAAGGTGCCAATTACCAGATAATTTTATGAACAATGTATCAGTCATCTTAACTCATATTTTAAAAAAATGGTTGATATCGCGTTTTGCGATGAAACTCTTCATATGTTGAGACCGGGCACTGCAACACGGTACTCAGCTGCACCAGCGAACTGTGTACCCTGATGCTGGCTAGGACGTTTATGGAGAAGTGCGATCCAGCAGTCACAAGATGACGTTGGTCCTTTCACCCTCGCATCATTCTTGTAGTGTTGGCATTTGCCCTAAAAGCAAAGCATCAGCATCAAACAGATGTCAAGAGAGTGTTCTCTTATCGTTCTTCCTGGACTTGCAGAGGCCATCAACAATGCAGCAGTACAGCCGTGGGGCATCAAGTGCTTACGGTACGAGATCAAGGACATCGAGCTGCCCAAGAAGGTCCAGGAGGCCATGCAGATGCAGGTGGAAGCAGAGAGGAAAAAGAGAGCTGTGGTCTTACAGTCTGAAGGTCTGTGCCCTCTCTCCTTGTATACCCAACCTAGTGGGGTCCAGATTCAGCTTAACTGGTTTGAGTGTTCACTTTGACTGTTTTCATTAGGGAATCTCAAGAAGTAAGCAACATTTAGTCATTAAGACAAATGTGCTGTAGCTAGGCTCTGCAGTTTTGAATCAAGAAAAATTTGAATAAACAGGCGCTAGATTTGGGTTGATGTACATGTAACTTCCAAGAAGAAGTTAAAACTCCTCTCTTCCCAACTGAACACCCTTGTAGATGTTCCTTGATCAATATAAGTTCATCACAACTCTTCCAGCTTATAAGTTGTAAGCTAGTCAAAGGTGTTCTGTCGTTACTGTGATTTTTTGAGTTTTACGAGTTGACTTGTGATGGACTTGGGATGATCCTGATCAAAACCCTGTTCTGTTGATACAGATTTGTTGCCATTCAACAACTTTAGATGTACTTTTTTTGGTTCCACAGCTTTGCTAATTTCTCATCTGGGTCATGTTTGTTCAGTGAAAAACAGCTGAGATTCAATAAACTGTAATATGCACAACATAACGTCAGGTTTCAAAACTGCCAATGCCCATCTGAGGTTAAGGGACCAGGTAGGAATCGTGTAAATAATGGACTCCATTTTTGGATTGGTGCAGGTGTTCGAGAGTCCGAAATCAATGTGGCGGAGGGTAAAAAACGAGCCAAGATTCTGGAATCAGAGGCCGTCAAGGCAGAGCAGATCAACAAGGCCTCCGGTGAGGCCCAGGCCATCATCGCCAAGGCCAATGCTCGGGCCGATGCCCTCAGGGTTGTGGCAGAGGCCATCGGCCAAAAGGTATTCAAGTCACGAAAAGGAAGTATTACACACTGGCCCCAGAACATATGCGTACGTTCAGGCAGTCGTGCTTCACTGTAGACTTCCATCATGGGGCAGCCATCTTGCCTTTCTACAATTCAAAGCAACGTATTAATAACTGAGGCTGCGTCCGAATCTCTTGTCTAGAGCTAGGTCTAGGTCTTCACTCCATTGGAAATGCGTGGAGATGCATAGACAATAGACCTAGCCGTAGCTCTGGAAGCCAGTTTCGGACACGGCCTGAGGCTAGAAGGAAAAATGAGTCTGTTCCCTTCTATATGTGAAATTGTATTACCAATGCCAGTGAGTCTACAGGAAACAAGACAAACATGGCAGCATCATGATCAAGGTCTATACCACCACAGAAGAGGCATTGTGTCCTGACAATATAACACTTGCCCATAAACTAATCAATGTACTCACCGCCGAGGACAACAGACTGACCTCTGAGGACAGGGAAACATCCTCTGTTACGTTTGTGTTCTGTCCTCTATAGATAAGGTATACGTGCAGCATAGCTATGGTAAACTGTTGTTTTGACTGTAATCTGCAACACTGTGCAGTTACACCACTATGGCAGACATAACATTAAATACTTTGAATCGTGCTGCACAGTTTGGGATCGGTAACACTTTGCATCTTTATCAGTATTTGATATGGCCTTAATGCAATTGGTCTGCTTCAGTTAATTTCCAATTGCGAGAAACACACATGAATTTGTAAGATTCCATCATCCCATCAATGAGGGGCATCTCTCTATGAAGATTCACTAAAATGAGCATCTTCTCAAAGTGGAATTGTGTCCGCGGTCATTGATCGCAGCACTCACTGCTATGTCTTAGATTTAAATCAGCCAGTTGACCCAGACAAGTTCCTCAGTCAAGGGACTGAGACCATACTTCGTCCCATCTGAGGAAAGCTGTAAATTTTTCTTCAAGGGCATCGTCAAAATTAAACAATTTTAGATAAAAATAAAATTGTAAGAATGCAACAGTCTTTTTCCCATTTAGACCATGTACTCTGTCTCTAACAGTGGCCTTCACAATTAAAATTCCTTTGCACTGATTGTTTTAATGTTCTTTTTTTCATCTTGTTTACAATTTTACATCTCTGCACAGGACGGCAACAATGCAGCGTCGTTGAATGTAGCTGAGCAGTACGTGGCAGCATTCAGTAACTTGGCCAAGACGGGCAATACAATACTTCTGCCATCTAACACCGGCGACATCAGTAGCATGGTTGGACAGGTATGGAAAGAGCTTAAGACCTTACTGCTCCAAGTGAAGGCCCAGCTGGAATGGCTTGTCACCAATTCAGTGTCACCGCACACATCTAAACGTTCCAATACAAGGATGACCTAGTATTATCTGTCTTCTCGATGGAGGTAGCCTCTGTCCCTGATTAGATTCCAACAAAGCCCATTTTTTTAATGCAATTGATTGTTTTCAACTTTTGCGTTGTAAATGTCATTTCCTGACGCCAGAGAGTACCGTCAACTGGGGGTCACTTTGGTAGGTTAGAATCATGATCGTTTCTGCTTTTCCAGAAACAGAAATTATTTTTCATTGTTGATGGGACATATTTGTCATATGAAGCCTTAAGTCTAACATAGTAGTGGCAAACATCCTTTCACTTTTTTTAATCGTGCACTGGAGGCATTTATGAATGTTGATTCTGCTGGGACGGGATATTTTTCATTTTTTCTGTTTTCAAAATTCTTTAAAAATTCATATCTTCATTTACTCAACATTTACATCCACACAAAGCACTGTCTGGTTTCTACTCTAATCTGGCAGACAACATCTATTGACGCTGGAGTACTGCAGCCAGGCCTGCCGCCTTGTAAAAAGAGCCCAGATTGTGTGGTGTTACGTAATTTTCTTTTGTTCACGAAACTGGCACAGTGCGCTGCTGACGTCTTTTCAATAGGGGCCAGATTAGCGTGCAGTGGTACTGTGTGGCACATTGCTGCAGTGGTGGAGCGCTTTTGTCCCCGCTCGCATTGAATGTCCCAAACCGTAGTATACTGTTTCAAAAAAATGCTGGATTATCTCCACTATTGAGAGTGAAAAAAATGTTGCCAATTCCCAGCAGCCTGGTCTTTTGTTCTGAGTATGGTCTTTTGTTACAAGGCCCAGTTCCCTTTGTCCGATTTTGGAGACCCTGGCTATGCATATAAAGAATATGTGCCCGAAACTGGAGTCTCCGGCGGCAAGTCGTTAAGAGCTGCCAACTTACCCCTCTGGTTTGGGGTAACTTTGGCTGGTTCCTGGAATTGAATGAAAAAACATCAAAAAAACTTATATAAAGTTTTATACATGAAAAGCCTTCAGGCCAAGTCTCCAGATGTATTTTATGATCATTTGAGAGAATCTTATATCATTCATAGAGCATGTTGCAACAATATGACGACTACAGCCAAGGGGTGTGGCTTCTGGCAAAGTTAACCCGGTTTACAGTACTGTTGCTGTAACAGTGTGTGCAATTTTGTAATTTTTTAGGGCCACACGGTTGAAGTTGAGGGATGTTGTTTTTAAATCTTGTCTGGTTCCCATCTCCACCACCAGGCCATGGCCATCTACGGCAACCTGAGCAACCAGCCCCGGGTCCTCTCACCTCACCCAGTAGAGAGGCTCCTTGAATCCTCCCAAGATGGTGTACCAACCGAGATCAGGTCAGCAGAGAAGGACCTCCAGAGGAACATTGAGCAGCAGGAGGCCGAAATCAGGACACGACAGGAGACTCTACCCAAAGACATCTGACCCCCCCCCCGAAGCTCATAGTGTAGTTTGAATGACTAGATTGGTGGCTTTCAAAAGAGGAGGATGCAAATTAAACAGGAGGTAGGCTTGAGGTTTACCTCGAGGGTTGCTGAGGTTTACTTGGGTTTTCACTTGTGGGAAAACCTCAATTTACTCCTTGTTTGATTTTTGATTTTGCCCTCTTCCTTTTCAAGTTCACAGCTTTGATATATTGTCCCGAGAATTTGTGTAATATATCATGTTTATATTTTACGTCACTCAGAGGTAAACGAGGACACACGTGGTCAACATGAAAAGCACTGTCACAATTGCAGAATGCATAGGATTTATACATGTCCCTGTTTTGCCCCTCGTGTTCACTGACAATAGGTGACTATTGGATGTAGTCATAGCACTGGAAGCCTGTTTTGAACACGGCCTAAAGCAGAAAGTATTGATCAGTGAATGGGCTTTATTCAGGAGTCGGCCATATTGAAATTGAAAGCAAGGGGAATTCTTCACTTTTGAAACCTGACAGCATCAATAAAAGAAAGGAAATGAAATTTTATGAGAGAGAAGTACCTGTGTACTCTGGTGAGTAATTTCAAATTGGTGATAAAATATGTTTTAAGCCAGATTTTGGATGGAAAATTTGAAAGGGAGAAATGCATGCCACTCCTGGAATAGTCTGGTGCCATCCCATTCAACAGTGAACAATGTGTAATACACATGAGGAACAATATTGAAAATGGCTTCCTGAAGACTTAGGTGACTGGATTCCTCTGCTGTGCAAGAATTTGCAGTGAGCCAGTCGTAGGCGGTACACATCTTAGGACATTTTTGGCTGGTGACCTGTTTCTGCTAAGCATTGTTTCAGTGCTGAGCAAACATTTGAGCTTCACTGCACCGTGAAATTGGCAACTGTGTGAAAAATATGGGGCAAGTTTGGTACAGACTTTTCTTTTGCTTTTGTAATAATTTTCAATTCCTCTGTTGAACACAGTAGAATCATTCTGACTTATCTGAAAAAATCTGGTCCATAATTGGCAGAAAGAGAAATTACTACTCAACTCCAAATAGGTTGAATTCAAGGAAAGTCCAACTTTATAGTGAACTCTTTGTACTCCAAGTGTTCCTTAAACACTTGCCAAGAAGCCAGAGGCTTCACTGGACTACAGTGTCTCTTTTGGGGGGTAGGTGACGTCCAAAGAAGTCATTTTTAGGGCGGCCAAAAATACACTTTTCTAACTTGTATTAAGACCATTCATCACAGGAATTATTGATTGCCTGTTGATTGGTGTGATGTAATTCTCTCCCCACTCAGGAGTATCATGAATAAATAAGATAAGTAATGTTCTTAATATGTCTTTGATTTATGCAGTGTCCATATTAAAATTATGCAATTTTTTCTGCTGTGGCAGTCAAGTATAAATTTCTGTTATTCACAAGTATTGGGAGTAAACAAAATTGAATTAAGACATTTAAAATTAAATTTGATTGAATTCACAAAATTAAAATAGTTTTTTTTAAGTTCTTTGTTGAACACTCAAAAAATTTAAATACAACATGAAAATTGTATAAGAGTAACCAGACTTACCGGTCATAAAGTCCAAACTCTTCCTGATATTCAAACATTTAAAAGCCGAATATGTTCAGTCCTATGAAGTTGATGTCAGCTTTCGACCTTTCAGCTCCCCATAAGTTCAAAGTTTGTGTGCAGAGATCCAACCGATCTCAGTGACCAAATAACCATGTAGACAAACTGGAGCGTTTTACATTTTTTTATCATCACAGTACAATTGTTTTGCAATGCATCATTGCAAAGCCCATAGTTGACTATTTCCAAATGCCTCATTTACACAATGGCACAGGTAGCTATACAAATGTGCATATAATATACCAAGACAGAATTGACCCATTTCTGTCATTCCCTCCATTTTGGTCTGTAGTAAAATATATTCTCACCGAGGCAGGTATCAACCATCCAACAGAATGGTACAAGCTCTTGACCGTATGGGTAGGCAATGGGATATGGGGACGAGAACATTATTGAGACCCAAGTGACCCCTGTTCTACATATCCTTCTGTGTGGAACTCTTCCCCAGAATTCCATATTAGGTGCATCTCATCGAGCCCCATGGTGCATCTTCTGTCCACACAGCCTCTCCCCAGATAAAGCATTGTAATGATTCCCCCAGGTACCCCTGGCACCTGCCCCCCCCCGCCTCAAAGACCCCTCCCGCGTCCTCCCCGCGTATACTTGCCTTGCCGTCCACTGTTCACTCGTTTGGACGAATCCCTTTAACAAAGTGGACCCACGTTTGTATGAACTTTCATATATGTAGTTTCACAGTATTTGAGTTTGCCATGAATGAAGTAAAACTAGCTTTCACTTGACACTATATTGCAAGGGACGGCTTTTGCAAGCACACATTTAACCTGCTTTTGCATGCAGCTTTAAATACACATTCATCCGACAAACACAAGATGGAATTTCTCGTGTGAAACGAGTGGGATAATTTCGCGCGTGTTTTCTGTCGTATGAAAACACCCGACTCTGCATAAAAGGTGAGGCTACACAAAGAATCCATATTTACTGCGCTGAAGTAACGGTGTTATATTACTTGTCTAAATGCCGGCTCAGTTGAAAATACAAAGCACTGAATAGACAGCCCACAGCCTGCGCAATCACAGCCAGGCCTTAGTGTGTCATGTACACTGTATACATTTGGGAATAATGCACGTGTTATCCCTTTCAATCCTTTTTTATTTTAAGGGCTGCAATAACTTTCGCGGTCTATAAACAGATTAAAATGTTTACGCAGCAGATAAGCAGTTTATATTAGGAATTGTAATTGCAAAAAAAAAGAAAAAAAAAGTTAATCCCTGTACTTGAAACCGGGCTGTCATAAACAGCTGTCGACTGCACGGTAATATCGTCCCTGCAAAAATGGAGTGAATTATTCCAGTGTGGATGCTATGACGGGTTTAGGTAAATGTTGGAAAGTCATGAGGATACCGGCAACTTTGTTAATGGTAAGCTTGACCACTCGTTAATGATAGACATTAAGAAACAAACAAGTTATCCAACACTGACAGCATCATACAAACCGCTTCGCGGTTAGAAGCATCTCTAACCCTGAAACGACACGTAAGAAAAGTCTTCACTCGAATTGACGAAAAACACAGCGTTTAGGCCCTAATCAGTCACCGTTAATTCGAAAGGGGGGTATTTTTCGTCGTTTCTTTTACTTTAATTTTTACTTTTCCCAATTTACTTGTTAGAGCAGTCAATATTCTATCGATTATCTTGCCAGTAGATTCATTCATCGCTTGTGTAAAGAGTTGAGCCACCAGTAATTTTTGGCATTTGAAGCCAGCAGCCACTATCATAAGACAGCACTTGCTTGCAGCCTGTCCTGAATAACCAGATCGTAGGTCTTTTGAGATCTGCCGCGTACCGATGCGTTGACGAGACTCTTCCACCCCCAAGATAACAGCACTCGAGGCCCAATATACGATGTTAAAAACTAACTTATTAAGTGTCTGTATATGTCAGCTATACGATCCTTTACAACGACAGCATGTATGTCTGATAGATGACACCGGTATTTTGGTCCCACTCTAACTCTCTTCGGGGGTAACAGTATTGTCGACTATCATTTTGTTGTGATTGCAAAAGGTCACAATGTCTTCTGGTCAGGCGCCGGTGCGGATTCTGTTTTCCCATCACAAAAGAGACTGTTCGTCCCGTTTTGGTTCAATTACGAAAGTGGGGTGCGAAAGTGGGAAATATATTGGGGCGCAGTATTCTTTGCCTTTGTCATCTATTTTACGATACGGGTTTTGCGCGCTTATGATTGATTTCACCGTCCCGATTTTACATTTGCCATGTCACTTTTGCTTCTGTCAGCATTCTGATTTTACTATAAACTTCCCAAGCTCGTTTTATTCTGCCAATCTGCTCCACCTTCAACCATTTTCTCTTGTCAAATCCCTCGAGAAAGCCAACATTTCCTCGAGAAAGCTATACATTTCCACGCTCAGAATTTATATAACGTTTACATATTCACAAAAAACACTTGCAATATTTTGTATTTCCTGTCCGTCCATTTTGTGCACATGCATGGTTTCCATCTGAGAGCCAAGTTGAGCGCGGTTTCCTGAAAATGGAAAGTATTAAATGTCAAATTAACTGAAACTAAGGTTACGGGTTCTGAACGCGTACGTTCACGGCCCGTAGCTTTTACGAGTTGCTTTCGCATGCACATCACAGACGACGTTTCTCGTCGAACCTTTGGAAAGTGTAAAGCGCAAAAGATCACACTTTGCCACCTTGTGAGTCGTTCCCGAGAAAATCTTTACTTAACTGCGACATAAATGAAAAAGACCTTACATTTTTAGGGAATTTTGCCCCAAACGTGATCAAAGATCACAGGGCCTGTAGCTGTTATGAAAAAAAATCGAAAATGTGTATCTCATGTTTGTGTGAAACGCCTTGTTGTCGCGAAAACTGTTGGAAAACCCAACCCTTTATAATTATGAGCTGCAAAAAACACGCGCATGTGCACAGACTAAATGGACCAGGTGAAACTATGCTTCATGTCAACGAGTCCAACTGTAGCCTAATGAGATACTTCGACATGCGTTGGGTTCATTAATTTTATAACAACACCGAAGCGCAGTTGGCAAAGATTGTATAAAAGTATGTGCAAGCAATCATAAGGTTTTATTCGGAGGATCAGCAATGGACCTATGGCCGTTGGTAAGTTAGCCATGCCCTAGCCCAGGTTGGACGTTGTCTTCATTTCAGTACGACCCTAAGCCCCTAAGACAACCGCGTGGAATTTTGTACGTTGAGTGTTGTTTGTCTGAGATTTTGCGAGTTCGGCATCCATTTTGTATATCCTAAATAGAGCCTGAAAGTTGATCCCTGGTGGCGCGCTCCGGAACCCTCAGATGGGAAAAATAACGTGGAAAGATTTTAGAATTTGTGTTAGATTTTTTGTTCAGTTACGTCTTAAATATCCAACTAGGGAAAAGGGGCTTTGGAAAATATTTGCTAGTATATCAATTTTCAACTAAAGAATCACTTGACCTAAAAAAGAAATATCCTGCCAAAAATTGACCCACCCCTTCCGAAAATCTAAAATACATGAAGAAGGGTGCTATGTAGCAGTCTTGTATGTTGCTTAGGATTTAGGGTTTGAAATTTTATGGTAGTTTGTCGGTAAAAGCCGAAATAAAAAAGATCAAAATATTTTACACACTTTTATAATTTATAAGGTAATAAACTTAAAGCAATATTCTACTTTCACGAAATATTCTAATATTTTATCTAACCTTTGCACAACAACTGCGTGATGTCAACTCAACGGAATCTGGAACCCATCGACTGGTAGGTAAATATTTGCAACGTTATACAATCTCGTTTTCACGAAAGCACGGGCACGAGAAAGCAAGGAGACCTAGGTACGATATCGCCGGACGTGAAAGGTCGTGACTAAAATTCGTTTTTCACCCATCTCCAGGTGCCTTTCCTAAATATTACTTGAGGAAGACAAAGGTAAAATTCCAACATGAGTGTTTCCCGGGGGTGGTTTTGGTTACGAAGTATTATTCCAAAAATTATCGAACGTGATAGGACGACCCAATGTAAAATCCCCATAGGCACACCGCGCGAGGGTTCCGGAAGCTCGCTGCGTGACCTTTTACTTTCAGGCTCTATTGGACGATGATTAAAAGCTGCACTGACGCAAGTGTTCCCGAACGATATAAGGGGAACCTGCAGCGCTATTAATTGAAAGTGTTGGATAACTAGAACAGCTGAGACACGCCTTTGGTCGATGTGCCATAGGCAAAGCCCACAGCGATTTTTGAGCTGACAACCAAATTTGTTAATCGAATCTTGCTTGTGCTGGGCGAGGTTTGCATCTAGCAGCCCCATGTAAAATTGGCCCTTACTATGTTTCCCGATTCGATTCCAGCCACATGCATTGAAAGTAAATGTCACTTTAAATGCAGTAATGGGTCTTTGATCAATACGCTGCTTCCGCACATCGATAAGGTCTGATTGTTTTTTTCTTAATGTCCCATTCACATCACGGCTGCTTGCCCTAGGGATTCTCAAGTTCTCCCGGGGCCGCCTCGCTGACTGCCAGGTCAATTGCCTCATGTACGAACTGGTACGGTCAAAACATTGAGGCGGTAAATGAAGATATATTGAATTTGAAAATTGCCTTCTCGCATTACTTGGTGGACGGGCAGAATACCTCGGCAGCGGGAGCTGCTTGCGTTGCCATCTGCCATTCTCCCACATTTCTGAAGCAGGGGAGGTATGACGGATATCCAAATCACTCGACAGATTTATAGTTAATGATAAACCATCACCATCTTTCTTCTCCTGCTGCAGCCACACACGCTACGCCCGACTTCGAGTGGCCACATTGCGCCTCTGCCTCCGTGCAATGGCATGAGGGTTTGAACTACGCTAAGTGTGTCGTGAGCTGACTCCAAGCCAAGCCCGTGGAGTAGTGCCAGTGAACTTGGAGGGGGGGCGAGGGGATTAACCGCTGCGGCAGTATGGCCGCCACTGCTGAGACCTTGAACTTGGAATCGACCTCTCGTTCACCGAACGCGACAGTTGATGAGGTTGAAGGCATAAGCACCGCGGTGCTAGTTTTCAGAACCCTTTTTATCACGTTTGTCTCGGTATTTACGATCGTCGGTAACCCGTTCTGCATCGTGGTGATACGGCGGACGGCTGTCCTTTCCGACAGCGCCAAAGTGTTCATGATCGCCCTGGCGGTTGCCGATTTTTCCGTGGGCGTCATTGCCGCGTTCTCCATCGTGCCAGCGGCCACAGGGGACTGGTTCTGGGGCGATCTTCTCTGCAAGGCGACCTCGGCACTGGTGACAATATTCTGCCTGGCCTCGGTGTCCTTCTTGGTATGTCTGTCCGTCGACAGGATGATGGCCGTTACCAAGTCGTTGCACTACCCCAGTATCATGACCCAACGGCGAGCCGTGATCATAGCCGTCAGTGTCTGGTTAACCTCGGTGGCTATCATTGGTGGGTCGTGGGTCGCCAGTCCAGCGGTCGAGTACAGCAACTTTTCCGCGACGTGTGCCTGGCAGTGGGACGCTAATCACGTCGCGTTTGCCTCAGTCGTGTCCACCAGTTTCTTCATCTTTCCGTTCTTGGTGCTGTCCGTCATGTACTTGATAATGTTCAATATCAGTCGCAAGCACGCCCGGAGAATAGCCAGCCAAGCACCCATTGTGCCGGTGGCCAGGGACGCTGAGGCCCGACCACGAGCCCTGACCGTCTCGCACCAGCTGAAAGGGATTATCAACCCTGTCCATCCTCCTCACGGCGACCGTAAGGCCCTCAAGATGTTCTCTGTGATCACCATAGCCTTCACGATAGCCTGGTTACCCTACAGCGTGTCCATCCTCTACAGCAGCATTCGATCGGAACCTTTCCTCCACTGGGTAGGTTTCGTAGTGACCTGGCTCGCGTTATCCAACAGTTGGTTTAATGTCATCATCTATGTGTGCATGAACCGAGCTCTTCGAGAGACGGCCTTACGCTTACTCAAGAAGAACGGGCGATGTTCACACCTACCTCCCTGCTGCTGCTGCAACAAATCACGGGCGGTTGTCCAAGCGCCTTCGAACGACCAGCAAGCCTTCAATACGTAAACTATTTGAACAGACATTCTCATACGAGAGACAAAATTTAGAGAATGTATCTTCTTATACCATCGGTATGAAATCGTACTTAAAATTAGCAGGGGGTACAATACTTTGTAGAGGCTTTTACGTGCACCCCAAATCCATCTTTACTGGAAATGGTATCGCGTGCACAACTTCAAAACCTGAGTGTTAAGTGGTTTTCAACACTGCAGTATTAAGCCGTTACGGGCTAACTTTGTAATTAGATACCAAAAGGCAATTATTGGAAGTTGACTGAGATGTTTGCCCACGATTTATAGCCTGAAGTTTCCTTATTATAGTCACGCTGATATATTGATATACATTCTGTGAAAGGGGTTCTGTTTCTTTCTAACTCAAAGACTTTTAAATACATTCTGTTCAGATTTATTCGTCGAATGTTACTTTCAGGTCTTTGGCGTGCACAAGGAATGTATGATCATGTAGCCGATGCACGTGTTAGATAGTGGCATAGGCATGTGACCGTAGCGACGCTGTTGACAATGAACACACTTAGATAGATGTAATTAATTTGCCTCATGCCTGGTGCAACACGGGTGACGTACAAGTTGTCCTAAAAAGGCAAACAAAATGTCAGGGGTGTTCCCTGATAAAAAACAGGACATTCTTTACTAAGTTCAATTTGTCCTCTTTCATTTTGACGTCAGCAAGATGATTGGTCAAACTGATCATCAGAAACGATCTGACTTGGTTTTTGACACACCGTGGAGTGATGCATCTTGCATGGATGAATATGATACGCGAGTTCGTGGTAATGGAACCGTGTGTGCCTGGATTGTAAACAGTATGGTCCGATCAAAAGACGTCAAAGTATCACGTGAGTACATGGTTTTCCGACATCGCCCATCGTAGGCAAGCATTTTGTTAGCAACCGTAAGTCAGAGGATGTACACTTGAAAGTAGGTCTCGTTTTCATTTGAACGTAATGGAATTCTTTGTCAAAATGGCATAATGGTCAGCACTTGTGTCATAATTATACAGTTGTTATTATTGTTCTGATCAGAACTGGGTGATGGAATCTGTGTTTTCTCCATACGTTTTGTCATTCGGTGATGTAGAGGCTTGCCTGTGTTTGGCGGCGCGTTCTTCGCATGGACTTCATTTGCAGTATTAAACAAAAATATGGATCCGTAATGCCCTTATTAGCGCACATCGGGCATTGAAGCCACCAGCGGCCATCTTACAGTGCTGAATACAAAGGTAATACAAAGGATTGCTCTCTATTGTTAACCAAATTTGCTATTGCACTGATTGTTAAAATGGCAAACAAGCCAACCATCACCTTGATTTCTGCACGGTAAAATGGCCGCCTGTGGCTTCAGTCAGTAGAAAGGCGTTTTGAGTCCAGACATTTTCGTACGACGTCCGTGCATGGGTTTTCGATTGCAACAATGGCGGATTTTCGTCTGGTCATGTGAGCACATTCAAAGCATCCTATGCAAGGTGCCCAAAAAAAAATACATACATTTGCGGCAAATATGTACCGGTATTAGTTTTTGACCGTTCACCCCAAAATCCTTGATCCAGTTTGGGACACCCAGTACATCATGAAGAAATATGAAGCATAGGCCTAATAATTTTTGGAGTCAAAACCGTTCATACAGTATGATATGCTGGAATTTCCTCGCAGTGAGACATATTGCAAAGTGAGCTGTAATATTTTACCAAACAAGAAGGGTTTAGCCTAAGAGCAAGACTTTTGCACACCACGCAAGTCTGTAACGAAAGTCCCCTGTGTCCCCATACCCGAACACACCCTCGACATACTGTAACAAATTAACAGACCCATTGTGCAGAAAAAAATGACTTTAACAATAAGCAACTTAGGTCTATGGTCGTTTGATCACTGTGGGTGTGAGGACAAAATGCGCAAATAACGGTGCCATTACAAATGCTCCAAATTACACAAATGGATGTACCTACAAAGATAAGCCTTATTGCTGATACCGCATGGGTGATTTTGCACAATGAGATAACGGCATTGTGGGAAGGAAAAAGGAGCAAACACAACCCCTTTTCCTTCCCACAATGCCTTTCTACCGTTGTGGAAAATCACCCATGCGGTATCAACGACACGGTTTATGACTACTTGGAATGATGTGCTGTAGTGCTGTAGACGAGATCCATTCGGATGAACCGGTATTTTATACGCAATAACTACATGTATAATGTTCCATTTCAGATCGAATATCAGTGAGTGCTATCAGAAAGTACCCCGACGACGTCAACCATCAAATGAAGTACCGCATCTTAAATTCTGCCTTGATTCAAAGCGAACATTTAACTAAATCCCTGCAGAGACAGCGTGGGGGCCTTGCCCGCACGGTGCTGGGAGTTCGAAGACGGAGTGCGAGCACTTCACCAGTCGAGCTCTGGCATGCTACTTGAGTGAATGTGGGCTTCCTACAAGACATATTATAACTGCACGTCTGTACAAGTTAACGTTCAGGCTTAAAGGGTTACAGACACAGAAAACATTTAGTTCGCGTGAAGTATTTCAAAATACACGGTAGTCTCTGTCTATACCTTGAACTGAAACAGTGTTTGCCCTGTTAGCCAAGCTACATCAAACACAACGTGGTCTATTGCAAGCGTGTGATACTGCCTGTATTGTGCGCTGTGTACATGTACACTGTACAGGGTGTCCCAGAAAAAAACCAAACCCAGAGGAAAGGGGTTAATATGCCCAAACCATGAGATATGATTATAATGTATAAGGATCTCCGAATAGTAGAAGCAGTATTCTCTCTAATGATATTTTAATGGTATCCCTCCTGTCATGCATGACTGAACACCATTGTCTTGAAAATGGGGCATCATGGATTAACCAGTGAATGAGGTTGTCCTCTGTTGCTTGTCCTGGATAACATATCAGGGGCACACCAATTATTTACACATTCCTCCTACAACTGGTTCCCCTTGGCTGTTCGACAAGTTGCTGTCGAACTGCAGCAACGTTTTCAGGAGTTCGCACTGTGCGCCTCCTTCCTGAATGACCCCTATTCAAATTAAGGCTTGTCCCACGTTCTCGGTATTTTCCCAGCTGGTCGACTTTGCAGGTGGAGCCCTATCAGGGAAAGTTTACCTAAATGCAGCTTGGGTGGATTGAAAGCTCTTGTTTTCAAGAAATGTCATCACGACAGACACTCTTTGCTCTTTGGTAAGTTGCACCATGTTGCAGACTTGCTGTCCTGCTTCGAACACTTTTCAACACTGCACTGGCCTACCTCGGGGCAAGTCAACACATTTAAACCGGATTATTGCATAACTTGAAAGTGACAAAAGGCAATTTTCCCTCATTAACATGACCTTTTGTTATCACTTTCGTCTGGCGATGACGTCATCCAATCAGCCTTGGAGCGCGAACGGCCACAAGGCTTTTTTGTGGGCGGGGAAACGCAGGATCTTTTTTATTCATTTTGAGGTCACAATTAATAGGGTAAACATTAAATTTAGGATGTTGTTGAAATGGATACGTATTTATTATTATTTGGAAATATTTCACGGGAACTAAATGTTTTCTATTTCTGTAACCCTGTGATGGCTACAACAATACGTTTGGGGCGTGTTTCATGGTTCATATTCATACGCCGGTCATGGGTTACGCCTACCACTGTGGAAAGAAAACTAAGGCTGACCGTCAGCGCAAAACAGAAGAAAACATCAAAAGTGTTTTGAATACGACGCAAAATACGGACTTTTGCAGTGATATACAATTAGCCAGAGAAAAAAGCCACATGAAAAAAAAATATCTTTGACATTGCGAAATGTCACGCTGGTAAAAAAACAAAATTGGCCTCAAACGTACTAAGACGCGTCCAAACAAGTGTGGAAAATGGCACCTTTGATTCGAATGTCCAGACATGTTAGCCACTGAAAATACAGTTTTAAATATGTAAAATGGACAACTAGACAGGGAGAGGTACCTCAATTACTTTTCTTGACATATAAGACGAAGTGGCAGCAACGTACAACTGTACATGTATGCTAGCCGATTACTTATTGTCAACATGCAAAGTACATACATCGCCCCGATGGTGCTCTACCTCAGTTGCCATGTCGTGACTTATCCATCATGTTCCCACCGAATAGTGATTACCTCCTATTCCATGTTGATAACCTTAACAATGGTTGTCTCTCCGCTCCCAAATGATGATTTAAAAGGCTGCATAGACTCCAATCTTCAGCAAGCTTGGTAGCCTCATCAGGGGCCTGTGACGTTAAAATGGACCAGACACCCATTTTTCAAGAGCGGATCACGTTTCTGTGTCTTTCTGTCAAAGCGTGTCGTTAATAGTTTTCTGAACGTAGATGTGAAAAAAATGGTCTATCCACGTCTTAATTAAACATTTCTTTTGTGGATATAAATGCGCGTGCAAAGTTCTTCACTTTTATGAAAAATATCCGCTGTAGTAGATTACCAACCCAACAAACGTAGTACCTAACCCTTTGTTAGCAGACTCAGTTCGTTAGGGACACGTCAATAGGTTCAGGTTCCTATCATGCAAGAATTCATAATAGGTTCACTTCAGTATTCATTGCGGTCAAAAATGGTTTGTAGTGGTGTTAGCCGACTGTTTTCCCATTGAAAACATAAGTTAATGACCTTGAGTTATAATTTGTGTAATCAAACTTCACCGAAGGACTCCTCAGATTTTCGGTGAAAAGTCAAAAACGTAATACAGAAAAAAGGTTTCTCTGACAAACATGGAGAGCGATAAATGACTTTTTCCTCCTTTTTTTTAGGATAGAAAACTTTGAGTCTTCTATTGAGAAGTTTAAAAGCTGAAGGTACAGAAACTATACAATACAAGATACGATTTCTACAAGCTTAAAAGATTTTTTTTTTATTGTTTGCGAAGTCCTTATGTTCATTTGTTCTTTCCTCTCGTGCACAACCTAACAACTGTCTTTAAATAAAAGTAATTGAAAGAACAAAAAAGTTCACACATGAAACCAACTGTTAGCGTGCTTCTTTTGTTGAAACTAACTTTGAGTATCAGTTGATATGAAGAACACAATACAGATGTGTATGCTCCAAGTTTAACGACCGGTTCATACTTGGCGCGAAAGCGGAAATGAACGTGAAATTCACGGTGACGACAGATAATTCGCGTTGCAAATTCACAAAAGATAAATACATTTCAACTCGGGCAAAATTTCACTTCGTGTCGTCAGATTCGCTTCGTATCTGTATTTGCCTGCAGTATGGACCGGCCTTAAGACGATTTACAATTAGCTAATTTGCATGGCTGGGAAAGGAAAATGTGCCACCAAGGTGAGAAAATTGTTTATTTACGGTGAAAGATCAAATAAAACCGTTTATTTGAAGAAAACTAGACTTATTATGCTTCAATGAGTTGTAATTACACTAAAATCTTTTGCAACAGAATATTTACTGATGCCTTTGCGGTCAGTGGAAATGACTCCACTATTCGAGGATGAGAGATTCGATGAATCCATCGGTGATTTCAGTAGAAATCTACTATTAACGTTTAAAGAAAAGTCAACTACAAGTATGCGACGTCAGTAACCGCTGTACTGCCAATGATAACGGAGTATAGTAGAGACTTTTTGAGTGTTCTCCCCTCCGAGTGTAGTCACACCATCACAAACCGCTCGTATGAGTAGGGCGGAGTGTCATTTATCTTGCCTGTGAAGAGTCTGTGAAATATTGTCCAGAAGAGATAATTGGAGTTTGGCGCTGGAAACAAGAAAAAGCTTCTGGAATGTTTTTGTGAAGTGTTAAGTGACCTCGGCCAGCCCTAAACACCTGACAAGTTTGGCCAGGTTTTAGAAGGCTCCCCTCTCCATTACAACGGAAATGCAACTGAGAAAAGTTTACTCTCGAGTATGTGCCAACAGCAGTCCCGCGTCTCGGTGCATACTTGAAATTTCCGAGATTGCTTCACCTTGCTCAGAGAGAAGTGGTCCATCCCTTTCGCGTCTGTTTGTTCGCAATCTCAAAAGTGATCTTTAATTAGTCGGCAGGCCTTTCTGGAATTTGTTTTTTAAGGCCCAGGCTGCGGTTTAATAGCCGGCTCGGCGCAACAAACAAATTACCTTGACAGGAAGGACATCTATCTCCATCAAACGTGCTCGGAATGTGTTAGTGATACCTGCCGGTATCTGCCGGACACATCATGCCGACGCAATCGTGACGGACCGTGTGCATGTGCCAACGCGGTCATGGTGAAACGCGCGCGGCTAGAAGCGACTGAACGTGATCTTCATTGGTGTTGGAGCCCCCTTGTTCCATTCAGCGCAATTTGAAAGGAATCTCTTACGTTATACGGTTTAGTTATTTCATTATAGTTGACTTTGCCGGTGTAATTCAGAGAAAATGTGGAAGTCCGCGAAGACGCTCGGAAAAGGTTGGAATATGAGCGTATTTCGAAACAAAGCTATCCCATGGCTGAGAAATTATTTTCTTCTGCGCACACAGGATTTCTTCAGGCATCAGCCTTTCGACAATATAGGACTATACACACAACTGAAATGTGCAGAATTTAATAAATATTACGAAAGTTGGAAAGATATTTAAAATAAGAACATTATGGCATCCACTTTTTTTAAAATGCTCGCCATTCTGTAATCAATGCATTGGATAATTACTTGAAGGTGAATATGAAACAACACTGTAAATACACATGAAATGACAGTAGGCCCTACTCAGCAGTCGGCCATATTGAATTGAAAGAAAGGTTAAATTTTTCATTTTGAATGAAAGTAACGAAATAAATGTTTACTACAAATTAATCTCAGTTACGATGATGACTAAGTCAAAAAAGTTGTGAACTACATCTTTACATGTTTTAAGCAGCATTTGAAAAAATGAAAGTGAGGCATGGAACCCAAAATAGTCTGGCACCAACCCATTTGACAGATTACATTGAATACGATAGATTCAGGAAACATGATGAAAAACGGCTCTGTGAATAGGGTTTAGTGTAAGAAGTGCAAATCTGAAAAACGGCTCTGTGAATAGGGTTAATGTAAGAAGTGCAAATCTGATACTGTCTGATTCTGTCCTCTTCAAAGACATTTATGCAAGTGCTGTGCATCTCCTTTACCGGAAGGTACCGGTAGAAAATTGTTAATTAGATCGGTATGTTGAACTAAGTTGCCAACGTTTTAATTCCTGACATAGGCTTACCATGAAATTGAAATTATACGCATTTGTATTTGATGTAGTTGTGAATCTGGAATTTGGAAATAGTTGTTCGCGGTACGCGCCACTACCTCTGACTCGAACCAGCTAGCCGATACCGGTAAGTTCAGTGGTCGAGTGGTTAAGACGTCTGCACTAATAAGCAGGAGGTCGTGGGTTCCAGTTCCATCCGAGTATCCTTGTGGCTCTTTTTCAAGCCTTCGGGAGAAAACACTGAGTTACAGCGTTATAATACACGTTGGGCGGGCAAAAATCCAAAAGTGATTAATTAAAATCTCCCCGGCGCAAATCCATCCTTGGAAAGAGTTGTGACTTTGTTTACCTATAAGATCTCAAATACCCCGTCTTTCAATTTTACCCTTTCTTAGTATCAACAGTTGAGAAATGAAATGTAAATTGGGTTGTTATGCTCCCCTCACCCTGTTTGGGGCAAGCAGCAGCCCGCGGTAATTCTCTTCTCTAAAGATGACGAGGAGCGAAGGTTATCTCACACCACCAGGAAACGAAACGTGCACAGCAAACAACACTCGAGTGAAAGGCACGTTTCGCTTAGACATACAAATTAAGCGAGCACGCGCGCATTAATACCTCACTCGTCACTCCTGTACCAATAATATGGCTGTGTCCAAATATATCGGAATGCTATGCTCCCCGAAAGCAGATTTAATGATCCGATAAGTTAGTGGTTTATCTGGCGGTGATCATTAACTTAGGCATTGAATACTGTAATAACAAGTCAGCCTAAAGATTGATGGGTAATCAATGCATTTCTAAGGGGTAACTCCAGCTTGGTCACGCGCGCTTTATGTAACGAACGGTGAACGTCAGGATTTAATCATACACAGCGCGCTTTATCGCGTTTTCACAAACAATTACTTTTCTCGTTATATCTAGGAGGCGACAGTATAGTATATGTCACTCACACATCACAATGTGAGAGTGGGCAAATGGAAATGATCTACCCTACCATTAAAAAAGAAAGGAAGAAAAACAACTTTGCAATATTTAAATACTTTTTGTCAAGCAAAACCCAAAACCAATAGGGAAACACTTTAAATGTGACTGTCATTTTAGGACTGTCCATTTTTTCACGTGCATAAAAAAGTGTACTTTTTTCTGAATTCCCCGAAAGTACAAATTGGAATTTCTGTGCTGGATTATTTCATTACTGTTTCATTTTTTTTAAACCGCACAAGTCCCCTTTCCCATACCTCTCAATAACATCTACGCAACTTCTTGTGTCAGTATACGCACCACTGTTAAGATTTTAGAGCAGATACAAGAAAGGCACATTAGGCCTATTGACAGCCTACGAAAAGCCAATTAAGAGACAAACTAAATTTCAAACCTAAAAATTATCGAGTAAGAAACGAGTTGGGTATTCAAAGAGAGTGACAACACGGGGACTAAGGCAAAGCGAGCAAGCAAAGTGACCAACCAACAAAATTCCCTAATGACGTGAGACGTGGTGTAGCAGGCAACCGATGATTAAGTCAGTAAAAATGTTGCATCCAAGTCTTAAAACATAATCAATCCACTCCATTCAATATCAATATCCTTAAAGACATTAGAATACTATAGAAACATTCAAGAATCAAATGAAAATTTGACCTGGCAGTTATAAAACCAGGAACAGTCAAAAAGTCACATTTAGAATCCAATGACTTATAAAGAAATGCCTTATTAATGCAGAAAGGGTAAAATCACTACCGTCGGAAGGGAGGGGGCAGGGGGCCAGTGACCCCCCCCCCACTATTTTGACTTTGGGGGGCTGCCCCACCTACACACTTTTTGCAGGTCCTATAATTGGGCGGGGCTCAATGGATCGACTTATTTAATGGCTAGTGTCTGATGGTCTAACAACTGCCCCCTCCCATCCACTTTGAAAATCGTTGTGCCGTTGCTGGGTAAAATACATGAAAGAACAATTGAGAATCCACAACCAACGCTCAAATACACTTGGGATCAATTAAAAACGTAAGCTTGAAGAACATAAAAACGTCATACAACAAATAGAGCAATCACTCAAACGAGTCGATCATAAATCCACTATATTTCCTAGTTTACCGCCTGTACCGTTTTGTGCTGAACCGTACTGTTACGCCGTTCAATTTACACTCCACCCCACGGCCGTCTTGTGTCTTGAGGTCAGTTCGTTTCTCGGATTATTCTTATCGCAACCACTGCAGTTTCGCTCACCCATGTAACCAAAGCACGCGTGCGCATCTTTAACAAGCTAAGCAAACACCGGCATGAAAGCTCCGCGAACGGATTTCCTCACCCCAGTGTGCAGACCTTATGAGCGAATTTGATTAAATTAGGTCAGCCGCCTTGCGTTTAATAACCACTCCATCTCTCGCTACAAGTACTCGTAGCTTCAGCATCTGCTCCCATCTGTCGCATATAAATATGTCTAAATGAACAGACCCATTATAACAGTGCTCAATGCAGCCAATGTCACGGCCTTATGAGACCTCGCGCCAATATTGGACATCTTTGACTTTCAGTAATTACGTATAAGAACACCCTCAGCGCATGTCACTTAACGGGGTACTCTACACGGTGTAAGATCTGTTAGAACTAACAGATTGTTCAGATCGACAATAAAGTCAATTGACTTGTTGACCTTTTACTTAAAGGGCCTTGGTTGGATTAAACGCCATTATCTTGTGCAAATGTCTATACGTCTGAAGTAACAGTAATGAGGCGTCCTTCCTGGTGCAACTGTTTTGACTTCCTGTATTTCAGTCTGCCATGTTCTATCTACTTCTGACACAAGAGTGAAGTGAGAAAGTAGATGAAATCCAATGTAATGGCTCCGCCGAAAGTGGGAAATTAATAATAAAAAAAACAAGGGCTTGAGTTCTCAAACAGGAGACGTAATTTATTTCATGTTACGTAATTACTTTCAAGATAGTAATCTACGACACTTGAGGGCGTTTTACCCTGAAGTCACTGTACGAACCTAAACTGCAATTTTCGCTTTGATAAACTTGCAAGTGCAGCTCGCTACAAAGAGTAAGTGCACGGGTGCTTTCTCTTTGGTACCTACGGTGCATTGCAAATCACTGGTTAAGCTGTATACAATAGCATTATCTGCATAAATAATTTACTGGACAATTTGAAGAGTTCAGTTGGGGGGCATTTCAATACATCAAGATGATGTTTAAATGCATGAAATACATCATACTGCTAGAAATATCAAAAGACAACATCAAGTTCTGCTGACAAGCATGCTGGAAGAAAAGGCTGATCAAAGCAAGTACTATACATGTGTGGGGAAATGTGAACAAGAAGAGAAAAAGACAAAAATAGACATTTACAAAGCTACTTGTGTGCGTGGGTTGGTTTGAGCATTTTTAATATTCGTAATCAATGAATAGAAGAAAAATCGAAGTGTACAGGGAAAAGAAAAACGTACAGTCTCAACTGCACTGCTGCTGAGAGAATCAATAAATGGTCTCACAGTACCGAGGGCTTGTGCACTGCAGTTGCAAAAGTTGTTATTAATGACAAAACACGGACATCCCGCTGTTTGGTAAACAGGAAACGGTCCACTCAGAGGGCGTTATTAATTCTCGCGCGTTTTCTGAGAGCGGCGCGGAGTCATGGTTGATGTGCAGGGCAGGTACTTGACCCTTCAGGTAAGACACCGGGGATTCTCCATTACCACAGGTCCGCAGGAAAGCGGCTCTTCCTAACGTGGGAATTTAATTAATTGCGGGCCACCGGCTTCTCACCAAACATTAAACCGGGCGGGTGAAAGTTGACGGATGACGCAAACCTTCAATGGCGTAGAGACACGCAGTGACGTGTTTGAACTGTGCAGCATCGAGGACACAGTCAGGTAGGTTTCTACGACTCGGCATTTTATTTGGAGGTGTGGTATACTTCCCGATCTCTTCAAATACCGAGATATCCTATAATTGTAATGGGCGCAATGCGCAAGTTGGGTTGCATCATTGCATCGCGGTTGCTAAGCGTACCATTCAGTACTCGAGAGACACAAGTACCAAGTATACAAATACGAATTTCAATAAGGCTGATTTTCAGTCTGTCTCCACTCGCCAGCGTTAAATTTACAACAAGAACGTCAGTGTTGTTCCAAATTTGACTGGAACGTAAACGCAAGTCAAAAAAATGTGAGAAGGGATAGTTATAATTCTCTGCATAAATACCAATCGTGCTGCAAAATACAAGTTATAAGTTAATTTCAATTCAAGAAGATTTATTTCCACACTGCGGAAGAAACCTCCTATAAGCCAAAGCTTGTGGAAGATGTGTCCAACAAAACAAAACAAGACAAACTACACTTATTATAAACTCTAAGAATAACAGTCTGACTATAACGGTAAAAGTAAATTTACAAGACAAACGTAACACATTTTCAATTTCAATAATTACAGATACCAATGCTAACCTATACATGAATAACGGTTAAACAAAGGTAGACATAAAATCAGTAACAGCTGAAACAGCTTTTAACATATGACTGAATTACGTACTCTGAAAAGTCAGAAGAAATGTTTTTAGTTAATACTTAAATGTATTACTGAAAGAGCAATTTGTTATAGACCCCAAAAGATAACATAACGCAACATAACGCAACTGGCCGAAATTCAGTTCATGATAAGTCAAACAAGTTAAACAGAACGTCTTCAATAATTATCCAACTGAAAGACCAATCATCACAAGTATAAAAAGTATTTTAAAGTTCTTTCCACGGTCAGTCAGCATGTCCTTAACAACCCAATGCATGATCTCCTTACACGCAATGTCACAGATTTATAAGATATAGTTTCGGAGGCGACTATACAAGATTCGATTCATTTTTCCTGAGTCCAAGAACACATTTAAGCCTCTGTCATGGTGACTAGTTATGCTACAACGTATTCATTTTTTTAAATGGCTGTATGGAACTCCAGACGGATATATGAACTGTGCTGAGGAAATCACCTGTTAAAGGTGCTTGTAATATTTTAATGAAACACCGGAAACCTTTTTAATAAATTGGCAGCCATTAATTCACCGATCTCCTCCAATCCAATGTTGTCTTCGCATCAAGAGAAACTTTCTGGATGAAAAGGGATTCTTCTGCTGATTGGTCCAAGCCAGCGAGTGGCTCAGAGCAAAAAGAAGAGACAGTGTGGTATTAGCAGAACAAAGACATGATCATCCAATTACCTTGACGACGACTTGAAAGCAAAGAACAAAACCATCACTTCTGCAACAAGGAACAACCTCGCCGTTGTTACTTCGAAAGAAAACATGGCGTTGTGAGTAAAGCAAAGAAAGTGCAAGCACACGAATTTAAATGATCAAGAGGCATTTTGGCATCTAGGAAGTATGTCTCCCTTTTCGCAGGGATCCAACTGTTTCAAAAGAGACAGCTGGAAGGCCTCTTATAGGAGTCTCCCAAGATTTGCAAGGTATAGCAACTATCTAGAAGATCGCGACACTTCCATTACAACTTCACAAAGCAGAAATGCAACTCCTCAGATGAGGAAGATTGCAAAAGTGTACACTACATTCGTGAAACAGTGATGTAAGGTTTAAATTTGTCCCATAAAAGTTGATATAAGCGTGGCCCGACAAAGAGTTGAGTTAAAGTTGAGAACTGGCACGGTTACAAACTTGGGTCGACGGTGTTTTATTATATTAGGAAAACACGGACTAATATCATTGGACATTAGAGAGGAAGACAGGGCTAAAGACGGAGAGAGGACTGACTAGCATGAAACATTTTAGGGGTGATTATATAGAGTGGGATGCAGGCTGGGTGGTATAACTTCCTGAAACTGTGGTCAGGCTTGCAGTTGTAAATTATGGCCTAGGAATCTTGGGGAGGTGGGGCAGTACTTGAAAATTTATCACAAACAGGAACTTCATCAGGATCTTAATTACCAAGAAATTAAACGGAAGTAGGATCAAGGATACGTGAGTGACCAATGTCTAAATGACTAATTCTGGGCTAACATTACTTCCATCTATGAAAAAGAAAATGTCCTCATTTTTGAAATAATACAAAAGAAATGTAACCTGAATAAATGGGAAAGTTTAAAACCTTAATAAAAAGGAATAATAAAACAACTGTGTGGAAGTCTTCTCGCAGAATACAGAAAGAAAAGACAGAAAGTTACTTTAATATAATATGTAAAATGAAGATTCAAGGGTCATTACACTGAATACCATGTGGAAAGAAAATAATCTCAAATGGCAGATAGTGTCATTATCATAAAACCCTAACAGGAAAGCACTTAAATGTAAGCTGTTATAATCAAAACAAAACTTACTCTACTTAACAAGGACAAGGAAAATTAATAAAACAGAGTAAAAATTATACACAAGAAGTGAACATGGTGAATTCAGTCATGGAGTAAGGAACAAATCAATGTGAAAACTGCATCTTGAAAAAGAGGTTGATACTAATATAGTAACAGATCTTGGTAAAACCAAGACAACTAGGGCAAGTAATTAATCGGCCACTTCGTGTGTGTGTACTTGTTATGGGTACACTTGAATTCGAACCAGTTGTGGGCGAATGTGGAATGGAGTACTGGGGGAAGGTCTGACAACGATCGGTTGGAGGTTGAGTTAGGTGGTGGGAGGGTTACTGATGGGGTCGGAGGTGGAAGGGAACCGGAAAGGGCAGTGTAGCGTGGGACTGGTTTTCGCTGAGGCAAGTGTGACAGGATAAATACATGTAGGTGGGATGGGTGAAACATATGGCTTCAATCGATTGTAATGTAGGCGTCTGGGTTTGGCATGGGGATTGCATAGGTCGATGATCGAGTAAGTTACCGGATGTTGGTCATCGGAGGTGTGGAGGGACAGAACCTTGAATGGGCCTTTCCATCGAGGGGCAAGTTTACCACGAGCATGTACGGGATCGTCGTGCCACACTAGATCGCCGGGTTTATAGGGTCGAAATTTGACCTTGCTGTCATAATGAACCTTCTGGGATGTGCTGGCTGGTTCCTGAGCTTTTGCCGCTTGATCGAATGCGGACTTGAGCCCGGTGTTGTAAGATACGGGGGATGCATATGTATCCAGAGGGGAGCCAACTATAATGTTAGCGGGTAGACGGGGTTCCCTACCTTAGGCAAGGTAGAATGGGGAAACCCAATGAAAGAATGAACAGTGGAATTGTAGGCAAACTGTGCTTGATGTAGAACATCGTCCCATTTACCGGGGGTGGTGAGAAGATATTTTGCCAGCTGATCTTTTAGGTTACGATTGAACTGTTCAACTAGTCCATCAGGTTGATGGTGGTAAGAGGAAGTACGAGTTTTGTTGATACCGGCTAACTTAAATAGTGCACGGATGAAGGCACTGCCAAATTGATGGCCCTGGTCAGTGTGAAGGGTTTCTGGAAAACCATGCTCACAGACATATTTCTCAAAAATACGTCTGGCAACAGATAGGACAGTCTGATCACGGAGAGGAAACAAGTTCACGTATTTTGGGAACTAATATCCATGACCACATGTATGTACCGGCTGTTCTTAGAAGTTAGAGGCAATTCTGTTATATCTGTAAGAATACGCTGGAAGGGTTTATCCGAGTTGGCTACTTTCACAGGAGCTATGTTGCAGGGAACGGGGTTTCGGCGGGACTCGTATTCGCGGCAAGTCCGACAATAGCGTTTGATGTCACTGCGAATATATGGTCAATAGTGTATGTTGAGGGAACGCTGGTAGGTCTCTTGGGGGCTGAAATGACCAGCGAGGTTATTGACATGGAGAGGGGTTAGTACAGCTAAAGGGATGGAGGAATGATCACTTGACATACTCGCGGTTTACCACTAACCGGACAGGATTTACGGCACAATAATTCATCAATGATAGCTAGTTTGGGAAAATCAAGCAAAAGGCGACGTTCGGTCCGTGATAACTTACGTAAGTGCGATTGAGGTGGACGATTACCAGTAGTAACCCGAATAATGGCTGTCTGGATGTTGGGGTCATTTTGCTGGGCTGACTTAACATCTCAATCCATATCCAAAATGGTGCATAACGCAGTAAGATTCAACTGCGTGGTGGTCGAGTCATTGACCGGAGCAGAAGTAGTGTTCATGGGCATGGACGGGGTGTGTTGAAGAAAGTGACATTTACTTGGTTTGAACTTTAGATGGAATTTCCGAAATCGAGACAGAACTTGCTCGAGGTTTGGCACGTGATCGGAGAAAGATTTCCCGACAACTATGACATCATCTATATAGACTAAGCAGATGTACCAGTGAAGGACTAATTCCACGAGGCATTGAAAAGTAGGAGTGCATTGCTTAGACCCATTGGCATGACTTTGAATTGATAAAGACCGTCACCGGATGTAAAGGCGGTCTTTTCCCTATCATCAGGGTGAACAGCAACTTGCCAGTAACCACTTGATAGATCAACAGTGGGAAAGTAGACTGATCCTGAAAGGGCATCGAGGGTGTCATCAGTACGAGGGAGGGGGTGTGAGTCCTTGATAGTTACTTTATTCAGTTTCCGGTAGTCCGATACAGACGCGGTGATTACTTCACCTCATTCATGGCAAATCAAAGCCCGTCATTGGCCGATTCCACCTAGCGTCTGCGAAGTAGAAATCATACTCGACTAGGTGACGTCATAGCGGTGAGTATCCACCTCACTGCCGTGCGGTAGTTTTTTTCTGGTAGCATAAAAAAATCTCTCTGGAACCCGCCTCTCCTCATATCAACAGATGCAGGTCTGCTGCAGGACTCAAACATCATCACACCTGCCTCTCCTCATATCAATAGATACAGGTCTGCTGCAGGACCCAAACATCATCACACCTGCCTCTCCTCATATCAATAGATGCAGGTCTGCTGCAGGATTTCACACCTGCCTCTCCTCATATCAATAGATGCAGGTCTGCTGCAGAACCCAAACATCATCACACCTGCCTCTCCTCATATCAATAGATACAGGTCTGCTGCAGGATTCTAACATCACCACACCTGCCTCTCCTCATATCAATAGATGCAGGTCTGCTGCAGGACCCAAACATCATCGCACCTGCCTCTCCTCATATCAATAGATACAGGTCTGCTGCAGGATTCTAACATCACCACACCTGCCTCTCCTCATATCAATAGGTGCAGGTCTGCTGCAGGACCCAAACATCATCGCACCTGCCTCTCCTCATATCAATAGATACAGGTCTGCTGCAGGATTCTAACATCACCACACCTGCCTCTCCTCATATCAATAGATGCAGGTCTGCTGCAGGACCCAAACATCATCACACCTGCCTCTCCTCATATCAATAGATACAGGTCTGCTGCAGGATTTCACACCTGCCTCTCCTCATATCAATAGATACAGGTCTGTCGAAAGACTAACACATTATCACACCTGCGTCTTTTCATATCATTGTTGAAAGACTCTAACATCATCACACTAGCTACCTCTCCTCATATCAACAGATGTAGGTGTGCTACAGTACGTTAACTTCATCACATCTGCCTCTCCCCATACCAAAACTATTATGATTGTCTGTTCCTGACTTTTCAGGAGCAGGGATCTTCTGTGCCAGTTTCAGGGGTGGGTGCTACCTTGAGCATTTTGAATGCTCCTGAAAAACTTCACTGCGGCACATCACCTCTTTGAGGCCAGCTTGTTATAGTGGACCATACCCTCCAGGAACTTGAAGTAGCTGTATTTGATATGATTGTCTGTTCCTGACTTTTCAGGAGCAGGGATCTTCTGTGCCAGTTTCAGGGGTGGGTGCTACCTTGTGCATTTTGAATGCTCCTGAAAAACTTCCCTGTGGCACATTGCCTCTTTGAGGCCAGCTTGTTATAGTGGACCATACCCTCCAGGAACTTGAAGTAGCTGTATTTGATGTCGTACTCCATGTCATACCAGAAGTTGACTGCAAAATAGCAGAGGAATAAAGCATGACGGATGAAAGTGCCAAATAAATTGAGATGCATTTAGAGGTCTCAAACAAATGCTACAACACATTCTGAAAGGGACCACTGGAAAGCATTGAAATAAAGCACATAAAAACGAACACTGCCGATAAAAAAGGTGATATGGCAAATCTTTTAGCCCCATATACAATGACATTTAAGGGAAAAGGACATGTATTCAGTTAAATATAAATGTAAAATTGAAAAGTTGTCTCATCAACATGTGCTAAAGAGTTTGCGCGTATGTGATGATAATTAAATTAACTATCCATTCGGTGAATAATGATCATCCCCAACAGATAACAACCCCTGTTTACCTGCTATGGTGCCATGTTTCTGTTGGACATGATGAAACCACAACGAAGGCAGGTACAGCACCTCCCCTGCACGCACTGTGCAATGGATGGGTCGAGAGTGGCCGTACTCGGGCCACCTGACCAAGTCGGGCTGGACAGGATCCAGTGGGATCCAGGGCACCTCGCCAACCTCTGGCTCATCAATGATATCAAAGTCGCCATTACCTGATACCTTGTAACGGGCAGCTGGGTAGGTACCTGTAAAGATGTGACACTTGAGGATGGCTAACGGCTGTGATATGAGAGTTTGTACACACCTGAGGGACATGGAGCACCTTAGGCAAAGCTGAGGGTGTCATGCAGGGTAAAAAAACTATGAACCACTTCGAAGCAGGCAAAGCATCATGCCAGTAAGTCAAAGAGAATTTGGGACAAACTCTACCAAATGAATAACATTAGTGCAATAGAATGGTTGACTACCAGTCGGAAATGTGTGAATGATGCAGAAATTTTCACTTCATCACTGTTTCACAAAGAGACAAATTTCTCACTGAAGAGTAAAATCTAGATTTCAAAGAAATCGCATTTGAAGTTGGTCTCTTTTTCAAACGCTTAATATTTTCCCTGTATATGGCACGCCTTTGACTTAACCAATGCTACTGCATAAAAGAGGGGGTTGTAAATGACAAAAAATGCCAAATAACCCTTTTTTAAGTCAATAAAAATTGTTTATTTTGGAAACAAACAACTGGCTTCTTTGTGAAAATGCTAAAATTCATGCAACCTTTGTCTTTCTGTGAAAACACATGCAACTTTGCTACAGCACATGCGAGGTGCAAAATTTTTACATTTGTATACATTTTCGGCATCAAATTCACTTTTTCGTGAAAATGGCGAAACAATTTTGCCCATAAATTTGCCCTTTATTGCTAACACTATATCTACGGAAGACAAAAATTGCCTCTTCATGAAAACGTAAAATGTGGTTTAGTTGAAATTTGCCCGAGGTAGATCTTTGTAATTTGGCTGATTTTAGTAGATTTGGTAAACTGATTACACCAACCTGTAGGCATTGCAGTCTATTTAATTTCGCCAAAAAAACATAAATTTGAAAAAATTATGATTTTGAGCCAAAATGTGTCTTACTGAAAATGGTGACGAAATGTGCAAATACCAACTCTGTAACAACTCAGATTCAACAGTCTTTGACAGTCTTCAGCAATCAAGACACTGCTGTCCAGCTTTACTAATTTATGGGGGACTAATGCCTTAGTTTTGTTTCAAATAAACACAAATAGGCCACTTTATATTGCAAGATTTAGCTACATGTGAAAGGATTCTTACTCTGAGACCACAGAAGTTAGAGTAAAGCACTGTGTGAGATTTATTACGCAAAGCATCATGACTGGTATGTTTTGGACAAATTTTGTTGTTGAAGAAAAACTTTTACGGGTAAGTAGTACCTTATGGATGGGGATGGTGGTGACCTTGCAAACACAAGGAATGTGAGGTGCTTGGAATGCAACATGCATGCTTGGGCGTACTAGACAGAATCTTTGGACACGGTGAAGTCTAACCTGGCATGCAGCACAATTTAAAAAATGAGTTAGAACTTATCAAAAAGCACTGGGTGTCTTCTTACCATAAGGTATGTAGGGCAGATCGGTCGGTGGGTGGAGAATGAAGTTCTTCTCTCCAGATATCACACAGTATAGGTTCTCATAATGGTCCTTGTGCACTAGTTAGGATACAAAAATATCATACAAAACAAGTCACTTAATTTGTCAGTGGTACCACAACATACTGACATCTATAGAGGGTTTGCATGGCTGCCATCTTGCAGGCTAGTGCTTTTGGCTCCTTAGGATATGCACAAAGGAGTTTCCCTGTGGAACAAAAGAACTGGCCTGCAAGATGGCTACCATGCAAAGCCTTCACAGACTCGTAGATATCTATAGATAGCTTAAGCTGGCAACATGTATCAACCAATAATCAGCTACTAGATAGCTGTATATGTACTTTATGAAAAGCTGCTGTTTTCAAACTGTTAAAAACTGCACTGCGACAAGCTGATCATATAGCATGGTGTAGAAACAACAGTGCTTCAATCACTTTCCCCTTGTTATAACTTGGGAAATGAACAGGCATCAAGGGCCTTGCCATTTAATGTGCTGCATCATGGCATCTTGGTATGGTGTCACTGGGGCTTGTGAGAAGCTTGTAGGTTCCAAAACACAATATAATCTGCCAATTTGTTCTTTTCGGTAAGGTACTTTCATTTCATAATTAAAAAAGAAGATAATGTGAAACTGCCCAGTTATATTGCAAAAGGATACTTCAGACTTTTTCTATAATTGTTTAATCGGAGACGCAGTGTACTGAGAACTGCTCATGTTGTAAACCTGCCTTTTTTCCACATCAAATCATACACATTGGCGGGCAGGAGTACTTACTTGAAGTTATAGCTTTGTCTTCACCCATCCAAAAGTTGACAGCATCTGGCTGCTTACCTGTAAAGAGAAAAAGTGCACAGACTCTAGACAAAACTCATGGGGAAGATGAGTTGCAAGACTCAGTCAAGTAATTTTCTTAGCTGCAATGAAGGGATGTTAAATCAGCTCACTATGAATGGCCAATAAGGAAATCCAACTTCCATTTTCATGAAAATGTTGTGTTTTAATGTTTAAAAGAATGCACAGAAAATTTCCTGCCGGATGCGACAAAGGAACAATACTCATTTCAAGTCATTTATTTCCACAGCATTCATATATGAATCCTGAAAACCTTGAGAGGGAACTCTGGTAAAACTGCTTCCTTACACTGATTCAATTGTTTTACCCAATGCTTCTGATGCCCACGGCAGTTCCGTCTCCACATCATCAATGATGTCGTTGAATTCTGACAGTAGGTTGGAGTTCTGTTTCTGGACATAAAACACCTCGCTTTGTTCCTGAGCGTGCTGCGCCTCTCCTGGAAGCCTCCCTTCAATTATATCGAGGAAAGATGCAAACTGCATCAGTCTCTCCTCGGGCATGACAAACTTGTCTTGGTAGACAGCGTCTGCCAGCCCATTAGGCGTGACTGCTACAGTCACTGTCTGGTCACCGATCTTTTCCCTGAAAAAGCCAAGTTCAGATATACTCACACTTTACATATCCCGCAAATTAAACACATTTCAACTCAAAGACACCTTCAATAATTAGGCATACACTTGGAATTCTATGAAATTACAACTGAAGCAGTTTTAAAAATAATCAACTGCAAAAAAATTTCAAGACTTGTTTATGTCACGTCTCCTTATATTTGTACATTTCCTCTCAAGTTTGTTTCCATAGTTAATCATGTGTGTATTAATTAATGAGCTAATATGAGTATTGTACTTCATTTTTGTTTGTTGGTTGTTTGTTTTATTGAGAAATTGATTTAAAGGTTATTTCAAAAGACTGGACCGATGTACGACCTCAAAGTGGTTTGGGGGCCAAGAAATTTGAAATTCCTGCATGGACATGATCGAGAATCATAAAACTCGAGAACAAAAAATTTCAAACAAGAAAAGTAACTGTTTACTCATGCAAACAACATGCCTGATAGGTGAAGTTGTATCAGTAGAAGTGCTTGGTTCCAAGTTTCTGTACCGAGTCATACATGTACTTGAACATGTACTTCCCAACTTGTGTACCGACAATGATCAAATCATCTTTTTTCTTTTTCGTACAGTGTAATGGGATCTGTGTCAGTTAATTATGTGCAAAGTCATTTAAGACACTTTACATTGCTCAACTTGGAAACTTGAATGTGTATGTTAATTGTTAAACACGATTGTAATTGTGTTTAAAATTTGACTGAACAACTCCATCTACTCAGGTTGAAAACTTCAGTTATGGAAATTTGGGAAACCTTTTGGCCCCTTTTGGCAGGACTTATTCTGACCTCAAGTAGGCAGGAGTCCATTTGGAGAGGGCACCCCAGTGATCAATACATCCCTTGAAGAGGACAGGTTTGTTGGGACAGACCCAGTCACGGTGAAACACCAAAGATGATGGCGGCCCATCAATTCGAGGTACTTCATCAGGCAGATACAGATCTGTGAGAAATTAGTTCCTAACACTTATTTTTACGGCTTACATTACTTTTGCTGGCTGTCAGAGAAAAAAAAATTGTTCTATGTTTTATTTATTTTTCAACTGACACCAACTACACTGTGCTTTTCACTGGAACTGTCACTCAAGCCATATTATTACTGCAGAAGTGGAGTGGCATCAGGAATAGGAAAGATGGAAGACTATTAGACGCCTATTCTGGCTCCAACTGCCATCTTTATGTTCATAACAGGGATAGAGAAGACAGCACACCAACTGGCCAATAAGTAAGGGTGCAAACCACTTAATAAATGAGCTGTCTTTCTCGGAGAGAAAATATTTTATAGTGCCCTTACGAATGCTTAAAATTAGGGAGGTTCACTTGTGTGGAAGAAAGTTACCATAGGCCTACAACATTTCAAACATGGCCGACTAGGCACAAGCTGAATCAAAAATCATGATGCGGTAAGTAATTACTGCATGCACACAAGCTGCATCTTGCAAAGATTTGTGAATTGTGACAATGTGGCCAGACAATACATCTGGTCAGACAATCTGAGATTATGCCTTAGGCCTAATCAAACTCATATTATAAAGCCTTATGGCAAATATTGCATGGGTGATTTTGCACAATGGTAGAAAGGCACTGTGGGAAGGAAAAAGGAGCAATGCTTGCTCCTTCATTGAGCAAAATCACCCACACAGTATTTGTGATAAGGGATGCTTTCTATTAGGGGTAAGCCCCCCCCCAAAAGAGTAATGAAAACAAGGTTAGAAGAAAGAGGATGAGAAGCACCCATAAACATCGGAATCGACCTTACACCATCGTTCATGCTGGTTTATCATTGTACTGGTGATGAACTAAAATGACGTTATGCTTTGCCCAACAAATGCAACGGGAACCTCCTCCCCCAAAAAAATCCTGGCGACAAACACGACAAACTCCGGCATCACTCGGACTAACGACAAACGTTAGGATTTCAACGTTAGCTGTTGGGCCTTGGCCAACTCCATGGTCTCAGTTGTATGAAAAACTGACCTCTCGCTTCCGTGACCAAGTGAAGTAGGTGGTCATCTACGTCCCATCCATCCACAGCGTCCATGCAAAATCACACAAATTGCTCCCTTTCCTCAGCATGCACAGCAGAACTTTACAACATGGTCGCAAGACGCCCGCCCTCTGTTGAAATATGAGACGCCCTCTCCAACTGGGGCCAAAAGTGGATTCCGACGATTACTGAGGCTAATCACACCCTGCTGAGACGAGCACGGAGTTGGATAAAATAAATGAATATTCAGTCATGATACCTAACTCTATGGTTTATGGTCCAGAGCTAGCATAGAGTTCTTTGGTCAAAGGACGTTGCAAATACAAGGATACATAGCCGTTTCTCCTGAAGCCCATTACGAACATCGGGCTGCGGCTTAATTGGTTGGGGGTGCGGCTAGAACTTCGCCTATTCAAGTTTCTTACCTAGCTTAAAGTTTGCTCTGGATGCACTTCACTAAATTGCTCGATTTCTGCTTGCGAGCGCATTAATAAATTTGATATGCAAATGACTGTTTACAATAAAGTGCCCAAATTAGGACCCACTGTAGATGTAATGAAATCAACCACCAGTGACTTGTGGCTTCTAACCTGGGGGTTTATCATCCGAAAAACTTCCAACTTGTGAAGCCAAAGTTTGCACGGAGGCGAGAGGCTACTTTCAGACCTGCTGGAGTTCATGGAATGTTTATTTAAGGTACTGTTTAAAAATCAAAGCCACTTCATTGCCCTCATTGCAAGTGAATGGATGATCGTGGAATCGTTGAAAAACTTTGAAAAATGAAATATATCTATAAAAAGGACCTTCACGGTCTATGCAATGCAAACCTGAACTTGGCGAAAGTGTAATAAGTATATGGTACTCTTGCCCAGGTTGAACGCCAGTCTTCTTTTGCAATGTAACGAAGACGTCGCCCAACCTGAGCAAGAAGTACTCAAGTAACTTTCTCAGTGCTTCGAGAGGACTAGAACTTAAAGTTTGAGGGAATTATTTACACACTCATTAGTCATTCCCAGAAATCCATGAAACCAAGGCCTACAGAAACCCGACATCTTGAGAATGTGAATCACTTTGTGATCAAAGAAAATAAAACAATCTCGACAGTAATGTCGGAATCTATGTGCCCATATAATATTTCTTACTCTTACCATACCCCAATCCAAAACATCATAATTGTTTCGCCTAAGTATACCATTCTTCCCCACAGAGTTGTCCAGCATATTAAAACTACAAGGACTTTTGCATTTAAGAAAGTAATACTTGCTTAACAGTTCGAAGTCGTGTTAGAAAAGCCATGCCCTCTTCTTTGCACGGTAGCAATCTGGCCGGACAGTTCTTTTTTTCTCCAGGGAAACCTCCTTTGTGCCTACAATGTGGAACGAAAGCACTGGCCTACAAGATGGCAGCCACGCAATCGCTCCATACTTCCATTTTAAAATGTTCTACCAGTGTTTATCATAACCACGGTGTGAAATAAGACAACCGTCAGCATTTCAGAGTCACGTTTATCCTCTAGCTCTATAGAGGTAGATACCTGTAGATACTTGATGCACGCTTTTTACTACACCATTTTTTGGACTTACCATATAAAAATATGATTAAAGACTTCACTCCTGAGCATCCGTTGTACAGCTTGTCCAATGACGTCACAGCTCACCCATTATGGGGGGGGGAGGAGGCACCGGGGCGACCCTCCCCCAAAAAGGAGCCAACAGAATGTTTTTTTTCTGGAGGATGATAAGAGAAAGGCGACTGTTTTGGTTTATTTCATTTCCTTCCCAATCAGAGGGGTGTGACCCTCCCGTATAGCTTCCCTTTTTAGAATGGCCATAAATGTTGGGCCTACGTCAGAAACTTCAAAAATTTTCTCCCCCAAGAAATGTTGCACCCTCCTCCAAAAGTTCGGTTCTGGATCCATTTTGAACAGTGCGAAAAAAACAGACGCGGAATATGAGTCAGAAATAAAGAAGCGGGCTAACGATCAGACTCGCTCCGGGTGCCAGCAGGGTGCCATGAGCGGCAGCTGTAGTGAGCGCCATCATTGATTAAAGTTATCATGTAACCAAGGCTTTCATGCGCACTGCCTGTAGCTCTGGGGTTTCGAATAGGTCGATATGAGACTAAGCGGAACCTCATTAAAGGGTTCCCGACATTTATGTTTTACGGCGTTTTTTTTTTTTTTTAAGGAAACGCACATATCTACTGACGAATGCATGAAGCGAAGGCTGAGTTCAAGTTGTGAATGATGAGTTGGGAAAACAGCATGTGTGTTATACTGACCTCCATTATTTGATAGGATTCTCCAATATTTTTTGCTAATTTGTGAATATTAAAAACAAAAGGATACTGACAAAAAGGATGCAAATTATATTGCAATAACCGTGCCATTTTATTCACCTTTAGCTGTTTAGGTTGAAAGCTTACCGTCACATAATAGTGTACAAATAATTCGAATTATTTTCGGGCTAAATATTGGGATTATAATTATGGAATTATGTGTTCGTCTCACTTAGTAGATTACGAGGTTATCGGGCCATTTCCCGGTGCTTTGATGAAGGAACTTACCATTGCTTGTTCCATATGTATTTGCGTATACTGTGCACTGGAGTGAAATGCACATGACCATGAACTGTTTAGAAATTGAAATATAATCGCTGTCATATAATTTTGAAACAACAAAGCCAGGACACAAATTACAATGAGCCACTCGGTGCTGTATTCCAACGAGCACATGCCAACTTAAAATGAAGCGCTTCTGAAAGTCCCATTGATTCAAACCAACTTGAAATTGGTTCTTTCTCACCTGAACTTCAAATGCCGGCTAAGACGGGAATAGGCCTCAGTAAACCGCATGTCAAGCTGCATTTGGCATAATTGTAGTGGTACAAATAACCAGTCTTCAAATCATTCCTGTGGATTGTTTCTTTGCTTCAGTTTTACTTCAGTTTTGCCGGACAGTATTTTCTTGGGGGGGGGGGCTTTTTTCCACACCCAGGGGAACTTTCCATGAAGGCAAACTGAATGCATGATCATCAGCTATGAAATGTTCGTGGGTCTCCCTCATGTTTTGTTTAATTTTTAGGGGGGATGCCCACCCCCCCCGCGACACCCATCTCCAAGGGTGTTTGGCGCATACGTCCAATGTTTGGGTATTCGAAAATGTTATTCAATAACCCGTCTTTCTTAACCTGAACGTCAAACATCAGTGATCATGTAAAGCACACGGCTGTCATTTACAAGCAATGCTCAAGGACACCTCGAAGCTCAGCCATCTGCCGTGTCAGAGGTCACATTACTCATTCAGTACTGGTACACAGCGCACCATCTGCACGAGTGACTTGAAAATCACTGGGGTCAGGGGGTGTCAACCCCGTGGTTTGTGTCCTTCCTCCATGCTGACAAATCGCCCGTTGGTTTGCCGCCCGCGCCGCCTGGACCTCTGGTACAGCTCGCTCTATGGGTAGGCCTACATAGAGCAATCATTCCACGAATATCGTAGCGTGCGGCTAGGCTCTCTAGGAAGACGAGTAGGCTTATTCTCAATAGCTAACCCGTGTTCTCTCCGCAGGAATAAGATTTCCTATAAGCGCAGCATGTACTGCTTGGCCATCCTGTTACAGCTTGTCGTCGCTGCGTTTACTCAAGGTAGGTAAGGTTTATTCTGTTCGATGAATTTTTATATTATACATGTAAAACTAGTATAGAGCAAGGCTCCATGACTAGTTCTTTATGCTGAACTCATTCCAAGTCCCAAGTCCCTTGTTTAATTGGAATAGGGGCAGGAGCACGGTGTCTGCACTATGGCTGCAGAGCCCTGCTAACTGGGGTTACGGTTATTTCCTCATCTGCTTCCTGTACGATAGGGAGGTTGTTGTCCCTTTCCTTACTTCTTTGTTTTGATTTCAACTCAATTTTGTGTACTGTCGCACAATTATTGTGTGTACGGGGGGAGGTAGCCATAGTAATGCATTAACCAGCACTTTCCCTCAATAAAGGGTTTGCATGGCTGCCATTTTGCAGGCCACTGCTTTTGTTCCACAGGATAGGCACAAAGGAGGTTATCCCATGAACAAAAGAACTACCCTGCAAGATGGCTTCCACGCAAAGCCTCTATACACACCACATTTACATCTTTAGTACGTAGTTTGTTATGCTGGAACTAAAGCGTCAATCCCAACAAAATGAATGTGGGGAGGTTGTCAACCTTAGTGCAGTAGGTGGACTGGTCCAATTACAGTCATCAATAGAGAGTGTGTTAAAACTCCGAGTTTCTTCAGTTATCAAATAAATAACAACACAATTTTCGCCAGCACTTTGTGTTGATATGAATGAAAAGACATTGGCACAGCGTAAGCTATGAGGAACATCCTGGCCCTGGCTCATGATTTGGGTCGTCCCAACTGCAGCACCATAACTGGGACACAAACTGTAGTTGGGGCGTGTAGTCAGCTCCTGATAACGAGCATCGAAGACGAATTAAATCCTCCTTCGGGGGCTTTCATTAGAGACTAACCATGGGTTTGCTTCTGTGCCAGTTTCGAGTCTGATTCCTTTCTCTACAGTCTGATGTGTATGCCCATGTAATTGTTAATTGCCTGTTCCTCCTGGACCTGTGATGTAATAAGCACTCGCTCTCTAATTGATGTCGATGATTACTTCGGGAAGTCTGGAGGTAAATTGAAAACCAAATTGGTTTGCTGTAGAATTTAAATCATTAATCAAATTGGTATTGCTCGTAACATACTTTGGTATTCAGTAGTCAGTTTGAGATTCATTTTATCATGAAACGATTGTAGGTCTGAGTATTTTGTATCTACGAAAGAGCCCTGATTAAAAAAGGTGAAAATTGTTGGCAGCTTCCCAGCTCCCTCTGGGATGTTACTCCCCGCCCCGTTGGATACCAAATTTGGTATTGTGACAAAACTTTGTGTCGTTGCAAAAGGCCGATAGCTGTCTTACCTTCTGGAACAGAAGGGTAGTGTTAACATGGCGTTGTTAAATTGGTCTTAATTTAACACCATCGGTGTTATCAGAGTGCAACACCCTGTTAGGTGTTGGCTTCTGTTCTAATAATATTGTACAGGCTATTTAATATTGGAGGAGGTTAGGCAAGACATGTTTACAGTCGGCTTATCTTCGTCGTCTTAACCTTTGCCTGGGTTTCCAAACGTGACTCATTTAACCAGCATGATTTAGCTTCTAGTTAAAAAGGTAGGAGGTAAAAAGATTTTTAAAAAATCAAACTTCCGGTATATTGTTTCTCGGCCTGCTTTTAGTCTGTACTTCGAAAATATTAAAATTGCAACGAATTACGATTCTACAAAAGCGCCACATAGTGATCAGCTTGGACTTTCGATTGAAATTCAATGGACCGCGGACAAAACTCAAATCCCGCGTTATTATACGAGGTCATGTGTTCCTCAGTTTGATGAATGAAGTCGGATGCCAATTTAATTTTGTTTTTAAATGAGCAAGAGTGAGAAATGAGAAAATTAAACGCTAAACTCTAAATGTTTTCATTTACAGAACACGATTTACGTCTATCCACTATTGGCGGGAAACAGGGCCGAGTTGAGGTGCTGAACAACGGCCAATGGGGCACTATCTGTAAGGACGGGTGGAACTTCTTGGACGCTTTGGTGGTGTGCAAGCAACTTGGCTTCCCCTGGCTTGCAAGGAACGGCTGGAAGCATGATGCAGGCAACGGGACGGGGCCGGTGTGGTTGAGTAACGTAGAGTGCAAGGGGCCAGAGTCCAGACTGGAGGAGTGTCCGCACGATGGTTGGATGCAGCATCAGTGCGCGGACACCAGCCACGCGGCCGCCGTAACATGCCTTGACCAGGAGGAATTTAGAGGTATCCTTACGTCCATTATTTTATACTCCACCTATTAAACATGGCGTCACTTTCAAGCAACAATGTCATGTTGCTACCCATGAATAAAACCATGAGTAAAACATAACCCTGCAGCCAGCTGGGCCAGCGGATCACCTATAGTATATTGACGTTAACTGGCGCCACCGGTAGCGTTGGCGACTACAATGCCATGTTCCACTCCACTTGATAGCTTATATTTCAGACCTAAATTTGCATGTGGGTCACAGATGTGTCGACAACCCATTCTTAAGGCAGTTTTGACATATTTTTCACTGTCTGCGTAATGTTTTTATTCTTTAGAGGATAATGCAGTTTATTTCAACCCATCCATAATCACAGAAAAGACAAGAGTGAGTTACAGACAGATACCGAAAACGATTTTGAAAGCTTAGGAGCAATGCACATTCCAAATGCTTTAAGTAACGGTTGTGGTCGCGTCAGTATGGTCCTCACAGATACTAGAACTTTAACATACTTATATAATGTAATAAATAATCCTGATTTCACAGGTCACCTCTCCAATTACGGAGTTGTAACGAGTCTTGATTTTTGTGACTCGAGTTGAATCGAGTCAAAAGGCCAAAAGTCGAGTCGATTCGAATATTTAGCTCGTGCCAACTCTAGTCACCAATATTTGAACACAGTACCATGAATAAAAACAAGAGAGAAAGTTATATTTTTTATATTTTAAAATTTACCTCCGGGTTTCCACATGTGGTCACACCACATCTTACTTTGAATGATAAAACACATGACATTATAAACCGCCAATATGAGTCATTGCAAATATTTTCTATCGCAAAGGTGTTTGCTTTTTTGGGGGGGCTGGAGTCTTATAACTTTCCCTCAAGTCAGGTCTTTTGACGAGGGACTCAAGATGAGTCGAGTCGTTTGCTCGAAGTTTAATACTAGGGTCGAGTTGAGTCATTTAGGCCTATACGAGTCAGGAGTCGAGTCCAGTCGCTAGAAATTGTGGCTCGAGTCTGACTCGAGTCAAGTTATTGACTCGAGTTATTAGGACTCTGTCCAAATAAGTCACCAGATATTAATCTCGTTGGTTTATTATTAACTTGCTGCTTTAAACTATTCGTAACCTTCAAAACGTATACTCATAAAGTGGTGGACCGGTCAACCAACAATTGTCCTTTGTTTGACCGCTGGAAGCCCACTGGTCATTCGTTTCTTTGCTTACGGGGGATCTGTCGACTGATCGATGAAAACGGACCAAGTATAGACCCCAGCGTCTGCCGATGGTTTGCCGCCCGTTTTGCCTCTGACGAGCCGTTGGCGGGCCACAGAATCTTGCAAACTGGGTATTGCTGCGTGGACGCTGCGTTTTGTGGCAAAATTTAAACTAGCCTTATGGCAAGATATGGGATAACTTTCCGTTTGGAGGTTTTGGAGTCGGGTTGCGTATAGGGTATCCGCCTCGAGCAGAAGCACCCCCTTGTCGGTTGAAAAGAGCAGCGTTGGTTGGGAGTGTTCATTCTGTTGGTAGCGATACGACTGCAACGCTTGCGTTTCCCAGTCTTTCGTGAACCAGCGATGCGTAGTTAGAGCGAAAGAAGCCTCTGTTCCTGAGGAAATTGCGCCCTCTTTTGGTTCAGCTTGAGGCCCATAGTGATGGCTGCACGTGTTATTTGAACGTTTGTCATCTTTTTTCATTTCCCGGATCTTTTTCTGGAGGTATATGTGCATTATATTTATCTATACTCTATCTCTTTTTTTTCAATTTAGTCTATTTTGTTTCTCTGTTACCTGAAAAATCACGCAGATCTTGACATCATAAAGGAGGTAATGTACGTGTTCCTCAGAGATGGAAACGCGGCATATCAAGAGGAGGGTCTCATTTTGCTGAACCTGTACACGGATGACTACGAGCGGCGCTTCCTACTGTGCGATCAGGGTTGGAATCTCGCGGATGCCAACGTCATCTGCCGCCAGAAAGGCTTTGATTCGGCGCACCGGGCAACAACTGGCTTTTACTTCGGGAGACACGACCCCAAGACACCATACAGCTCTGAAAAAGTGTCCTACCTGGCCACCAACTTCTCCTGCATTGGCAACGAGAGCCATATCCTCCAGTGTCCCGCCCAGGCCTGGTTCCAGGACGACTGTCCGAACGGATACCAGGCTGGAGTCGTTTGTAACCGTGTCAAAGGTGAAGAAGGTTGTTTCAAAGTTTGCATAAATTTGTAACGTATACGTGCAGCGTCAGCGGAGACTTGATGAATATGCACTTCGTTCAAAAAGTAATGGCAGTTGCATTTACGCATTGTTGGTATTTGCATCAGTTTCTGTTGATAGATCGTGCTCTGTTTTGAAATCTCTGCGCAAAATCAGGTGGTTCTGAGCTGATCATTTTGGGTACCAATCTAAAGGTATCAAATTCCATGGGTTTTACGTTATATTGGGAAGTATGAGGATGCGGAATTTTCTTTAAAAGTGATTTTTCATGCTTTTATTGAAGAGCCTGAAGATTTTCAGATACGACTAGTGAATGGCACTAACCCAAACGAGGGCCGACTTGAAGTCTACCTCAACGGCTCTTGGGGGAGCGTCTGCGTACGGAGGCTTAACTACGAGTTTGCGTACCAGGCGACTAACGTCATCTGCCAGCAGCTGGGGCTTGGTTACGGCCTGGATGCGCCCTCGGATGGCCGCTTTGGACGCGGCTCTGGCCCGGTGTTCATGAGTGGTTTAATCGATTGTAGCGGCGGTGAATCATCCTTTGCACAGTGCTTTGTGGGAGATGAGAAGCCCAATCAGAGATGTTTGAGTTGGGACAGTACTTTCGAGGCAAATGTCATTTGCAGCGGTCCAATACCAGGTATCTTGATTTTCTTGTAAGATTCTCGGTCACTTGACATATTACGTAGTTTTAACTATATTCCACCTGCAATCATCAACTGATCAAATAATAATTTGTTTGAAATAAGAGTTCTTGCATTTCAAATGAAGCGATGACAGAGGCCGCAATAGTTCATTTCTGTTTCTCACAGAGTCCCGCAACCCTATCAGACTTTTAAGTTATTCAGACATGGAGGTGGGCATACTGCTAATCTACCATGATGGACGATGGGGAGCGGTTTGTGGCGAAGACTGGTCCGACGCAAACTCCCAAGTGGCCTGTAGGGAGCTTGGGTTCGGACCGCCGAAATCGGTAAAAGTTTCTTTGAAAATTCGTAAAGTGATTTAGATTACGTGTTAGGGCCAATACACAGCGAGTGGATACAGAGGTTAGGATATTCCATGCGATTAAAAAGACATTAAAGTCTCTGGCAAGTTCGATCAGCGATATTTCAACTTTCAAATAATTGGTCGATTTGGACAGCTATCCTGGATAGTTTTGTGATAAAGTTACCACAAAACAAACAACCAACCAAACAAACAAGCAAACAGATGGACAGGACCGATCAGACCAGCAAGGCCGATCATACCGACCAGACAAAAACGAAAATCAGGTCGACAAATGAATCCGTCTCTATGTTTTGACTTGATAGCGGGTAGCCATGTTTCCATTCTCAAAAAAATGAAGCATCCATGACTCAAAAGGGTCGCAAAAGATGGCTGTCGCAACATTTATACTGGGTTTGCCCTTAACGTATGTATAAAAAACACTTTGTACTCATTATTCAATTTCTGTGTACATTATAAAAGAAAAGTTTTTGAATCAACTTTAAGCGTCTTTTTATCGAAATTGTTGATTTTGGAAAAACCTCCTTCTAGCTAGTACATACCTGTATCCCAGTTTCTCATCATGAAATACGAGGCCCCGGCACTTTGACATTGGTCATGTCATCTAGACAAGATTAGAGCCTAAGCAGTTATTTCTAGGGCGTATGTAAGGTTTGAATCCCCCTTTCTGCCTAAAGAGACCAAAATACTAATTTAACAGTTACATTTTTTAAAAGAAATAGTGTATATAGTTTAAGCCATGGATGACCTTTTGTGTGGGTGTGTAGGCGAATAAATACCTGGGCAGGGGACCGATGTTTCTGGGAGGTGTATCATGTACCGGGGACGAAGTCACCTTGGACCAGTGTAGTCGAGGACAGTGGTACCAACACGGATGCACTCAGGACAACGCCATCCTCCTTGTATGTAGTGGTAAGATCACCGTATTCCTTCTTCGAATAACTTGCAATGGTTGATTATGTGTTTTTTATTGCCCACTGCATTGCCGAACCCAGTCTTTCTACTGTGAAGAAATGTACTAATTAACATGGTTTTAGGTTGGCTTCGCTTTGCTCGGCATGGGAAGTTGGCTCCGTTTGCCAACTAGTTAACCAACTTCCCTTGCCGAGGGGGTAGCTAATATCAACTGTCATATGCTACATATTTTCAGTACATACATTTTATACGTGTCACATTTTATTTTACCATGCCACGAGCCATTATGAAAATATATCATCTGCCTTATGGGATATCGTATACGTGTGTCGCCATCTTTTTATGTTGTAACGGACCGAGTGGTAACTAGTTCACTTAGCGGTGGGGCGTGGCCAAATGGGCAGCGACTGACCAAAAAAAAACAGTGAACGAAAATTAAGACAAATTTAACACCCAAAAAAAACACACACAGCAACACAGGATTTCCAGAGGGCCCTCCAGACAATGTATATTTTATAGACTAATACTTTACAATTATAAAGGAAGAAGAACGTATGTAGGAAAAGGTTGTGTAGTGTTTAAACGACCTAAGGGGCGTGGCCCAATATAACTGCTTTGGGTTAGAGTTAAACATAAAAACAAGCAGGCACAAATCCGATGCAGTGGTGCTAGGGGCTGGAGGCAAAAGGCACAAATGTGCACACAACCAAAGAAACAAGGCCAAATGAAAAGTAAATAAAGTTACAGAAGCTGTGCTCAGGTATATAGGAGGCTACAGGAAGCGCTGCGTGGATTCGAGCGTGTGCCTTTGTGCATACCCAAGTGGGACCACGGTGGGATACCGGGGAGGGAACTAGGCGGGATTAGTTCCGGTTCTTAGGGGTGTGGAGTACCCTTGGGAAGAACACTTGTAGCCTGGAGGCTACCTTAAGGGAGGGTCCAAACTTGGAGGCGCGAGGGTACCGGGAGGCTATTTACGGTAGCGCTTAGCAGAGGCTTTGCAACTGAAGTCCAACAGTCCTTTGAGGGTACCACATTATAGTGACCACCTGGAGGCTCAAATCGTCTTGTATGATTGGGGTGTGAATAAAAGAGGCTTCAGTATAGTTACTTGTCCCGTCTGTTCTTGTCCTGTCCGAAGTTGCCCTGTCTGTCCCCGCGGAAGTTGTTGAGGCATTGTCCGGTCAGCCCTGTGCATTAGGCGGTACACTTCCACCCAACGGGCCTGCCCCTCCGGTCGTAGGTTTTCCTGAAGGAGTACCACACTCGCTGAGTGACCACCAGGGGAACACTAAGTCCGGGGTGTCTTGGTAACTCCCCCACAATATGTATGAAGGATGATAACAGTAGTTGATAAAATGCCATGCCCCACACAAATAGCATTTCATGACATTCGGACTTCTATTACGTTTGACACAGACATAGATGTCTTACTGCGTATAGCTCACTGAAGTCTGTCACTCCAATAGAGTTAGAATCCATTTCCCTCAACAGAAACTAAGCAGTGGAGGTTTATAGTGAAAACACTGTATTCGTTCAGAAGCAGTTTTCACTTTGGGAATTTATAATTATACCTTCCAATCAAACTCTTTAGCTGTTTTCGTCGCACAGCTTGGTAGGGGCATATGGTATGGGCAGTTCCACGGTGTCTGACGTGCACTGTTTTTGTTGAGAGTATGACAATCATATTTTCTAAAAAAACAAAATCCCAATTTGTGAACTGGTTTGCTTTCCCCAGAATTTTCCCAGTAGTAATTTCCAGTGGGTTTGACATGAAGTTTAATTTGAGAGGAAAGCGGGCTTGTTCTTATTAATGACCTGAAAAACTCGGCGGCCATTTTGTGCCTAGATTTTGGAACGCCGTTAACGTGACACTGACGGAATGTAGGCTTACATTTAGGTTTCAACTTCATTTTGTTCAAAAAAAGGTAACGAGGTGGGGGTATTAGCACTTGTTCATAAACCTTTGATTTGTCGTTTTTAAATTCAGCCGGAGCAAGCTATCTACTGTCTTCCACTGGTCTCCTGCTTGCAAGCTTGGTGACAATCTTCTGCTTGGAATAGGTGGTTACATCCTGGGCAAGTTGCACTTCGGTTTCCATTTTAGTACCGTAGCTGTAACTGTGTTTTTACAAAACAGGTGTCAGAACATTGATTGTAGCGTAACAGAAACGTTACTGACTCTTAGTTCACAGTCACTTGGGAACTTTTTAATTTTGTTTTGGTGATAATTCTCTATAATTACGTAAGATAGTTTCCTGTTGATCAAGAGCCTGTTGAACTAACGGTTAGAAATAATTTTAAACTTTTTTGAGTTCCTAGTGCAAACTGTATAAATGGAAATCGTGTTTGGCCGGTCAGATGAGAATAGACGCCGATAATGTCCCATGCCTTTTGCAGGGAGTATCCATTCTCCTCGGCCAATAACATCTGATTATGTAGGTTTTCCCGTCCAATTTTGGAAAACACGCTTTTCAATTCGTAAAATAAAACTTCAATTTGGCGTGGATTTTGAAAACGAGTTCGAACCTGGTTTCATTTTGGCAATTCGAACATTCGACTTCGTTTTGCATCCTTCAAATAAATGAATGTGCATTACATTTCATTTAAGAGGTTACAAATAAGTGATTAGGATTTCGATTTGACGTATTCGTTGCCAACTGTAACCAATGTGCAATTTTATTCACCGAAAATACACGTTTTTACAAATGCACAGGTTGGTTTCAAGAACGCTACTGGTGTAGTTTATACTGGTTATGACGGAAGGGGGCCATACTAAGAAACGACGATCTCGTGGGCACAGGAAAAATTACAATTTTAAAAACTTTTTTACAGAGCACTAAAAATTCCACTTAAATTAGAAACTAATAGCAAAAACGATTTAATGGAATATTCTGAAGAAAAAACTGAACAAAGCCAGAAAACCTGAGAGAAAGTGATCTTCGAAGTCCCACCCCTGTACATTTTCAATGGCCCGCTCACACTTCTTGCCGCCAAGGCCATTTGTGCGGATGTGTACATAATTATGAATTTATTAGTGAAGCGGTCTACTCCTATTCTTGACCAGGCATACCGTAAATAACACTTCGTGCGAAATCACCTGAACATTTTGCGAACTAGATTGACTTCATATCAAGATGAATCAAAATTGCAGAGGTGCATTCAATTTTGCGCAAAAATGAATGTCAACATTCTAAACCAGTGCAATATCGAGAAACTGAACACTGACTTATGCAACTGAATGCACCCTCACTGAAATAGAATTTTTTTTGTTAAATAGAAACGGGGGGTTGAATGTTCATGCCATTTCACTTGAAAACAAATGCTGCCATTACTAATTCATTTATACATTTTCCGAAACTGGCCGGGAAAACCTAGAGTTTGTTGTATGCCTAGCAAGAGGCAGATTGCTTAATACGCCCTGTGGACGTCTTCAGGACTTTTCCGGGGGGTGGGGCTGCAAAGGTCGTTCTTTCCAAGGGTGATATTTCCAAAGGTAGAAGTAAGTATTCTTATCAGCAACGAATTGATAAACACCAGTGAAGGAATTTAGATTTTTTTCAAGCAAGCTGTTGATTTCCATTCCCTTTTCTTTTATCTTTTTTTTTTTTGCTGTTTTTCTCCTTTTTTGTTGGGGGGAGGGGCTGGATTTGGGCTAATGCCAGATCCTGAGACCCGACTACCCATCGGGGTAGTGCTTTAAGATAAATTCCATGTTATAAGCATACCGGAAATATATTTTCGCATAATGTCATTAACAAAAGGTTACAAAATTGGGAATTTCAAATAACCTTTCAAAATATGTTTCCATTTTACAATACACTGCGCGAGGAAGCTTGGGCACACTCCATATTTGTGTCTGGCAACTTACATGCCACCAAAGTTACATTTTGTCGACAGAAATGAGTACTCGGATCGGGTGTTTTCATCACGCACCACTCGCAAAGAGCAGTAAGCCGAAGGAATCGAGGGACCACATGAATCCAACTTGAAACTTTCTTTACCGGTCATCATGAACCTAGATAGAATAATGTGACATAATTATAACTTCTTTGACAGCGCATAGCGGCAGGGTAAAAATATAACCACTATTAATGTTTGATAAAACAAAAACGAGGAGGGATCGAGAATACAAGACACTCGTTTATTTTTATTAGTCTCTTTTGTGTCTGATCTCCCCAAGTCTCCCGCATCTCCCGTTTAATCTTCCTACGGCGTGTCAGTTCGTACGTAAAAGTTCGTAGACGGACATTTTTGGCAATGTGGCAGTTGATATTGTTCAACTCGACTGATATTGAACTTACAAATGAAATTTGTGAAAGTTCAATGTTTTGCGACTATAGATGTGGTTAATTTTTAAATGATATTTATAAATACTGTACACATGTATTGCATGAAATATCCGGAATGTAATATTCAGATATGGTAAGATGAGATTTGAAGCTTTTCATAGTGGAGTTAGCAAGTAAACTAGATAGGTTTGCGGTAGTGTCACATCACGGGCCTGTGCTTCCCGCGGGTGAGGTCACAGTGAACCGTTGAAACTAGGGTGCCACAAGACAAGGACAAGTCAAGCCACAAAACAATACCCAAAGTTTGCAAATACAATAACAAAATACAATTCAGCTCAAAATATGATACATGTATATATTTACAATTACTTCCAATCTTAAATTTACATAAACCTCACTCAACAGGTATCAGCTATTATAATGGTCCAGCTGACACCCTATACTTCCCCCAGGTGATAAATGTTGCTGGCCTTCTAGAAAGGGTGTCCCCAGGGCAGTGAACGTTCACACCAGAGTCCTCCAAGAGTTGGGCTTGTTCACAATCTCAGGCCGATCACAGAGAATGAGGGTCCACACATACCTGGGCGTTCCCACAGAACAGGGGGTCCACGCAGTGCGGGGCGTTCAGACAGAACAAGGGGTCCACACAGAGCGGGGCGTTCAGACAGAACAAGGGGTCCATCAAAGCGTCCTACCCAAGTACGGTTGTTTAAACAGAACGGGGCATCCTACCCAAGCATAGCGTTCACACAGAACGGGGCATCCACCCAGAGCGGACGGGCTCCATACCAGATTGTCCCCCAAAAGTCTCCGCATACATTTCGATAGCCCAACAGGCAGTATTCCCTGTGGGCGGGGCCAAGTGTCTACCACTATGCTGGCCCTACCAGGTAACCCTTTGGTTAAATAAGGGGAAAAAAAGACTTTCTATGTACAAATTCTTCAAAGAACATGAAAACAGCAATCCGGCCTCTATCATAATTTCATGGGAATGGATATCATAAGATGAGTATAAACCGCTTAATTTTATATTTCCCGCTAAAATCTGGCAAAGTAAGGCACACAAAAATACTCTAAACTACTTGCTTATAGAATAATGCAGGTAATTTGAAGGATTAAAATAAGGTTACACTTACAGTTTTCCAACTGGCAACTATCATTCTTCGAAGATGTACATCTGAAATGCACTGTATTTTATAAGCATTTGCTGGCACACACAGTTTGTGCGTGCATGCATGTCTATTCACACAGAAAGCTTGGGTGTGTCTGCCCTGCAATACATACATCCACACTGCACTCCCAGTGTGAATCAGTGGAGCATACTCAAATTTGCATTTCTAATTTTCATAATAAACTACTTTGAGCTGCATAGAAAACTCTTAATATGGCTAAGTCTTGGAGGTTTGCATGGTGAAGAGGTATAATAGAAAGTAAGTTTGCAGTAGCACCATGGACGTATCTCTTTTGTGAGTATTTGCGGTTCTGAAAAGAACCAGTGGTACTCGACGTTTCGAGCAGTATGCTCTGCTCGTCATCAGGAGAATGCTGGATACTGACTGGGAGTGGAGCTTAAGTAGTCTGGTGGAAGATTCTGGAGACAGGGATTAGTCCGATGATGCGTGAAGGCGGGACCAGGAAGTCTGGAGAAGGGATTAGGCTGGCTCGGTGATGCGTGGCGGCAAACTTACTCAGGTGTGGCAGTACTGATAGGGGTGTGGATGGGTAAACATGGGTGCCAAGGGTATAGAGGACCCATAGGCAGACTAAAGGAAGAACTGGGGCAGGGTGCCAAGGGTATAGAGGACCCATAAGGCGAAGTAAGAAGGGTTGGGGATGGGGCGCCAGTTGCCACTGATGATGAAGCCTGTGTTTTGCGGAACTGTTCTGTTCTTGTGAATCTCAATTGCTTCACGAACACGGCCTGGATGCATGCATTGTTCTATGTTGGCAATGAGATGGGCTTGTAGCCAGTGGACTTGGTGGTCTTCAGTGCTGGAGTGTTTGATGATGGCAGATTTCTCGAGATCCCCCCGTCGTCCGTGGGCTCGGTGTTCATTGAGTCTGGTAGTGAGATCTCTATACAGTCTCGCCGATATACACCTTGCCGCATTCGCAGAGGATCCTGTAGACGCCTGGCTTGGTCTTGGGGTCTTGCTTGTCCTTGTGAGACTGGAGAGCTGCTTGGATCTTGTTTGGGGCGGTATGGAAGACTTTGATGCCATGGTGTAGAAGGATGAGCTGGATCCGGTGGGAGGTATTGCCCATATAGGGGAGGGTGACAGAACTAATGTGCCTAATGGGTTGACCTTGGGTATAGGAGACCATGAACATGTGGTTTGGAACGCTGCTTCAAAATGGCTGGAACCAGCGAAACGAAAGTCCAAGCCGAATCCACTCGTTCTCGAAATCGCTCACAGGTGTGTACGCGACGCGTCACGCGCGTGCCAAGTTCATTGAAGGGGATTATATTGGACAGCTTCCAAAAGGAACATACCACAAAATGGACAGGGGTGTTCGGGAAAATGAAAGTAAAGTTCCAGAACTGAATTGTTGGAAATCCATCATATGTTGACTTCTCAGGAGAACGAAAGCTGATAACGCCCTTGCCCGTGGCCCGGGCATTAGTCGTGCCCATTCTCCTGAGCCGGTCTTATTAAAATGAACGTTTAAGATTCATCAAGCACCTACTTATTCCCTTATTAATTAGTGAGCTGGTATATTAAGTAGATCAGGATAATGTAATAATCATCATCATGATAATGTACTTTTTGTGATAGTGTTCCTGAATAATGGAATTCGTGCCAAGGCTACTCTAATACATGAAGTTGGTAGAATTCATGACCCTGGAAAATCATAAAATCTTGCTCGTGATCATGATATGCACAGTACAAGTGTTAGAATGATGCGGAATGATAACAGTAATTGAAATGTGGAATGTTTTATTCAATAAAAACCTGGTGTTATCAGTTTTGGAGTCCGCAAGTAACTGTTTAGGGCTCGTTATGATTTTCCGTGCTTGCTTATATCAAATCTTTAACTGAGCATACTGCCCTTTCTACCGATAATTCCGTACATTTTGTTGAAGTAAAGATATATCATCAGGCTAACTTGTAATGTGTAGACCTATACCATAATCTGCAAAAAATACTGAATTGACTCAATGGTAATAGATTATAAGGATCATAACCTTGAAAGCACGCTGATTGGTTCGGCCCTACATTTTGCTTGATATGATCACCCCAATACTGATCTTTTTGTAAATAGTTATCATCTGGAACAAATCACTGTTTTGTAGATATCTTGACGTTAATAATGACTGTAAACTGAGATGGACAGATACTGACCATGTAACATCTATCACCAAAAGTATAGGTAGCCCATGTGTGTTTTGAATAGACTTAAAATGTCTCCTCTTCACAAACCTGAACCTTATGGTTAACCGTATTTTCCTGAGTTTGGTTACTGAGGTCTTATGGAGTAGTGATTCCAAAACCTGATGCAACAGCTTGACCTGCTTTTGGAGAGGGTGGGATGGATAATGAAGGTCCCGTCTAGATTAGCGTCAGCTGTGCGTTATGAAATGTGTTGGAAATCTCTACAAGCAACAAGAAGCATTGTTATTTAGGAAGGTTTTTCGTAGATCGAATGAACTGTTATAGTCGAATAATCGACTAAAATGATGATACATTTTGTCACAATAAAATATATTGAAATTCTGTCGATCTGCTTAGAATCCTTTTGTTTCAAATGTTATTGTAACATTTAACATCTACAATGAGCACTGGTCAACTTCTGGTTGTTATTGTGGCGGGACAACTGACACCTTTTGTGGCAGACCAGCAGACTGGCCTGATCGGAGATGAAATTGACCTGGCCTAACCCCACAAATATTTTATTAAACCTTATATACGCAAGAATGAGCGCCTATCCAAACGCAAGGGGGGGTACCAGTTAACGAACAGTGGACTATGCCTTAGGGGCTGTTCGTTTGGCGGAAGTTTACCACCGCTCTGTGATTAATTAATTAATCAATAAAGGTTACAATTAAAGCCAATACAAGACAACGGACTGAATACGGTGACCAGTGATTTCAAAGGCAATTATATGATTGGTTTATTCAATGTCAGAGCTTCAGTTATAGAGTACCGAATTGAATACGTCACGCGCACAATTAGTGTGTAAAAGGCATGAGCGCGTGAACCAGCACGCGCGCGTACTCCATTCGTTTGCACTGCACTTTCTGGTTCACAGTGACGTCACACTTCGGTACTCTACAGTTTACACACAAAGGCAATTAATTACATGTATGTACAACTGATCCTCGCGGGTAAGTCGTCCTATGGCAACTGCACCACTAACGTGATTAATTAGGAAGCTCGAGTATCAACACACACCAGGGTAACCCTCACAGCAACCAGGGAAGCCCTCACAATAACCAGGGTAACTCTCAGTGACCAGGTAACCCTCAAAGACCAGGCAACTCTCAAGTAAATAATATACCGTAGGCTTATAACCGATGAGTCTAAATTGATCACATAAGCAAAGGCAACCTTCGTAACTACACAGCACTACAGAATTATACAACGATAATCTCTACTGCCTTACTAAGCAACACAGTTCCCAACTGCAACAAGGTTTAAAGTGACTTAAGTTAAGTGTAACCCTCACCCACTTCAAGCTGTTATTAAATAACACGGGTCAGTTGATTAAGAAGGTGATTAAAATAGTCCTCACTGAGCTCTGTCGGAAACCTGACCCGGTAAACCTCAACGTGGAAAGCAAGCTCTCGGACCAGGGCAGCAATCAACCGTAGCTACGCCAACATGGAACAACGGCATGCAATCCCTACAGCCTAAGCTTCGCTAATTCCCCACTTAACTGGTTCACCCAGGTTCCCTAGCCTTATGATCCAACACTCCTTGAATAAACCGGACTGTCTAACAATCCCCCAATCTCCGATGAGATTTTAAATAATCGGCATCTCCCACAACTGAGAGCAAGCACCACACTAACCGATCGCACCATCAGGCGCACTTGAGGTGCGTACTAGTAGACCAAAGCCCCCAACCACCAGGGATCGTACGTCAGTTCAAGAACATGCCTCAGTGGTTGATTCAACTCCGCAGAGCTCTCGTCTACTTGTCAGCACGCTGCCATCTTGTGAAGTCCTCGCAACCCACGCGGCCAGCGCCAGGTAATGCACACTTCTGATTGGTTGCCGCACATATGTTTAATGCATGATACACGGGAATGAATTATTAATAAGCTAGACTACATTACGAGTCTACACAGCTACCCTGTTTCGAACAAGAGGGTGTGTTTTGCATAGACTGTAATCATTCGGGGCGTTCGCTTAGCTTCCCTGAATACACCAGTGTTACACGCAAGGTACGCCTCGAAATGAGGCTAATCGAACGCTCTAGCGTATTCGCCAAGGCATTCTGGGAAAAAGGTCAAGTCCCTGCACGTTCCATCATGTCCATACGATACGCTTGAACAGTCCATCGGTGACGTCATTACACTCGGGCAGCCTCCAGAGACCGGCTCGCCAGCCGGGGTAGTGGTAGCTGACACCACGGCATGCACAAAGGTCACGTTCTAAACGAACGCTCTCGTGTGTAAGTTATGACTGACACGACGTGTAAGCTGATCGAACGCACCGAATGATATCCACGATAATTGATGCCTCTTCTTTGGGTGTCCCAATTTGCCAAAGCCCGCTCACTTCAAGCTTGAGAACGCGCGTGCGATCGTGATTGCGGTGCTACCGGTGGCACCTCCTCGGAATAGTCCATATCATTGATTTTCATTGTGTCTGTGGTAAAAATGGAGTGAGCAAAAGATTTTACCCAAACCAAATACCACCCTCCTGCTGCGTCCGCCATAATGTGGAGTCGAGTTTGGCAGGAGCCTGCTTGAAGAACTTCCTACCCTGCTTAGCCTGGTTCCCTGACCAAAGATTCCCCGACGACTCTTGATAAAATCCTAGGTCAGGTATCACCCACAGATATAAATAGATCCTGACACAACATGTCAAGGGTCACAAGGAAAGCCCTGGTTGGATCCTATGTTTAGATGTACCTGCAGGCTGCCATAGGTCACTTTGAAAACATGCAAGAAACTCTGGAAAAATGCGTAGAAAAGGAGCAACATTGCGTTGCATGTTTGCAAAAAGCAAAAGAAAAATGTGACTGGCTCTGCAAAAATGGGCCTCGGGCTTATGTGTGACAAATTGATTTTTTTTTTAAAAAAGAGGCATTTTAATGAGGATTCAGTTTGTGTATTTTGACCTCTGTCGCACTATTCCCGAGATACAGTAAAATTCAGAATTATTGAAAACGATGAAAACGGTAACTTTCTTTCATGCGATGGATATAAGGCAAAGTTTAATGTTAGAACTAATTTTTGGGAATACGGAGGTGTAATTAGGGCGGTTAAGATAGCATTTCCAAATTTATCGAATTTAGATCAATGCGTTATCCAATTTCCTGCCAAACCTTTCAATTTAGGTACTCTTTTGAGGGACAAGAAAGGCTCCTGTAGAATGTTTTCGGTGCTGACGTCTTGTAAGAAAATCACTCATACGTTTACAACAAAGTGGAATGGCAAGCTTCATATAGATTATGATTTCTCTAAATGGTCCTCCATATTTATCATTCCTTTTAAATGTACAGTGCATAGCAGGTTACGATGGTTCCAATATAGATTAACGCATAGAATATTAGGCACAAATAGTTTCCTGTTTAAAATAAACAAGTCCACCTCCAAAATGTGTACCTTTTGTAAAACCGAAGGGGAAACTCTCATTCATTTATTTTGCTCATGTATTCACACACTATCCTTTTGGTTTGTAGTAGTCTACTGGATCAAGTAAAAGACGAATTGTTGTATTAACTCGGATAATGAAGTATTCCTATTTGGTGGAACCGCCATTGAAGATAAAGCTGTCAATCTAATTTCATTAATTTGCCGCTTTCATATCTACAGAATGAAAATGAGTACGAAAGTGCCTACCTTTTCAGTTTTCAAACATTATTTACAGAGATATTTTTATGCCGAAAAAATATATTTCTATGTGCAACAACAATGTCGGGTCATTCTATCGTAAATGGGATTCTTTCCTGGTGCTTTTCTTGACTAACGAATTCCACATTGTGCTTTATATGACTTGTATAATTTAACATATTGATGTCAATCTGTCCATTTGCCTAAACACGTGTATGCTTATATATTGGTGAATTGTCAGACGTTTTTCCTGGAATAAAAAAAAAAAATTAGAATCGATCTCTGGCAGATGTACGGAATGGTCTGTTACCTACCGAAGCATATAGCTTGGCACAGCCGGAAATACCCGAACATCAACGATGCTATCCGAATCTAGACGGGATGAGTTCGGAATATTTTGGTTATTAGAAAACTAGAAGAATTCTTCCGGCTTTGGTCACATGGACATTGGGTGATACCAGACCCTTGATTCGACGAGGTCAGCCAGAATAATCGGGTCTGGTATCCAGACTACCCACCAGGCTGTTTCACCCTCACCGGTGAGAGTGCACTTTAACTAAACCGTTTTTCTTATGTGATCCCTATGAAAGTTGCCATTAAACTCATTTGCGATCAGCACTTGTTGTTTTTAACGAAGGTGGCCAAATTCAGTTCAACAACAAAGTGCTTGCCAATGCCGAGCCCTCAAAAATCAATGCATTTACTTGTTTGTGGCTTAGTGCACTGAGCAATGGCTTTTGTAGCAGGAACCAGGCTAGGGTTTGAAATGCACATTTGATGCCTAACACAGCTGCCCATAACGGCTCGGAACTTCGGGTTTCATCGGCCCTAAAACAGGGTCAAACAAATTGAATGCCTTCTAAATTCGGATGCTTTCTAAATTCATGAAAAACATGTTAGGTCTGTAGAAAGTTATTCGATTCTCAAAAAAATGTTAGGTCTGTAAATTTGTATTTGGTTTTGGGGAAATTCATTTGATATTGTAAAATACGCCGTGTACTATATGGTCTTAAAACGTTTCAGGTTTTAAGAAAAGGCATTCCGTTTTTACACAAATATGTTCTAATCCTTTTGACACTAATTCTGCCTCGTATCATACCCTCTTTATTTTGAATGTGATCACTCATCAAAGTTTGTGCTGTTTACCAACCACATATTTGAGCTTGTAAACTTCGCCACCTTTGCGGCTCTTCCCCGGATACTGGCAGCGTGCATCACAACAGTGGGGTAGTTAGCCTTCTTCTCCAGGAGCTCATAGAATTTGGGTCCCCACGGAAAAATGTTGGTGTCCAGCGGCTGAACATTGACGTGTACGGGCTGGTCCGCTCGGAGAAGGTGATTCATCACATCTTGATCTGCCATGAGCTTGTCCTGTTTATCATTGTCTCTCATGGTTTTAATCCAAGTCTTGACGAACTGGATCGTCACTTTAGTTGGTTTGAAATACGCAAAACCAGCACAATAATGTGCTCTTTCGGATCGAATTGGATAAGGCGATTCTGGGTCAATCATAGACATGTCGAAGTCTCCTTTGAAGTACGGAAATGGATCCCGGAACCAAAATGTGTCGGCATCAGTGAATAAAACCTCGTAGCCTCGCTCCAGTAAGGCCAGGAAGTATTCTTGGCGTTTGTTGAAGAGCGCGTAGTACTGGCGACGTTGAGTTCGAAGTATTTCCTTGCTAGTGGTTTCTCCCAAGTTTGTTAACACCACGCGCACTGCTGGGTCACCCTCAGCTCTCTTGCTAAGATACTGGTAACATTTCTTGTCCTCGGCTACGATAGTGGTGTTCACGCAGACTCCTGTTCTTTTGATGCTCTCCAGCATGTTGAGAGTCATGTCCATGAAGCCAAGATTTGTTGTGGTCAACATGACGACACCAGGCCTCATCTTGACGTCCGCTAGACTGCAGTTGGACAGGGAACCACGTGTTTGGTTCACGCGTCGACCAATGGTGTCTGATGCCACCTGACCGTGCAGTTCCGTCAGGCTGTTTGGTTGACAACCGCTACAACTGTCAGTTCCCAGACTCTTGTGATTAACACTCTGATCCTTGAAGGAATCTGCAGAGTAACATGAGATTAGAGTCATACATGAAGGGTTCGTTGGATATAACGAATCTGGTGTCGGTATTATGCTGCTGTTTGACGCCACCGATGGCTCCCTTCAATGCCGAAAAGCATTATCCTATTTGAAGTATGTCGAACACAATTAGGAGGGCGCTATTATATATTATTAGCAAACATATAAGGGGAGTTCGGGCGCAACCAGTTGTCAGTAGCTGGTTTACGATGCGCACACGTAGTTCAGTTATGGAACAATCCTAGTTTACCTATTTTTGAGAAAGTCCCATTGTTACATTTCACCGCTGGCTTGGATTCACGCAGCGTACCGGTACATGGTCATTAGATTCTCGTACAGTTATTTTGAAGGTGAATGGTTCCCTCCGTTTAATATGCTAAATGAAAACAGTTAGGCCCTATTGGTAGCCAGCGGTGGGACCATCCCCTGGGGCCTGGTCCCAAATGGTCCAGTAGATAATCCAAACCACCAATGTTCGGGGTGTGTTAGTCGAACTAAACATTAACTAGACCTATAGTCTTGAACTTTCCCAGCTGTTCACTTAAAATTAATTTAGAGCGCCCTGCTATTGTGCCCGCCACGCTTCAAAATGTCTTATAGTGGGCCTGAGGTAAGGCCATTTAGCGAACTTTCGGAACCCTTGTGCAGCCCGCCCTCATTGCGATTTTGCATTGGGCTGTGGTCCTATCACGTTCTAAAAACAATTGTTTTTGGAAGATTAATTTCTTACTGAAACCACCCCCAAGAAACACTGATGTCGGAATTTCATTTTTGTGTTCTTCATGTAGGCCTACTATTGTGAAAAGGCACTTAGTGATGCCTAAAACTGAATTTCATTATAATGACCTTTCACTTCCATCTTCGTTGTTCATTCGTAAGTCTCCTTGTCCTCGCAACATTGCTTATACTCAGTATTAAAAGTGAAGAGTCGATCACTTGTGAATAACCCGTGCATAAAATACTATATTATTTGAATGACATGTAACATCCGTCGGTGCATAAACTGACGCATGCTTCACAGTCAATGTTCCAGGAAGTCATGGTAAGATGACCCATGACCTCTAGAGGAAAATGGCAGCCATGATTTAGTTGTAGGGTGCGGCGACAACAGTCAAAATGCACCCCAACAAATTCGGACAAGTAGACGGTTGAAGGTACGGACAATTTTTTTATAGGCTGATAACCTCTCCCGTGTATGTCCCAGTGCTAAATTTCCAATGTCGTTTTCGGGAAACGCAGTCACCCCGTTGTTGTTATATTCCCCGGAAATGAAATTAAAATTCTCTAGCACATATGGTATTTTTTTAATTTATTTATGCGGCGAGCAACAGTGGAGACTTCCCTTTTACATGCGTCATTAAAAATAAACACACACACATAAAATGCAAACATTTGACATACAAATAATTATGTTAAAAAGTACTAATACATTTACTGAGAATAAGAACTTAAATGAAATATAACAAGTTTAAATGAGAGAAAAAAATAACATTTGAAATATAAATTAAAATATGCATGAATTTATAATAAATAAATGATATTAAACGAAAGATTGAAAAATGATAAAAGAAGTACTGTAATGAAATGAAAACAAAATGTACATGCTCGTGTGGAGAGAACTATAGGTGTTCAACAGACTACTGGTCTCTCTTCAAGCAGGATTTTTAATCGCATTGAGCGTTCTGTGGAGCCCAGCTGTTGCATAGGCTTATAGTGTAAATACATATATGTGTATCCTGGACAAAGCCTCGTTAGGTTGCATCAGCCTTCAACACAAAAGGATGCAAATCATTCATTTGGACGAAAACAACGTTGCGAATATACAATGCAACTTGTCATTCGATAAGATTATTTTACCCTCCAGTTTTCCGTTTTGATATTCTGCAAGAGCAGAGTGAAGGGGGCAATATCTTCCGATAGGTATAAGCCCTAGCCTCCAAGCTTCATTTCCTGCAAATAAATAATGGGCGCTATGGGTTCCGAGCTGGACAAAGAGAGGGCGCAATTTTCTTATAAACGAAGGCTGCTTTGATTGCAACTGCGCATCGCTGGTTCACGAACGACCATGAAATGCAAGCGTTGCACTGTCGCATCGCTACCAGCAAAATGAACGACCAACACGGGTCTTTCAACCGGTGAGGGGGTGCCTCTGCGCACGGCGGATGCAGTGGAGATGACGCCACGGGCGGAGTTGAAGTAGGTGTGTGCCATTGTCGATTTCTATTAGTCGGAAATAACGAACACGTCTGTTTATTTGATCAGCAAAGGACAATTTGACTACAACATTCACTCACAGATTATGAAGGCGATGCAGACAAGCAACTCCATGAAGAGCAGAATCTTAAAGATGTGGTCTTCCGCCGCCATTTCCACTTTACCTATATTAGAAAGAACTGTGGAAAATACAAAGGGAGTTTGTCGAGACGGCTGTTATCTTTTAATCCCACCGCATCGCGCTGTCAACAAATAGCTCAATTTTAAATTTGTCATGTGGAATAGCTGTCATATGTTGCCAGAATAAAAATGTGTTTTTGTCACGTATTTGTCGTGGGTTTTGCCGAGCAAATTTGTGGAAATCAAGCAGCTTTAAATGAAACATGATGTAAAAATGAAACAATAACTGGACAATACCTTTACCAAAAAATAATCGGAAACAAGTAAATAATACGGAAATGATGCAAAGGTTAATGGCATGCTAATGATGAATTCACCACCCTGTGTTTTCAAAAACATTGCCAAAAAAGCAACATTATTTCTCGGGAATGTATAGATTGGTTTGGTTTGTACGTGACCAGTGCATATAGGATCCACCCATTGTTGACACTTCTAATGAAGCCCAAATTGGAGAACAATTTAAACCGTCTTAATGATCTGACCACCAGACCGATCGTTATGTCCACTAAAATAAATTCCATATAAAAGTATTAATTAAGGCTGTGCAAGCCTAATTCATGCTTCAATCTTCGAGTGCCTTGCACGACTCCGTCGTGACAGTATTTTTCCCCTTTAAATAAAGTCATGCCTCGGTTGATCAGGCATGAATTCGGGGCATTCGTTTTTAATCTTCTCTGTGCTGAACGGTAACAATTAACATAGCGAGGTAAGACGGATCGTCAAAATGAACTTCAAATGATACATTTATTCTTCAGTCTGAGGAACCAGTCTAATTGCTCATTGTAAAGCGATAAATACGTACACTAATTTCGTCGCGACCTGTAGCCATATAGAGATTTTTCACTCGACGTAACATGCCCGGGCAAAGGCATTTCAGGCAGCATACCATGTCCATGGAGGCGCATGCGTTTCTGAATCTTAGTATATTTATTGGCAGTTTCCTGTACGCCAGAATGCTGAGAGACTTCGAAAGCGCGGGTGTTTCCGCGCACATCTGTGTAAATTTAACGCTGACCCTCAAAACTCAAATGACTGACTAAATATCCTCCAGAACCAGAAATACATGTTTTCAAGAGAAAACTGATGAGTTCAGGAACAAACTTGCAATAAATTAAATGACAATTCGTTGATCAACAAACATAGAGAAATAAAGAGCCCCTGTAATGCAGTTTTTATTGATATACTTACATGGGAAGTGCGTTAATGAAAAAGGCTGCAAATTAGGCTACATCGTGATACTTTGATGATTATTATAAGGCCCAGGGGCATACCAGTCTAACGAAAAGACCACTACAATACGTTGCATGAAAACAGAGTATGTTACTCCATACGTCACGTCTCCTGTCGCCATTACGCGAGTTCGATAAAGGACTCGAATGGTTAATATTTGATGGAGTGTGAAGGGTCAAGATGATCATTGACTAGAAAAATAAAAGAAACAAAGAAACATGGTTCTGGGGTCAACAGACTCATGTTGTTGTTGTTTTAAAGGCGCTTTCAGCTACTCATGCTTTTTGCTTCAATAACTACACTGTTAGAAATTTTTCGGTACTTTTACATAGAATCTTATGTCAATTGTTATTACAAATGTCATGTGAATGTACAGACGCTCATTTTGTACAAGAACAAATTTTTATTTGTAAATTTACGGAGACGTTGTTTTCTGACTAAAACAATTATATTTGTGGAATCAACAAGACGAGGTTGAAGGAGGCTGCTTACAAGGTTGAAGGAGGATCTGCGTTGGTAATGACATTGGCAAGTTTGGTTTTTATTTCATGTGTTAACAACACATTTTCTTACCTGACCGATGCAGCATGATGATCACAGTTGCTACTAGACTGATCCATAATGGCACGCAGCTTGCTGATATGTGCATCGCTTTTTCTTTCGACTTTAGTCACAGTTGGCAGGATTGCAGGCTAAAAACATATTTGTTTTAGCAGTTATTATTTATTGGCAGACAAGATGACTCAGAATAAGATTCTTTCTCAACAAAAAATTACCTGTTACTTACATTAACAGGAAACACCAGAAAAAATGGCGAAATCAGCTTTATGAAAGTGGTTTTGCGCACCAAAGTCAATATGCAAATTTATGTTAATTCGTGTTACAGAGGAAAATTGTACATTTACAAAGCTTTTTACGGGGTTCTGTCGTTACACAAAAAATCACTGTACAGTCACGAAGTGCGTCCGTTACAAAGATTCTCTGTTAATTACTGATACATTTCACAGAAAACGCATTGTAGTACAACACAATTTTTAACAGTGTACATGTATACGTTTCTTGATAATGCATCACTTCACGGAGGAAGGAGGGCACAGTCCAGGTTTAGAGGCAGGAGGAAACCGGTATACCCGGAGAAAAACTTTAAGCCTGGGCCAATCCGGGACTCGAGCCCAGGGACTCATTGGTGCAAAGCGAGGAAAGAACTGCAACGCTAACCTGCTCGCCCCAAAGACTGATGCACACATAACCCCCCATATACCAGTATTAACTAATCGAGTCCAAACGGTAGAGACGTTTCGTCTCCATGACGATGTGCTGTAATGCTAATTAGGTGACGCACTCGTGCCACGTTTTGTGTATTACCCACGACGTATTTTTGTTACCTAGACCTCTCTACTATTGATACTAAACAGTAGCCAAAGTTTAAAGAGAGTTCACCTTCAGTTGAATTTGCGATTTACCTCAACACGAACATGAGACGTTTTTATTTATAGATATTTTGATAGTTCCTGTTATTTTCTCACGCTTTATGAATTGTTCCTCTTCTCTTGTCCTGAGGGCCAGCCATCGATTGCCGGTAAGCAACACCTGCGACTGTAGAAAGAGAATACGCAACGGCATCACATCGACCAATCTAGTCGCTGCAGCTATCGCCACGTACGCACGTCCACATGTGAGTTTAATACAATGTTGCCTGAACAATGGAAATCGCTGCAATCTCACGTACTCGGCCCATTTGTGCAGTGCCTTCATAGAGGTGATGAGATGAATCACATGCATTGTTTTAGAGTCTTTTTGTTAATTTTCTTCATCACTGGGATTTCATGTTGTGTTAAAGCCATGGAGCGTTTTATGGAGGACGAAAAGTGGCCATCTGCTTTTCTGCTATCAGAATAGAAGAAAAACTGATTTTATGTTTTTGTAACATGCAATATTCGACTTTTCTACTTTTCTGCTACCTCAAAAGCAAAATGAACATTTTATTGTAATGTATTTTCTATTTTTCTGCTTTTCTACTACTGCAAAAGCAGCTTTACTTGTCCTCGTTTTCAAGGTTGTTGCCAAAATGTTCAATCCTCCTTTCTGCAAGTTCGAAAGGAGAGAAGCAGATGGCCACTTTTCGGTCGCCAGCGAACGAAGAAAAAGTAACATCTGCTTTTTGTGAAGCAGAAAATAGAAAGATGCATTACCAAACAATGTTCGTTTTGCCTTTAAGGTGGCAGAAAAGAAGAAAAGTCAAAATTGCATGTTACAAAAACATGAAATCTGCTTTTCAACTATTATGAAAGCAGGAAAGCAGATGGCCACTTTTCCTCCTCCAGAGCGTTTTCTGCACCTTTTGGAAAGCAAAAGTTAAGCTTTCGATCGAACGAATTTTATGAGCTTTCTTAGCTCAGCGTCATCCTACCGATCTCGCGAATTCACGCAGCCATGAATTCTGAACCCAACTGAAATCCGGTCTCTGTTTGACTCGCTGCCAGTCTGCGATGTCCCTGTTTTATGTCTTTAACAAAGGACTATAAGCACTTGGCCCACTTCAAAGAGTCCAAATTTCAGTCTGTAGTTACCGTATATAGGTCTATATCTTCAGAACAAAGTCCATCGTTATACCTGCTTTTTCAGTCTTTGGCAAGGATTCCCCAGTATACACAGACAGGTCGCTGGTGTTCGTGTTTGCAGGCACTCGCGAATGGCTGCAATTCCAACCTACAGGGCCAGAATAAGTTCTCTTTGTAGTTTGTAGGTCCTAGCTATCGGCCCTACTTCACCGAAGGCACCAGCTTCATGTGATATGTATAGCATCTTCAGGCGCTGGAGCTTTGTACATTGTTTGTCATGCTGATGCCGATGTCCACTGTTGGTTATGAACATGCATGTACTAGTTACTTTGAAAGGTTATAGCATACAAAACTAAAAACATACAAAACTATGTATTTTGCAACACAACTGTTGTATTTCTGTAGGTTCTTAATTTTGTTTGGCTCTGGGCACACACTGTACCTACTGGAAAATTTGTCCCTGCAAACTGGTTATAAATTAAACATCATTTACATTGCTTTGACGTAAAATGGTTATTTTGGAACAGGGATTTCGTCATTGTTACCTATATCATGACCAACGTGGCAGTTTCTCTTTGCATTTATATTAAAAAAATCGTCATTCGAGGAGTTCAGTTCCACCGCAAGAATGTTCAGGTTAAAAAAAATATGTGTCCATGAAGGCGGCAAACAATTCTAGCGATTTGATGATGTCACAATACGGCTCTCGTTCCCCCAGAGTTTCTTGACCTTGCGGGGTTTTATAGCACACGAACAGAGAAAAAATGGGTAAAGTAAGTAAGTAAGTCATTCTCCGTCGGCAAGTCACGGCCATCTGCCTGAAATTCATTAGGACCTTACTCATTGAGATGGTTCAACTTTATCCTACAATCCAGTGTTGATCAACATTGCCGATAGAAAAGCACTTTCAAGTCGCTGTCACTGTCCGACCTCTTTTAATTGATATTCGTAAATGCCTCCGACAGTCTCCCCATTCAACAACGTGCAACTTGACTGTGTATTACCATTTGATAATGCCCGCTGAGAGGTGATAAGTTCAGAAAATGACAGTAAAATTATAGAAAAAAATCGTTGGAAATCAATCGCATGTTGACTTCTTTTGACTCTCTGAATGAAAATTTAGGCCTATTTATAAATGGGAATAAATATGTGCTTGGCTGGAACGCTAGCGCTGATAATGACCTCGCCTGCTGCTTAGTCGCGTCTATTCTCTTGAGCGGTCTTAAACGCAAACGGACGTTTAAGACCAGTCAAGCACATATTTATTCCCGAAGTGCGAGCAAACACAGCGCTCACGCACGCTGGCGTGACGTGTTCGCCGCGAAATAATGAAACAGTCGTATAATTGCAGAGCCGTACTCTGACGTCATCAAAACAGGCTTCCATTGGATGCTCCCGACGACTTTCGTTTCCAGTTTGAAGTCTGATATGAAGAACTTCATCTCGTGCTTTTGACGTCAGTAGCAGTCTTTATTTAGTTTTAACTACTCGGCTAGATAATTATTGTTTTAAATCTAACAAATTTTCATAAAAATTGAAAGCGTGAATTTATGTGATTTACGGCGTCAAAGGAGACACATTGACGCTTAGACCAATCTGCACGGATTTACACGCCACGGACTACGTTTACATTTTACTCTTTTTTTTTTCAATGATTCCGATAACAGATGGCAAATATGGCTGCCGCAGACAACATCTTTAAGATTTTGTTCTTCATGCAGTCGCTTGCTTTCATCACTTTCCTCATTAGTAAGTATGCCCAACTTTGTTGATGAGATTCTGCAGTGAACAGCACCGCTCTTCTATCCCCAGATATTCCCCCATCCAGGGGAGGGGGCAACACTCATCAACAGCAAACTGATAAACCATTCATGGGAGAAGGGGGCTCTAGGTATTTTCAAGCGCATTGGTAATTTTCACACGCTTCACTCCCTTTATTATTTCTCTGTTTGTGTCCTTTTTATTTTCTGTTGTCTCTTTTTTTATTGCTATTCCCCACAACGTCCATGTGCCCATGCTTGAGTTCGTTTTATTCGCTCCAGAAAATAGCCCAATGTACATGTATACATCGTACAAGTTACTTCGGCTACGACCGGCATTTATTGATGTACCTCTATGCATGGACGTTGCCAAATCCGTTGGTCATAGACATGACCTTTATAACCATGATTATATAGGTCCTAAACTTGCTTTTATAAAATCTTCTTGCAACTTAAAGCTGCGACGATAGTGCTGAAATTCACAAGAAGGTAAGCTTTTTCGAGTCTAATGCACCAGACCTGTTTAATTTAGAGACTCCATTACCTGCATTAACCGGTCTTAAGCTTACAAACCCATTGATTTCCTTGATACTTCTGATCTCGCGTTGTTTTGCAGATTCGTACCAGAATCCCAGTGTTCCTCCTAAACGTCAGCGAATTTCTGATACTTGCGAGTGCCAAGGAAGCGGTGCCGGTGAAGTAGCGTCAAACACCATTGGCAGAAGCGTGAACCAAACGCACGGTTCCCTGTCCAACTGCAGTCTAGCGGACGTCAAGATGAGGCCTGGTGTCGTCATGTTGACCACGACAAACCTTGGCTTCATGGACATGACTCTCAACATGCTGGAGAGCATCAAAAGAACAGGAGTCTGCGTGAACACCACTATCGTAGCCGAGGACAAGAAATGTTACCAGTATCTTAGCAAGAGAGCTGAGGGTGACCCAGCAGTGCGCGTGGTGTTAACAAACTTGGGAGAAACCACTAGCAAGGAAATACTTCGAACTCAACGTCGCCAGTACTACGCGCTCTTCAACAAACGCCAAGAATACTTCCTGGCCTTACTGGAGCGAGGCTATGAGGTTTTATTCACTGATGCCGACACATTTTGGTTCCGGGATCCATTTCCGTACTTCAAAGGAGACTTCGACATGTCTATGATTGACCCAAGATCGCCTTATCCAATTCGATCCGAAAGAGCACATTATTGTGCTGGTTTTGCGTATTTCAAACCAACCAAAGTGACGATCCAGTTCGTCAAGGCTTGGATTCAAGAAATGCGAAATAATGACAAAGCCAAAAAGCTTGTGGCAGATCAGAGTGTGATGAACTACCTTCTTCATGAGGACAAGCCCGTGCACGTCAACGTCCAGCCACTGGACACCAACATTTTCCCGTGGGGACCCAAGTTCTACGAGCTCTTGGCGAAGAAGGCTAACTACCCCACTGTTGTGATGCACGCTGCCAGTATCCGGGGAAGAGCCGCAAAGGTGGCGAAGTTTAAAAGCTCAAATATGTGGCTGGTGAATATCACGATACGCGATATCAAATGATACAAGGTCTACAGTGACTATCTGTATTTGTAGTGTCGATAGAGAGTTTCGCCAGAAGTCGCGTGTGCGCCCGTCCTCGTAAAGTGACACATACGTTCACGTACGAGGTGCGTAGTACGCTTGTGGAAGAGTGATCAAGCATGATTTCTGTACTTTTTCTCACTTTCTTTTCCACATGCTAACAACCTACTGCACTTGAACTGTCAGCCAAATCTCTGTCAGTTCGTATTTTTTACACGAATGCTAGAGTAATGTTATAAACGACATAACATAATACGTACGTGGAACAACTCCTCTTCACGTCTAAACTTGTCCGTGGCCGTCACAACGCGAAACTGGTGCGCATGAATTGATGACGTCAGCAGCGAAATCTCGACTTCACGTTTAAGGATTGCGCGGCGGGGTTTCTGCCAAAACTAATATTGAAAAAATTCAGACATTGTCATTTAAGTTTCATATTGCCTCGACCACGCCGGGAAAGGACACGGAGTAGAGAATATATATATATATATATATATTAGTAGGTTGCGGTCTAAAAAGCTCAAATTTAATTAGTCTTTCTTCCAAGACGTAGCTATATATTTTGTTCGTTATTTATATCATAAGGGCGTATCACGACCAACTGTATCGACAGCTGCACGCAAATAACAACGTCCTGTAAAACGTGCACGTGGTCGCTTCGTATCAAGGCATTCGCGCATTACATTTTAGGTTGCAGGCTTTAACATAGCTTTACCTTTTTACAGTACGTTAGATGTCACACATTGCTAGATGCAAAAAAGGGAAACTTTTAATCAACCAATTCCACACTTCAGTCATTGCTGTGAGTCAAGAGTGCAATGTCAATGATATTTTTAGTGATATCGAAAACACTGTCGTAGACTTGCGGCCGAAAGTTCAGGGCCAAGGCTGTGAATACCTTGCATTTGCAGGCCTTACATTTTATTTTTAAAGAAACTGGGGCAAACATTTTTCATATAACAGTCGTTCATCAGCGGTAACTATTTGACCATTTGTTTTGGCAAATCAGTCCGGAATATTGGGGTGAGAAATTGAGAAAATCTACAAACCAAGTATTACCGGTTCGTGCCAGCCTTGAGTATTAAGTCATCCTCTGTAGTGAAACAACTTTTTAACTCTTTACTTTCTTAATTTGCGTTGAATATTACATTTTTTGCATGCTTAACGTTTTATGATTAGTCATCATTTTCTCTGAAAATGTAGCCAACGAATGCTAAAGCCAATCGCTAGTGATTTTATATGAACCTAGAATTCTGGCATTAGCATTTTGTTTTTACCGTCAGGATTACACTTAGTGCGGCCGAATTGACGATGGTACTGTGCCTACATAGGGCATACAAAAATATTCGGGGGCTCAAGAAAAGTTGAGGGCTTACGACGAAATCACGGTGTGCGTCCCTCTTTGAATTTGTGATTTTGGAAAAGCTTCAAACCAGCTGGTCCACAATATTACAGCTTAGGATCAGCAGCGTAAAATACAAGGCTGCGGCGTTCATCACAGCAGCTTTGAAGTTTGGCGCGGGTTCCTGTGACAAAGTACATATGGCCGACGGAACCTAGGTGCTGATAGGGCCTGAAGAACTCTTTCTCTGGTTCTGGTTGCTGTATGGAGTGGACCAGCCAGACTCACGCAGGGGGGTCCTTAAACTGAACGCACGCGTGCGGTTCGTAAGTGTGAAATCACTTTAGTTTAAACCACGCCCACTGCACATGCACTGCACACAGAGTTACATGCATTGATCGCCATTTACATGGAACCATGGAACTGGAAGTTAACGCGCAACTTCAGCGATCGTCCAAAAATGGGAGCCTGCAAATCGTGGCGCGTCGGCCTTTTTGACAAAGTCACTTACGAACCAGATGTCAGAATAATCGCAACGATGGTCGCAACACGCTATTCGTAAGCTAAGGTAAAAAGTAATGGCTTCAGATCTGCCCCCGACAGGAACCACGGAGGACGTTTTCACATTACAATGATTGTTCCTCCGGGCATTGATGAGAATCACCAAACTGTCGGCCCCTCCGCTGTTAACAGTTTGTTTGCTGCCGTTGGTCACTATTCCTTCCCAGGAAATTTGGTGGCGCCTGTGTGGTGGTGATGATTTAAAACCAAACAAATAAACTAATAATCACATAAAAGGTGAAGGCCCTGTTTGTTTACTAACACAGATCGCCATTGTGTAACAGTTTGCAAAACGTTCTCCCTCAGTTTGCAACAAGTGTTACCTCAGAACTGACTTTATATTCAATGACTGATGTTTGGCATTTTTTCAGTCCGTACAGAGCAGAAGTATTAAAAACATAGGGATTTAATATTTGCGACTGATTTGTCACCACTCTGTAACTTATTTTGTGGTTTTTGTTTCCACGGCAAGCCATAGTTCGCCAAACGCGGGTGCAAACTGTGCGCAGAAGTGCAGTGTTTTTAATTAATACGACTGATTCTTAATTAACGGGAAGGGGGTGAGTGACATCAATAAATGTTTTGTAATGAATTTAATGGTTTGATTTTTTAACTGCGTGGAGATTAATTTAAATGTTAATGTAATTAGTAATGCTTAAATAGATTGGCAACATACTAGTTTTTCGTGTTTTGTATGTTCTGTATGTGTGTAAATTTCTCCAAACTCAAAGGACGTGACCCCAATGGAAATAAGCCCGGGCCTGTGTAAGCCTTCTTGGGTCATCCCAGAATAAATCGGCCGTCTCTTTTTTTTCTCTGTGCATAATGTACAATTGTTACTAAGATGATTGATTTAGTATCCTCTCAAGACTACAATAAGACCTTTTTTCCAGAGAAAGGCCCATCTGTATTTCCAGACATGACTTCTCAGCAGCCATTTTTCAAATGACACCCCTCACCTTTTTGTCTGCTTTGCCCCAGATGGGTGCCCCTGAGCTGAATCTACAGACATGACCCTGGGCCATACTTTCACAATCCCACAATTTCTTGGCCCACACAAACCCCTCTTTTCGAAAGAATTTTCAAGCACCTCGGCCTAGAGGAGAATTTTCCTTGAATTGGGCGCTGCACCAGTCACCCCTACCAACCTAGGGGTCGGGGATGTCCATCACATGTACGTGGCCGGGGACCTCCAGACAAGTGAGGGCGCTATAATCGTTAAATTCCCCAACTTCGCGCTGCCTGATGATGGGTACATATGTACATACATGTACTGTACGTGCTTGACCAAATTAATTGACTGATACCATTTTCTCCTCTAGGTCTATGCTGATACGAAAACACGTGAAGGTGCCGGGGGCTGGCGTCAAGCTTAGATGCCGCAAAATTAAATGAAATTTTACTAAACATATTTAAATGGGTCAGCCGGAAAAGGCCAGTGTTGCTCAAGCTGAACGAGAAATAAAGGTATGTTGTAGGCAGTATGTGACATGTACATGATGTATGAAAAAATTTTCCAAAATACATGTAGGCCTACAGTACTTTACTTTTAGACTTGTGATTAAAAACTGTGGGACCTACATATCTTAAAGTGAATAAAACTTACAAAAGTGAAAACTTACCCCGCCGGGAAGAAAGTGTTTCATGCAGCATGGAGGTAGCCTACTTTTGTAGGAGTCAACGACCACTCGGTTTGGACTTAAATTTTTCGACCATCTCCATTCATTTTGTGTTGCTTCATTCTCAAAAGAACTCTTTTGACATTGTAGACTTGATTTGGACTTTTTCGCCTTCTTCCCAGAGTCACTGTGACCCGACACGACATTGTAGCCAGTGGTTCTAGGGGATATATTCACACATGACCCTGCCCTCTGTAGTATCACTTGACACCCTGTGAACAAATCCCACCCACAGAAATGTGGGGTTTGATGTCCGTGACGCGTGCTGCGCTGGTGGATCAGAACGCGGCGGACGTCGAACCCCACAGTCCTGGGAGTGCACAAACCCTACGAAACTAGCCTGAAAATCTTTATTTTCAGAGTAAATGTTCGATTTCCCCTGTGAAATTTTACTTGTTGCGTATGTGTTAGGACAAATGTTATCACCTTCTGAGGGCTGACATGCATGTACAGTACGTACAGCCATGGAGATATGATACGGTCACTCTATCTTTGGGTCAGTTACTAAGCCGCACAATATGCACAGCTGTGTTGTGTTGTGCACTGCACCAACAGTCCCTCACTGGAATATCAGATTGCACTTTTGTGCTGTCCAACAACTGTGCTTCACTGTTTCATGTGCATAATTCATTAATTGTGCTGTAAACCAACTGCAGTGAAGAGGACTGCACAAAAGCAGTCATGTTATTTAGTGTTAACAAGCGTCAACACATACAAGTAGCGTCAATAACTTGAAAATACAGCCTTAGACTTAAAAGTGGTTTTATTGTATTTGCTTCCAAATTCTCGCACAATAACAAAAATTTTTCCCGTTGTATGGAGGCCACCATCTTCCATTACTCTGCCGTCCACGCGAAAACAAGATGGTGTCATGTCAAGCATGAGCAGGCCTAACTTTGTTACTCAAATTTCAACACTCCAATATCATTTCAGATAGCCATGAAACATTGAATAGGATACATGTATGTAGGAGCCTTATTAAAATTGTAAACTAAAAGAAATTACATCATAAATGTGCTTGAATAACTTGTTGACGCTTTGTTGACGCTCAATGACACTTGTTGATACTAAATAGCATGACCCCACAAAAGAGCCTGTGTCATTTTGTGCTGCCAACTAACCGTGTACATGTACACATTGAACCCGTGCGTATTTGTGTTCCATAGAAAACACGTGCACAAGAGTTGTAATTAAACTAAAATAACAAAGAATAGCCTCTGACTCCACCTTGTGACTATACAGTGAGTCACAGATGTTAGGCCTAGGCCTACGAGCATAAAAGAGTCACATTTAGCTGGAAAAGTATTCAAGCATAACTTGCAAAGTACTTGGACATTTTCAGTGCAATCTCATAGCTCCATGATTTTTACATCGGTGTCAAGTGATGTTAGCGTATCCAAAGGACTGTTTTTAAGGCGCCACCCAAGATATACCAGTATGCCATGCAAGTTACTGGCACCTGAATTACATTACTTGAGTCAATAGTGCTGGGTTTTTTGTAGAAAACTTAACGTTAGTTCTATGGTTCAGGGGCACATGCATGGTTTCTACTGCCATGTACTGTAGTAAGGCCAGTCTGTGAAGTCATGACTGGCAAATTACCCATGTTAATAATTACGGCTAGAGTTACTCAAGCTACATGCACAGCCCACTGGTACATGTATATGTGTTCATTTGATCAGATGATGGATGTAAAATTTAATGTCGATTTTTCCTGGTAACCTGTGTACAAAAGTTGCCATGGATAACAGGAAATATCAAACAGTTGTCGGCAAAATGATCGTAACTCAAACCTGTACCACTCTGTGACAACATTCATGTACATGTATGTAGCCTGTTCAACTAACCTCCCAGTTCAGTCTGAATGACTTGGTGGATGATGCAAGATGTAAATTAAGTTCGTTATCATGTGAATACCTCTCATTTGAATGTGGCAAAAGAAAGCTTTAGATAATGAGCAGGCTTGATGTGTAATAGGAATTGAATCTTTGTTTGCTGGTTTTAAAGCCACTTACATGTATCTTCTTTTCAGGACTTGAGAGCTGAAAACGTGAAACTTAAAAAGGAATTGGAAGAAACAAGGTAACATTTTTAGTTTGCTGTACATACTCAAAATCAGTGTTCTTATCTTGCTTTTCATAAACATTAATGACCATTTTATTTTCTAACAAGAGTTTGAAGTTATGGCAGAGAGCTGTGACATTGTGCAAAAGTGACTGGACCTCTGTTAGTATGCATTGTCAAATATGAACAGTTAAAAGTTGGTGTCAGACACTATTGCAGGACTGTATTTAAACGGGACAGGACTGGATTTCATTTTTAAAAATAGCTTCCTTCACAAATTCAGTTACTGGTAAATCCAGTAATGTTTAACTTTTCCCTCAATTGACAATTTTTACTAATCCCTGGTACCCACAGGAGTCTTTACAAGCAGCTTGTGGATGAGGGACCAGTGGAGTGTTTTGATGAGAGAAGAGTCCATCTTTTGAAATCGCAGGTCATTCAGCTAGAACGTCAAGTATGTACTCATAGTCACCAGTCCCTGATCAAGCATTTCAGAAAATGTTACTTTTGTGGCACGAATATTGAAAATCTTCGTAAAACACAGAATGAGACATGTGCACCTTCTGACACCGTACATTTACTTGTAGGTGTGGAAACTGCACACAGGTTGATCCATGCTTTTGTGTGGGGACAAATTCTTAATGGGGGCAATTTTTTGGTCCCTACTAACTCGGTCTGGAATCTCCTAACAATAGAAATTGTTTCCTTAGTGCAGGGCTGGCTTGGGCACTGCATACTTCATTGTACCTACTTTCAACAGTGATGTACATTGTTCAAAGTTATTTCTATTGCCCCCAAAATGAGAAAGGGTCATCTTTGCTAACAATGGTCCTAGATGATTAGTGTTAGTGATTATCAGAATCTTTCATGTGGGTCCAAAAGACGGAAATTTTATTACATGGGGCAATTTGAAAGGGTAAGGCGTCAACATGGCAATCTGTGTCTTATGTACGATTTGAATTCCATCACGAAAGTTCTCCGTGCTTAATTCACAGGAGATACAAGTTTTAAAAAGTGTTCACCCCCCTTCCCTTCAGTGGGAGCCATGTCATAGTTCACCGGTTGGGCACATATGAGTTGCCACGAATTCCACACACACCTGAACCAGTTTCCATTCGGTGTGTGTTTCTCTTTTGTTATGTCGTTAGGTTTTGCTATATTCCAACGCCCTGAGTTCTCGGACTGAAGTCTTACTCCATGTCGAGAATTGCCTGCAAACCATTGCAGACCAGCTCAGGTACAGTCGACTTAGGCCAAGACCAGATGCCGTGACGAACTTAATTCAAATGAGTGTGGCAATTTTGCATTAACGTCACAGATGGTACATTGTGTCACCAGTCAGTAAGTCTGACTTGATAGATAAATCAATCAGATCCCCAATCTGTGATACGTAGTTATTTATAATTGCATATGAACGACATCATCTTCCACAATGTACACAGAATTTCCACCAATCAAAATAGACTCATAGACTCGTTCATTATAATGCAGGTATGAACGATGTACACATACTGTAAGTCCAGCAATTTGATTGGCTGGTACCATTTTTGGTATGTGAGCTCATTCGCTGTGTACAAACGGTTGGCAGATTCGTCAAGTCAGGATTTCTCAACTCACGGAAATAAGTGGACACAAGAGGGCACGAAGCAAGTAATGGTGCATAGCCTTGGTGTCCAAAGCATAGACACAGATGTCACAAAGAATCCTGACTGGAGTCAAGTCTAGGCAATAGCCTGGCAGTTTCACTAAATGCCAAACTTAAATAGAGCAGTGTCATGCACTGCCGTTTGGAGTGACGATAGCATGGCATATTCTTATCAAACTAAAGGGCTTGCCGTGCCGAATTCAATTTGCCAAGCCCAATCGTTCTAAATGCCGTGCGTTTAATTATTTGAGTTCGGCACGGCAGTAGCATAATGGCCTTAATAATGGCCATAATGGCCTTAATTCCTCTTAAACTTGGAGGTATTGATTTTGTTGGTAGCCACGCCACCGTAACACGTGCATTTCATATTCATTTGTGGACCGTTGGAGTGCAGTTCCCACCAAAGGAACCTTCATTGCTAGGAAAATTGCACCCTGTCTTGGTCTCGCCCATGGCAGATAGATGCCACATATGCCAAACATGTTAATTTTGGCATTCCTTTCTACAGGGAGTTGGTGGCAAGTGAGGTTAAAGGCCCCAGTGTACCCGTTCAAAGGTCCCAGCTGACTGGTCTGATTGAGACAGCAGAGGGCGCCAGACTCAGACTCTTCAAAAATGTTGAGGTATTGAAATCTCTGAGAGAGCTAGGCAGCATCCAATTTTTTAATGTCCTCAGGCAAGTCACTTTATCCCAGGTTGCCTCTCTCCGCTCAGGGGTGTAAATGGGTTCCTGTGAGGGCAGAGTTTAGAGTGTTTGTTCAGCTGTTTGTATCTGAAATGGAGGAATTGAGCTGTATCCTCCCAAAGAGCTGAGATGCTTTTAGGACCATTTGTTGCCCTGATGAGGAGACATCATATAAATGTGGAGCACATTCAGAGCCCTCTTGATAGTGTGATGTGCTATATTAATATTGAATGTTACTATTACAATATCCTTGTTTTCTGCATTTGTGCCCTCTACCACATATTTTCACCGAGCATGTGGCATTGGCCCAAGTGTCTTAGACTTAGCGTTCAGAGAGCCATTGTTATAAATCTTTTTTTTTTTTCAAAACTTTGCACCAGGCAAATAATCCTGACCGACTGGCCCGTCCCATCCTGTACATGGGGTCCTTCCTCAAACCGGCAGCTGAAGAGGATGGCGTGACGCTTCTCGACATTTGCAGTGGCAAGCTGGAACACCTCAGTCTGAAGCAAATTGTAAGTTTTAAAAAAAAAGCAAATTGGCCACTGTCATATTGCCTGCTATTCGTACGGATGGCCAACGATTGCAGAAACATCACCCCCGTTTGCTGTCAGATTTTACCGCAAAATCTACCTGAGCCCAGTTACTTTTGAAGAGGGTCTTTTCTTTGCTTAGTATTTGGTGGTAGTGTTTTGAAGGCTATGTTAGATTTCAACACATAGTGAATCTTCTTTTACTTTTGTACTGACAGTCAGCCAGAGATTTATGAGCCACTGGTTAACAAAAGTACAGCTGTAATGTATATGTAGGACCGTAGACCCTGTAGGCCACTACCCACTGGGATTTGGCTATGCCCCTGAGATATTTATAACAGTGGAGGGAAATTTTCAGCTGTGTTGTCGGGACGCAATTTATGTTTTTTCCTTTCTCAGCCCCAAAAACCAGAATATGATGGGTGGCGTTTAGTGAACGCAGTCGTTCACTTCCCTCTACATTTGCCACATGTCAACACAAGCCGTGAACCAATGCAACAGAAAGAAGCTGGTGACCTTCACGAGTTCATCAGTCTCTTAATATTTTTCCCGCCAAATTTGGTGTTGTCCACAGGCCAAGTTGGAATCCAAGCTCTTCAGCCTACACAGGCATTTACAGGCCCTCCACCAATCACTGAAAGCCACGTGGTCACATGACCATCGGCTGGGGTTCAAGACCGCTAATCACCACCTCCCGTTGGCCGTCAATCAGAGGATGTCCGGCCTCCTGGCCCAGTGCGAAAAGTCAGTTGCCGAGAGTTGCAGTGACCTGCTATCCGTATCCATTCTTGTCCCATCAGCTCCCTGGGTAAGAGTTGTAACCAGGCATTTCTTGTTAAGTAACCTAATTATTTTTTCAAATAAGTCTTTAAATTTTTACTTTTTTAATGAACTTCAGAAGCTAAAAAGAACCTGGTTACTGATGTTTTCTGGACCGGCAAATACAAACCAGAAATCAATCAAGATTAAAATAGAACCAGGGCTGTAGTAAAGTTGCCGTTTGACTTTCAGCTATTGAGACTGCAGAATCTAAAGTTCAGTTTCATTTTTAACACAAATAGAAAAAATAGACTCAGATGTGGATTTCACTTCATGCCTGGGTTCAGCCTAGACTTTCCACCCTTGTAATTGTGTCAGCTTAGATTAGTCAGTTCAGGAGCCGGAACTTTAAAACAGACTGATGTTTGCTGTGCACATAAAAGTCCAATTGCTGTTCTCTTCTACAGCCTCTCGTTATCAAGCCAGTGAGCGCTGAGCTAAGCCTGGACTCAGTCATGTCGGCCTTGCCGAGCTTCCCCAAGAGCAAACAGCAACAGGTGTGCCATTTGGCTGCGTCTGAAAGTCTTGGCTATGGCTCACAGTAACATACCCTTGTATAGAGAGTGGCTGCAGCCGTAGCTAGTAACTTGCAAAGGCATATACATGTTACTGTCAGCTGAGGCCAAAACTTGCAGACAACTGCCTTGACTCAATTTGAACCACTTGTTCACGGTATTGTTGGGTTGAAAATTGTGGCTTTTGCTTTTAGAAGCGCCATTGAAAACAAAGACTCCAAAACTGCCATCAAATGCCAATCCAGTCTCATCATCTCCCAGGTCAGTTTTTGGTGGAGCGTTCAGGAGTTCAAGGTACAAGGAGAGGAGCAAGATAATTGTATGATATTTTGTACGATATTTCTCACCGTAAGTCCACGACCTCATATTTTTCAACATTCTGAGGGCCGCACTCATGAAGCCATAATTTGCCACAACAAACTATGCAGAGCAGCCAGGTTGGAGTTTAATGCACAACCCTCCCCCTCCATATACCTCTCAGACTTTGTGAGTATGCAAGACAGGTGGGAAAGTAGTATGTTAACCCTCCTATGCTAAGATGCATTCTTGGACACAGTTGTCATATCAGTCAAAATCAGTCCAATTTCCCGTACGTGTCTCTGTACTGGGGGAAATCAATTGGAAGGCATTTTTGACTGTTTTTGACGGTTGAAACAGAAGGAGGGTTAATGTCTGTTGGAGATGAGTTGAGGTACAAATGATGTTTGAAGCCATCAGCCATGTCAGTGTGTACAATTTGCGTGAATTGTTAACACATCCTCTGTGGCAACATGGTTAAATGGGCAATGGAGTTTCAAATAATTATGTCGGCTTATTGCAATTTACTTCGTCAACCAATGTGGTCTGCAGTTGATATACGAAGAACCGATAAATGGTCATTCCTAAATATCTGGGCTAATCATTCCTATCTTGGCTTCTGGTTTTAATGGCCTGAGTTCAGGTCCTTGACTTTTAATGATCCCTGCTCAATGCAACAGGAGTTTTTGTCCCAGGAAAATTATCATGTGTAACCAAAGATCGAATTATTTCATTGGTTGAGCCTTCAAGGACTTTAGAGAATTTGAGGGACAAGGGGTGAAGTCAGAGCTTCAGCTGAATTCAAGAATCAAAAATAGCCTAGAAAACCTCTGAACCAATTTAAAGGGACCTGTTGTGCTGGCAACTGAGGCTTATCGGTGCATTAAATTGTTGGCATTTCATTTATGCTGTTTTCAAACTCCAGGGCCGAGCGTGTGTGGACGCCTTACTGAAGGCCTGTAACTACTCACGAAATGTAGCCAAACTTGAGGTGAGAAGCTCTATCATCCTCACTGGCATCTTCATGCATTTATGCACACTGTGCTTGAGGACACTTCTGCCGAGAAATGTACAATGCCAACTTTGTTTCTCTCTCTCTTTTGTCGTTTCATTTGGTGACTTTGTCAGCATTCATTTGCTATTCATCTTCAGCATCATCTGTTCTGTACGCTTTGTGAGTTTAGAGAGCTTTTTCCGTTTTGATCTCTTGCATCGTGGGTCTTTTGATTTCATCATTGATTTGGTTTCTCATTCTGTGTCATATCGCTGTAATGTCCAAGATTATTTGGGTGTAGTGTTCATGTAGTTTCCCCTTTTTTTGACTTTGTGAAGAAGAAGGTGAGTTGTGATTAGTATGTGAAAATGAAAATTGTTTTCAAATAGAAAACAAATTGCATGTGCTTTATTTTGGAAGGTTTTATTTGTTTGCTGCTCGACAAGGAGCAAAGCAACAATTCAAATATATGTCTGATCCATTTTTTGATTTTGTTGTTTATTATTGTAGTAACCAGACATTTTGCTCTCTGTATATTTTAGAGGACGTGCAGATCCTCAAACAATTTACAGAGGCATGTCACTTGTTTGGATGAGCTAATTTCCAGTTTTAATTTGAAGCTCACATATTGGCCACGGTGGACTGGAAAATAGGTTACAAATCACTACGCAGCTTAGAATTCCCCTTATTTCTGATGTTTTAGGTGTGTATCATTGTGCATGGTGGAGGACATGAAATTGTTGGCAATGTTTTTACCGCCTAGCAACCTTCTTTTTCTTATTTTTCTTCCTTTCTGATTGCTTGAAATATTGCTCGGCCTGGTTATGTGTTATACTATGCATGCTTGTAGGCCAAGGCATGCGTAAGTGAGCTGCACTTTCATCAGAAAGTTTACGATGTGCAGAGCAAGTACATGGAGTCCTTGTTCACAGCTGTCAGGTAGGGTGTGGCCAACACATTGGTTGTTTGATTGATACCACTCTGTTTTCTGAACATTCTGATTGCAGCAATTTCTAACCGCGGGCAATTTTCTTAATTTGGGGCAAGTTGTCCACAGTACATTTGTCACAAACCAGGTCTCACATTTGAACCCAGTAATTCATTTCAGGATTTAACTTTAATTCGCTCAGCAGATATGCTAAGTACAGCCATGCCAATTAATGCACCGTCTCCAAAGTTTGCTGATATCAGGAAGGTTTAGCATTGTTAGTAAAGAGAATGGCTACTCATTGAAGGTCTCTGTTTTCTAACTCACAGAGAGGCCTACACAGAGTTTGAGCAGAACACCCACACACTTCTGTGCCAACCTCTGAAAAGTGAGAAACTTTACATTTCAAGTGCCCAGTCCCATTTCATCTCTGCCCTGTGATTTTGGATGTATTAACGTGCGTGCACAAAACTGGCAAGAAACTGGGAAGAAACAGAAGAGCTCATTTTTATATTCTGTTGAGTTTCAACTTTTCTGCAAGATGAAAACTTTCTGAATTTTCCAAAGTAATTTTTGGTTCAACAAACTCTTGAGCAGAATGAGATCCAAACTTTTGACTGTCGCGGAACTCTGCTGACTGATGTTGTTCCTCTCTCGTGAAATTATCAGTCGAGATCATTCTCCAAGTAAAAAGGAGTTTTTATGTATTGATGTTATTCATGTTGGAGGTGTTTGAGGGAGAAGTAGTGTTGGTTATTGTGGAGTAAAATCATACTTGTCTTTCCAAACCTATTTCTGTTTTTTAAGTTTCAACTCCGTATTTTTCCCAGGGATTCTTGAGGCCTATTCAACCCTGACATCCACCACGTCGGAGGAGGCATTGAAAGACTTCCTGACAACGTTCAAAGCTGAGGCCAGTGAGGTAGTAAAACGCTGTACCTTTTCACTCGCCAGTCATGCGGAGAGTTTGATTTTTACCCTTTGGCATGTTGGTCTTTTCCTCGTCATCCACCTGTGATAGCTGTGGGTCAGTTCCAGCCTGGGGGAATCGTTTTTTTGCTTGGTTGCTACCCGAGTGTGTTGGTTTTCAAAGAATTTGGTCTTCCAGCTTTCCACTCCGTGATCCTTACACCGTTACATCCTACAAAATCCAAATCATTTCAGTGTTCACTGTTTGTGACTGCCCCATACTTCGCTGTAGAAACACTACTACATTGATGGTCAGCAACTTGCTCCAAAGAGTGCCAAGGTGGTCCTTTTATATGCAGATGGCACCCTCCAATTCACTCCTTGTACAGTTTTTACGGATGAGGTCAATTAATGTGAATCTGTGATGTCAGATCAAATATTCACGCTGCGAATCAGCAAAAGTTGAGCAAATATCAAATTTTTGCTGCAAATCTATTGTGATGTCAAATTTGCTTCTTTTTTACGTTTTCCTGTACGATGAAGCAGCCTTAAGTCATTTATTCAGCTTACAACAACAAGAACTTGCTCTTTGACCCTCCCGCAGCTTGAAACAGTGGTGGAGATGCTGACCGTCGACAGAGAGTCGCCTTCATCCGGCCAGGAAGCACTTTCAACTTTTGGCAGGGACTTCTTCAAGTCAGTGGATGCCCTGGTGCAGCAGTGTGCGGATGAGCGAGACCGACTAGCTGAGGAAATCGAAGCCGTGAAGCAAATGAAGGAGGACCACCAGAAGCAGGGGCTGAAGGTGTTTGAGAGACCCAAGCCAGCGCCCAAAAGTGCCAAGGATGAGTATGAAGATGTTATCAAGGACACGGATGAGACAGAGCCTCGGGCAGACAAGGGGACGGCACCTGACCCTGGCAGAACTGAAGCCAATTCTACTTTGGATAGTGGTGGAAAGTTGGCTACGAAGTCAAGTGCAAAAGTGCCGAAATCAACACTGGAGAGCACCACGGGCAGTAAGATTGGCAAGGAGCAAGTCGATGGAAAATCGAGGAAAGGGCCCCGCGTCCTCGGAAAAGTTGGAGGCACCAAGGATCTGGACGGCATCCTGAGAGAAGCTGGTCGCCCCAGGCCCCCATCTGCACTCCGCGGTACTCTATCGCCAGCCAGGAGAGGCACAGAGGGGGACAGTGCTCCACGTTCCTCTCAAGGTGCCTCGCGCATTCCTCGTTCGGGTAGCACACCCCGCCTCAAACCCCCATCCCCAAAGCAAAGTCCTCTGTCCAACAGGGCACAAGAAGGCAGCAAAGAAGTAGATACTACACCAAAGAGTGGTTTACCACATTCCCCAGCAGGGCTTGGAGGTGTCCGGAGAAGTTCCAGCGAAGGGAGTAGGTTGAGTTTCAAGGCAACTGGTGCTAAACCCGGGTCCCAGGGCAGTACTTGAAGTATAAAAATCATTATCTTGTGCAATATCTGCAGTGTTTCATCAAGCAAATGATTAGTGTCATAAATTTTAATGGAAATCCATATCTCCTCCCTTCAATTTAGGGTCCATGAGAAGTGCACAGAGACTAAACGTTGAAGCTCAGTGGACCCTTTGCACAGTTGGACCAAGAAAGAGACCGCTTTTGCATTTGAATTGGCCCTTGCAAGTGTAGCCTCACTTTGGATCCAAAGTGGTAGGTCCACATACGGGTACTCAGTGTTGGGAGATCCGAAACTGCAAGACTGTCAAGATTTTAGCATGAATTGAGAGGCACTCAAAAGATTTCTTTCTGCAATTTGGTACACATTGAACAAAATAAAGCTCTCTTTTTCTGCCTAAACATTACTTTGAGTTCACTCTCCATATACATATGCTGTGCATGAATTATCTGTCAGTTGAAGCCGTTTTGTTGTACATAATGTATCAAGTGAAATCCTAAGTGATGTCCTGTCTTATCACAGCAGATTTCAAACAATTGGTTTTCCTCAGAGCAGTGCCTAACCGGATTGAATATTTAAAGGAGTGTTCTTTAAACTTGTCATCTTTCACCTTGTATCTCCAGGCATATTTTGCTGGGACATTATTTGAATCTGCCGAAATATCCAACAAAGTGTAGCACCCTCAAGGTGCCTTCTTCAAATTGAAAACTTACATCATAAGTCCCACAAGCATAAGATACTGGAGTTTTATCCTTAACTCATCAAAGTCCAACAAAGAGGGCATTGGATTTTGGGAGACTTGAACAGTTTAGGGCAGTGAACATTTTGGACGGTAATTCTGTGTTTAGTGAAAAGTAACACCTTCATATAGAATGACTCAGCTACACATGAACACAAAGTTTACACCATGAATATATTTTGTGGTACTTTATTTGCCATGTGACTATTTTTCACTTACTACTATGCAGATTAAAATAATGTTTTCTCTGAGGTTCCCTAAATACATTTCCTTGGAGTTGGTTTTATGCCACATTCAATATTACACCGTCCTTTTTAAGCAGCGGCATGTTTTGGTGTGCCGGTCAAATAGGCACAGAACACCGAGTAGTGTAGAACTTCAATAAATGAAATTCGGTTACCAGCCAAATTGTCATGAAGTGCACATTAGATGCCACTGGTTCCCATGCTCATTTTTTCTAAGCTTATAAATTTATCCGAGAATGATATTTCTGTTTTGAAAAAAATTAGGCAAGTGTTCCAGTGGTGTGAATGGTCTATTTCACCTGTTGAGCCATCGACTGACGCACTGCTTTTGGACCGACTTGTGACTCGAGTTAATCCCCCAGACACAAATTCCAAATTTTTAAAAAAGAATGTGAACGACTTTCAAGATGCCACCGTATTCTTTAAAACACGAGATTCCTCATTTCCTTCTATTTTCACCAAGATTGCTGAGTCAGGCATAGTGTTTTGACAAGATACCAAATACCAATATGTGCGAGTTATTTCATGTACATGGATATGGCAAAAAATAAATCTTCCACCTTAATTTGACTTCAAATACTTGTCATGTCTTCTCTCTCGCCTTGAACACAGCTAAACCTATGCATACCACGGGGGAGCAGAATGTCTTCATGTTTTCCTTTGAAAATATAAGCAGCAATGGCAGCAGATTTCAAACATGATTCAGTGTTTCAATCAATAGAAATCCATGCCAGGGTATTCCTGCTGGACTGTTTGATGAAAACATGTTACCATACACTTCAGGTGAGAATTTGGCTTGTGCACAATTCTCCAAGTTACATTATTGCTCTATGTAAAAACATACATCATCATAAATACACAAAATCTGCACTCCCTAAACTGACGCAAATAAACAACAAATACTAAGGATGGTCCAGGGTACGAGTGAATCATAATACAGTAGAATATCACTATAAAATGTGCCAATTGTGGACTCGGTGTGCACCTGTCCCTTACGGTGAAAATCAGAAAGGCCACTGACAATGTTGAGGGGGATAATCCGGTGATCTCCCTGATAAGTCATGACTAACAGCAAGTGGTACGGTAACTGCACATGTGAACCAGGAAGGTGAAATCATTCACTTCTACACTTGCTCCAACCCTTCCTTTTTAACTGTGATAACACTGAATCAACTAGGAAACCAGCTTACACAACATTCCCACAGTTGGGCAAAACCTTGGTTTCCCAGGTATGCACATACCTAATCCCAAACGGAAACAAGATAATATGTGCACATACATGAAAGGTATACAGATATTTGTCATGTTTTCCCAAGTATTTTCCTAACTACTGAATAGAACAAAGATAACTGCAGTGGGATTCGAACCAGCGACCTCCGCAGACATGGTCCACCAACACAGCCATCTGGCTTTGACATGAACACTGGCTGTCTGCAATTGTTTGCATCATCTCTGTTCATAGCACGCTACTGAATCCACCAACCTGTATGCAACACATGGCCAAGAACCTTAGCCGAGTCACAATGCTAGCAACGTCAACAATGCTAAAACCTCACGAGTGAACAGCAAGCGTTTTTCTCTCTATTATAGTGGTATTCTACTGAAACAAAGCGTTTGCCACAATTACATATATGTACAATTTGGGAATATTAACGGGGGGGTGTTTATAAGCTGCAACAGACAAAAAGAATTAAAAATTAATAGCACAGCAATATTGATGGCACATACGTGAATTATTTACAAGACATAACTCGTCAATCTGGTCCAACATGCACATGTACATGTTTATTTATAAATAAACCGAACAAACAGGCGGGGGGGGGAACAAACCATGTTACTTTAGATTAACGCATTGTCATGACGTGGTGCACTGCACACAGAATTACAAAAGGAGGGCAACCCCAGACACCAGCGTCTGAAATGATTGCTTTGATACTTTACAAAATCAAGGCTACAACTGAAAAGACTTCAGCGGCATCTTGTACCCAGTTATACCCTGGATGCCATACCACTTGAGATGATTTCCTGTGTTTTTTTTCTAGCTGAAGATCTATCGGTATGGTACCAAGGTTATTGTCGGTAAGCGGAAGATGCCGAGTCCTCAATAGTAGCCTACACATCAGACACAGCTTAACCCCAACTCCTACAATCCTACATCCTCCAAAATCCATTAAACTGCAGGAGCCCAGACTTCATACCTCAACTGCCAAGAGCCATCTAGTCAAGTAACAGCAACCAGGCTGCGGAAACTACCTTCCGCAATCCTGCAAAGTCCCACGGAACTTTCTGGCCAATTGAAAACAATCTAGGAGCATCGGGGGTAGCAAACTGCTTCCAATTCAACACCGGTCTCAGCTAAACTACGAAGCTGAACAACTTTCCAATACTAAATGCATCACTTTTGGTATCACATACATCAATTTGAGGAAGCACTTCTACGTGTAAATATCACAGACTTCATACATTCACAGAAATATATATATTTCCACTGAAATAAAGAGAACAAAGTTCCATTAAAAAAGCAACAGTGTATCACGTACATTTGTGTTATTAATGTAATTATATTCCACATTTACTGTAACATATATATATGCCGTATAACTTAAACCATCTATACAAGCTGCTTCTATATTTTTCTACATGTAGTTCCCGATGTCTTCCTCTCCTTGTTTCAAAATTAATCTTTCCACATATACACGGTTTTTCCCTTTATCTTGAGAAACAAATGTGCATTTCACTGCACTTATTTTGCACATAGATTCAAACAATTTTTGTTCAGTTACCTATGTACTTCCAGCATACTTGTGCGAAACAAAGTGGAAGTTATGAAAACAACACCGTTTTCATCAATTAAAATTCACGAACATTCTGCAAATCTCCCCCCCAAGTACATGCGGAATTCTATGGCTGTGTGGCTTTACAAAGTCCAGAGAACTGCTCAACTGGGCAGAGACAAGTAAATTAAAATAACACAGCTCACTGACACCTGTTTTTTGCACCAAACCTGACTATTCTCCTTTCATCAGTGCAAGTCAAATTCCTTTCCCATCAAATCTTTTTTCCAGGATCACGATTGGAAAGCCAACCTGTGGGTCACACCTTCTCTTCCCATCAGAAATGTAAGCTGAGAATAGTACAGGCCAATTCCAGGGAGTTGTGGAATGACTAGCATCAAAATTGTGCCCAAAGTCAGGCTTGATTTAAAGCCTGTCACTGCAATCCCTAGCTCATCAGTAGAGATTTCTGCCATTGGCATCTATATTAGAGCGCATTTTGCCACTGACATCAGCGCACTCTGCTGACATGCTGCTTGTAGGATTCCAACATTATCTGTATTATTACGTCCCCCGGTTCTACCCTCCAAGTGCCCGATGAAGGCACTGTGATAGGTGCTTAATGTCGGGTGGAGTAGGGGGCGATAGTTGGGAAAGTGAACCCTCCCTTGTCAGCTGGGGCGAAGGTCATGCACCATCGGCCACCCGAAAATACTCCCCTTGCTCACCATGTCCTCTCACTCACCTCAACAGCATGTGCTTTGCATGCACGAAGGAAATGTACTGAACTGTGCAATGCTGTGTCTACCGAAACAAGACCAAGAATACATGTAGTGTTTTGTGACAACTTTTTTGCTTGGTGTGCAACTGCTCATGCATTTGCACACTTAACAGGGCGACTCACAGAAGCCGATGCATCAAAGCTCATGCTCCCCTTTCCACTGGCTTCAAATCCTGGTCAGCAATGAGGCCTCTTGCTCATAAATATTCAGCAAGCTACAAAACTCCACTGATGCAAACCCCGGGTCTTGAAGCAGAAACATGCGTCCTCCTTTTCGATGGCAAAGTTAATTAAAAAATATTATACAAACATGCAAGGCCAAAAAATATCTGCTGAAATTCCTTCTTTTTTTTCTTTTTTTTTTTACAAAAACTTGGCTCTGGTTTGAAGCCAAATTTTGAGAAGACTGCACAACAAGTGGACGTATGGTAAAATAGAACTTGGACACAACGTTGTATTCCCATTCTGTGATACAACAGGAAACATTTTATACTCCCATTCTCTGCAGTCAAATTTTAAATATGGGAAGAAAACATGCACTCAGCCTTGATCACTGGTGCAAGGGACATAGGAAATCTCAGATCCCCAATCTTTGGATGCCATTTCCGGTCAATTCAGGTTCCGACTGGCAGTGACTGAATGATGGGCAGCACTAATCTGAAATCCTTGCTCGTGCTTCTGTTCACAAACACTGAAGGCTGGCTTTCACTGGCGCACCAGATTCCTGCTGCCTTAACCCCGGGGTGCATTAAAAATTACATTAAAATTACAAGATTAGGGACTTGATCTTTGACTCAGATTCAAGCTGTCCTGTTTCCCAATCCTAAGGTGTCCACCCAAAAGCACAGTGGTACAGAAAAACCAATGTCAGAAGCCGTCCATGTGTTGGACTCAGGCTGGAGCTAGGTCTCAAGTTTAAACTCAAATCTGTGATGATTTAAAGAATTCATTCCTACTTTGGGTTGCTTTTCCAAACATCGGTTTTTGTCTCTGACTTTCGCCTCAGGCTTCAATTTTATGCACATATTCCCCTTAATTGAAATTCTCAAGTTTATAATTAGCGCAGTTCCATGTCTTGCTACAGAAATATCCAAAGTCTAATGTGAAACCAAGGTTTGATGAATGTTTCTTTAGTTGGACAGTAAACACATGAGGCTAATCACTGCTCTCAAGATGAAGCCAAAGAGAGAAAAAACCAAAGGATTTGAAAAAAAAAATCTTGTTTTCTTTGTTCTGGCCTCCGTCTCAGATCCAGACTCAACTACACCACTGATGCATGTACAGGGGGTCCTGGGGGCTGACTAATGGGATGCTCCCACCAGTCCTTGGATGATTCTGTGAACGACGGAAGGCCTAGTGCGCCGAGTTGACTGACTTGCGCATTCCTGACTTCCGGAGCCCCATCGTCTTACAAACCCAGCTGGCGACGTCCACTTCTTCTGTCTCCGACTTCTTGGAGAAACAGTGGGCCTACGGTTGACAATGGAGGATATTGATAACCAAATTATTCTATTCTAACAGAAGGTGAGGTGTCGGCAGTCCAGCTAGTACAGCACCAACGCTAAGCTGCTATTTATTGCGATGTTTGCATGGAATGAAAAACCTAGCCAGGGGATCATTTGGTGCTGTTCTAAAGCAAGATATACTTTGCAATGATTCGAGTTCGGTACAGGCAGCAGACAGCTGAAAATTTCCTTTTTCTATTAACTACTTGCTGCCGGGGGACCTGGTTTCGGGTTCATTTTCTTTATAATGCCAGGCTGCCTGAAACCGGACAAAAGAGCTGGAACAAACACTGTACTCAAAACAAAAGACCAAACTGCTGGGAATTTCCAACATTTTTCTGTTGTCAATAGCAGAGGAAATCCGTCATTGTTTTGAAAGATTATACCACTATTTGTGGCATTCAGAGCGAGCGGATTACCACCGGGGACAAAAGCTTCCAGCGATGAGCAATACAATACCGCTGCAGGCTAATCTGGCCCCTATTAAGCAGTTTTGGGAACAGAAGAAAATTACATAACACCACACAATCTGGGCTCTTTTTACAAGGTGGAAAACCTGGCTGAAATACTCAGGCATCAACAGATGTTGTCTGTCAGATTAGAGGAGCCACCAGACAGTCATTTGTGTGGGTGTAAACGCCCAGTAATGAAGTTATGAATTTTTGAGGAATTTTGAAAACAGAAAGAAATGATAAATTACCCGGCCCAGCAGAATCAACATGGATGACCCGGCATGAAGTGATTAACGTATATACCACACACAAAAGTTACGAGAAGCTGTCACCGCCCATCCTCCAGCCTAAACCTGTGCTCAAGAGGTGACTGCTGTATACCACGAAGACCTTGCTGAATGTGTGTTTTCAAGGTTCTCTGTTTGCACTTTGAACACTGCCACCATAGGCATGCAGAGCCTCAGACTGACAGCTTGTATCACTTTGCCAAATTGCATGGTATAAGAACTAACAGAGCACGAGCAAAATTACACAAGTAACATACACAGGAATTACTGAACTGGCTCTATTTATCAGATCGAGGCTCGGCATGCCTATGGCGGCAGTGTGCAAAGAGCGAATAGGTAACCTAAGCTACATTTCCCTTGTCAGACTTCCCAATGATCAAGCCTTGAAGGACTATACACTATGGAGAGACAACAGAGAAGCAACGAGTTGAGTTACTTACCATGAGTAATTTAACCTCTGGTCTCTCTTGTGGATTCTTAATTAAGCTATCAAAAAAGAGAGAGAGAACAGTACAAGTGAAAATAACGCTGATGCTAGAAAACCATCATAGAATATAGGAATGAATATTATTCATTGTGGTTTGACTAAAACTCACCATTTGTTTACAAAATCTACAAATTCTGCTGAGAACTCTTCTGATGGCAGTTTTGGGGGTGGCTGTGGAAAAAGAGAAACCTGAATGTTAACGTGAAATCAATGCTTACTCTTTTTATTTGTTTGAAGTTTTTGACAAAGAGAAGTTTCAGCTGCAATGAGGGATAGCACACAGCTTTGTAGCACCCCTTGTGCTGACATTCCTAGGAGCAGAAATATTCCCACCCCCAAAAATGTAGAATACCGTTTCTTATTCAGAACGTTCTGTAAGGGATACAGCACTCTTACCAACATTGTAACCTGCTAGAATGTGATCCCAGAGTTGATGTGTATACCCACAGTGACATATATCTACTGTGAGAATGATGGGGCCCTATTTCATCATGCTGTAAAGCGGCGGCATTTTCCTTGCATAGGAAATAGGTATTTTGTAAGGGCAGGTTACCAACCAAATGTAATGCCAAGTATACTGCCTGTGACTGGTTCCCTGCAAAGATTTGTTACGCACAAAAATCTGCATATGTTCAGCAGCAATACAAAGCTGGGAGTAGGTGGAGTTTGGAGTGGGTGGAGTTTGGAGTGGGTGGAGTTTGGAGTGGGTGGAGTTTGGAGTGGGTGGAGTTTGGAGTGGAACAGTGCTCTCTAAGCTTTGAGACCTTCCCTTGTCTTATCTTATCAGTGCACTATGGGTACTACTCACGTCATTCACGATGCACTCCAGCAGTTCGAAGATAGCCATGGACCGTGACGCATCCCCAAATGCTGTTGGAAAATGACAACATCGGCTTCATTTGACAGAAGCACTGACAGCAAATGTTAACAGTAACATGGACCACAAACAAGTATAGAAAGACTAACAAACAGAGATCAGGGATTTCTGTTGGGAAGGCAATGAGGCAGAGCGTTGATTACAAAATATGCCCCCAGTTCAATTCAGTTCAGGCCAGCTTCTGTTATTGGAGATCATCCTACCGGATATTTCATCAACGGTAGAACATCGAGTGTGATGTCTTTCAAATTTGTTGAGATATCTGTTGGTGATATGTACATGAAGCTTGACAGCAGTGAACTGCTGACCACCACCTGTACATGTACATGTGTCACAACTTTACACTTCAGCCTCCTTCCTGCAAAATTACTGCCCTGAACACAAATTTCCATAACGCTCAGTGCTGTTACATGTACATGTGCTTTTTGGCTTCAAATGCACACGATTTCAGGGTTCTCCCTAGGATTTTTTTTAAACTGTGGGGGATTTCCATTGTCGAAGCCATGGCATGGGGTTCAGGGCCCGCCCAAGGGCCCCCGAAATTTTTTTGGACTTAAGATGCTCTCAGCTGCATTTTAGAGCATTTCCTTTTTTTCTCAGGAAAAAACATAACATGTTGTAAGTTCTGCGAATGGTTTGGTATAAAATTTTAACCTTCGTAAATGCAGCCCGACTCGCATATTGAGCACAGGGCACAGAGAAAACACACATGCGCCCGGGTGTATGTACGATGCCCATGACAGAAGTTCAAATTTCATGCGACACTGGCCACTAGTAACGTTTGGTGCCCATGCACATATACATGTAATGTGTGCAGTGTGGTCGCCGACGCATGGTGCACAATGCATGTATTATGTAGGTTACCTATAGTATGTACATGTACATTGAAAAATGCAGGATTATTAGCTGCTTTTTCATCTTTATTTTACGGACATGCAATCTGCATTTATGTAAGATAATTCTGAGCCATACCATCAAAATTATAATGAAAAAATGGGTATAGGCCCGCTTTTGTGTATCGGGCAGAAATAATTGCATATCGGGCCTGATACGCAAGTTTGTACCGGTACGTGGGGAGAATCCTGGATTTAATGGTCGCCAAGGATGACAAGTTTCAGGCACCAAGCTGGCCCAAACAAAAATACTCATCTGGCACGCATCCAGAATGTGGTGCGAATGTCAATCACGGTACACCATGTGTTGGATGGCAACGTGCAAGGCAACCTGTACTGTCACAACTCTGTCTAGAATACTGTTCTTTTCACTGGCCCAAAATGATCTAGTGATGGAGTGACATAACCACAGGTCACACTCACCGTTAAACAATAGTGTTCCATGTCAAGCGCATGCACACGCCTCTACAGAATGCAGGGACTGCTAACTGCCAAAATTGGAAGATTTCTTTGTCGCCTTCGATATCCCAAAGAAAATCAGGTGGAAAACACCATCAAGACAGAGATGTGACAAAACAATTGTTGACTGCTGTAGTTTGGGATATGATGTTTTGAAAACCTACAGGGATGCACACTGCTGGAGGTGAATGTACAGATCACCGAGCATGAGATATCACCCTGCTGAGCCTACATGTACAAGGTCTATGGGCTTGAGGAATCAACACAAAGGAGGCATGCTTGTGTCTTCACCAGCAGAGTGACCTACAGTTCCAGCAGAAAGTCTATCCCCTCCGTAAAGAGAAAGGGATGGCGTGGCTTCACTTTGGAGCAATGTCCCTCTGGTAGTAAAACACAATTTGTGAGGAAAGATTCTGGTGCGTTTCGCATGGGAGGTGCTGATCATGTAACCCATTTATGTTAACATATACATGTACATGCCTCTGCCTGTGTGCCGTACACTGAATTTTCACCATCCTAGCCTGTCCTTTCTTTGCTGGTGAGGGGTGCGGAATTCTAAAGTATCACTTACTGCTGATGGGCCTGCCAGGAGGTTTACAACTACACTTCTGGGCTGAACTGTCATACGGCCGGCCAAAGATCTGACAGATCTCCTTATCATCCGGTGGTGGGATGGGATACCGTCCAATGGCCATCTCCACTAATGACAGACCCATGCTCCAGATATCAGACTGCACTGTGTAATGGATTCCTTGTAATCTCTCAGGCTGCAGGGGGGGAATAAAAAAGAGACATTGTCAGTATTTACTATTTATTATTTTGTCTATTTTGCAATGAGTATCAGAGGGAACAGCAACGCCAAAGATCAATCAGTGATTATCTGTAAACCACCGGTCCATTTTTTCTGGTACCAAGGATGCATTCCTGTACACAGGATACCAAGCGAAATTGGCCAGCAGTTGAAAAAAGTTACCCATCAAATTTGACAGATACAGTACTATATAATTTGAAACACTGCCAACTGTGCCCTAAGTGGTGAAGAACATCCCCGATGAAAATACCCAAACCTGAGGGGCACTTTGGACACCTAGACAATCGTCGCAGCAGAGAGTGATCTGCATTGACGTTAAGGGCCTCCGCTCAAGCCGCTGCATTCATCAAACTGCAGTCCAAACCCACAGACACAAACAAAAGCCATTCCAAATTTCTTGCCAGTGGTTGGAAATATCACATACAGGTATGCCCACAGGAAATACATGTACCTGAAGCCTCTAGCTGGCAGATTCCTTGGACGTGATTTGAATTTCCAACCAAGGCCAAGTAAACCCCCTTCCCTCCCTTGGCTAACAGATAAGCTTGATTGATTTCACCAACCAGAGCATCAACTGATGCACAAGCTTGATTAGCTGGAGTCCTACTGCCACTCCAATGCAATCAGAGGGTTTACATGTCTGACACCCTGTGCAAACACTTGTAAAAACACTGAAAAGTACAATGAACCCTACAGTCAGTGACCGGAACTAACACTGGCATTCCTTAAAGGTTTTTATAGCACGTTCACAGGCGGAGCTGTGGACAGAATGAAATCAACTTTACTCATAAACTCTCTACCAAGAACCTTCCTGGCACCGGTATGAAAAATCCAACACTACTGTTAAAAGGAAAACAACATCTGACACATCCATTGCACTACAACAAATCAGGGCCCACTTTCCTGGAGCGGCTAAACAGTTATCAAAAAAGTCATGCTAACCTGAAGCAGAAAAACTGGCTAACCTTAAGCAGAAAAACTGGCTAACCTTAAGCACTATTTCATGGCTGTGCTTGGCATGGTTGTTCTAAAGGCTGCGCAAAGATAGATATTTCTATTGTTATGTGATTAAGTTCAAGCAAATTTTCCTCCAGGGTTGGCATGCCTTTGACTGTGCTTCCTGCTTTTAGTCTCCCTGAAATCTGTTAGCGTGAATTTGTGTGCTAACCAGCGCTGTAAAACTGGACCCAGGACATCAAAACTCACCTGCAGCTTGAGTATTAGTCGCATCCGCTCTCCTGAGCCGGTCTTAAACGCACGTTTCAGACCGGCCAAGCACATATTTATTCGCTAAGTTAAGTGCGAGCAAGCACAGTGCTCATGCACACAGGTGCGTTCACCCCGAAATAATGAAACAGTCGTACAATTGCAGAGCCGTAATATGACATCATCAAAACAGGCTTTTATTGGATGCTCCCGATGACTTTTGTTTTCAAGTTGCCTGATATGAAGGACTTCAACTCAAACGTTTGATGTCAGCAGCAATCTTTATTTAGTTTTAACATAGGGTTACATTTCATAAAAAGTGAAATTATGAATCACCAATGTGATTGATCTTTAAAATACTTCAAAACTTAATCATGGATTTTGCCAGCTTAAAACAGTGTAACGAAACTGGATAACTGAGTCAATACTTTTGTACGATTTACCATATTTTGCATCAAACAAAATTACTGTGGGCCAGTAAATGAAAAGCCAATACAGATGGCGATCATTTACGGGCACATGACAATTTTGGATTGTCGCACACTATACAATCAAATCGGACTAGTCAAAACAAATGCAGCCGTAAGAAATGCTGCTGCAGAACATGCATTCATATCAGCTCCACACGCCAAAGAGATAAGGAAAAATCCATCCAGCTTACCGACATGTAGGACCTTGTCCCGACGAAGGAGTTGGCCATGGAGTCAATGAGCTGACCGCTCACCCCAAAGTCGCACATCTTGATCTCTCCTCTGGAATTGACCAGTATGTTGGAGGGTTTGACATCTGTGGATGGCAGGGGGAAGAAAGCCAAATCTCAGTCTGATAAGATTTTTTTTTAAGTTTGCAGGGTTGAGTCAAGCAACGGCAGTAAGTTTGCAGCAATTCTCTTTGGTGATTTTGTGAAAGTCTGAAAAGATGGTTCTTTTTTGAAATTCACGAAAATGAGTTCCCCAAACTTCCCTCAGTTCTTTTGGCAACCTCAAAAAAAGGAATTGCTACATGATGCTACCGCAAATTCCCGCTTTGCCTTAGCATATTCTCATCTACACCAATCTGGTGATGAAAATTTGAAGCCACTACTGCACGGGCAACACACTTGCTTACATGTAGGTTGTGTCAGAATTATTTGACTGCGGCTTGGAAATGTACACATCTTTGTGGAAAGGGGCTACAGCCGACTATCATAGAATCATGGGCAATTTCAAGCCACAGCCAAGCAATTTGGACAGGGCCTTTCATTTTACCACAGAGGGCAGAACAAAAAGGGAACAGAGATGTTTTTGTTGCTTCGGTGGTCAGTATATTGTCCTCAGTGGTGGAACCAGCAGGAAATACCGGTGACCTGCTCGCTCCTGTGCATGGGCCTTGTCCAAATATTAGATGCCTCTTCTTGATAAGATGTCCACAAAGTGGCCAAAAAATAAGGGGAATAAAATCAGCTCTGCTTTCTATTGCATGACATCTGGATACCGGTAGATAGGAATTTTTTTCCAACTTTTTAATACCACTTCAATGTGCAGCTACTGGTGCAGTTGGTGCAAAGTGATTACAAATAACAGCAAGAAAGGTCAGGTGGCATTTGTTTCAAATAAATGAAGAAAGCTTTATAAGGGTACTAGACGCATGCACAATCAATAAATAAACCTGCCGACCCTTTGTGCCTCAAATTCAAACTGCAATAGCCACATTTGTTTTCTTTATTTGCAATTTGACATTTTCCCCAAATGTCCCCCCCCCAAAAAAAAGCTTTTGGTTGAGCTGTAACAAAGTAGGTTTAGCAACAAGACGTAGAACTTTATCTTTTTTTGTCTAATGCAAGTACATCTCACGAATGCATATAAAAAGACTGATGAATGCGGTGCCACCTCAATATAAAATCTGTCAGTCTGCCCTCCAATCTGAAAAATGATGAAGTCACATCTGTACACAGCATATTAAACATGCTTGTGATAACTTGAGAGAAAACGCTCATGGAGAGAATGACACATTAGTCAAGAAGCTGACAGAAACTCCCGAGCTATATGTATGGTACACGTAATTCCTACATTACACGTATATGCATCTCAACAAAAAACCTGTCAAAATTGCCCACACACACCACAGTGTTAGTAATGTCATTTTGTTACACAAGAAGCTTTCAGTGAGACACCATTTTCAAATTAGGCAAGGCAACAAAATGACATCCATGTACAGTACATGAACATACTAAGAACGTACCGTAATTGTAAGAGACAAAATCTAACACATTTGTCAGAGCAATATTGTTGAATAATACATTAGGCGAGGTACATGTACCGTACCGTACACGTACATGTAGTACATTGACACTGTGCCGGTACATACCGAGAACATGTACGCTTATTGGTTTGTATTTGTGCAGACCACATGCATTTTGAGGACATAAAACAACAATAATCATATCATTTGCAGTCCAAGTATACATGTACCGGTACATGTCCAGGTTATCCTAAGCAATCCTAATTGTCCCCACAATGGTCAGGCAGACATGCCTACACAAAAGCACATTTCAGCAGCTGATTGTGACAACTCCATTCAGTTCCCTCTTGACACACTGACAGGCAGTCGTGGATTGATAGGCAATCTCATAATGATCGGGAGTGACGCACTTGGACATTCATGTAATGGCGTGTGCTATGCAACCGACAATGCGAAGGATGAACATGTACCTATGCATGTATGCCACTTGGACAGCATGTGTCCTGCGGGATGAATGACGTGCATCCCACATGTACAAGTACATGTCTCCATTAGGCTAAAAGCCAAAATACTGAGCCAAACAGGTACATGTAAGTCGTTATTTTAAATAGGGGGCCAAATGTGTGACATGGTGGTCAAAATTTCAAAATTGTCTGAACAAATTCAAAACTTGTGAATGTGTAATTGATAAAACATACATGCAATAAATGTAAATGATTTTTGCTTTGAATAACTACTTGACGCGTACAGACTCAATTTGTGCAGTGGTGCAGGAAATTATTTGACGTGTAACAGAGAAACCAAATATGATGGTTCTATGCATGCCATTTTTGGTTAGTAAAGGTTTCTTTTCAACTGTTGCCGATTTCGTTTTGAGTGCATACCATACATGTACATTCTCATCACAAGTTGTTTTTTCTAGATATTGTTTCAGGTGGCATAAAAATGGGCAAACATTTTCCCCCAAAATTCACTTTTTGGCTATATTTTGAATTATTTTGTAAAGTTTCATTTGGTTTAACACAAAGTTGCTTAAATAGCCAATATATGGCACAGCTCATAGTTATGTATGCCATTCAGCTTGTGCACCTTTGCCAGAAACATTAAGTGTTTTGAAGTTTTTAGTTTAAAGAGCTTTACGACTCATTTCACGTGTAACAGAGAAACTGGTTTCTCTGTTACACGTCATGACATCGTTAACGGACATTAGCATACAGGTAAACTCACAAAATGAAAAATGGCGACGACGACAAGCGTTTCCGATTCGAAGGGGAAAAAGGTTTCCTTTCTTCCATACGCTCATTTTTATTTGTAAGTTTTAAGTGGCCATCATGCTCCTTTTTTCAGCAAATACGTTAATTTTCAGGTAAATTTTACCTTCATGTCTGGAGAAGAAACCTGTAGCCCGTAACTTTTTGTCACAGCGTAAAGTGTGAGTAACAAAAACTTCGATTGAAATTTCTCGCCGATGAAGGAATGGCGGGAACTTGGCATGTCTATGTCATGTGACGATCACGTGACAGCGCACACAGGGTTGCAATATGATCCCAACTCGGGCGAACGTTGGAAGTTGCATGAACTTTTTTGTTAACAACATAACGATTTTGCGAGTAACCAAAATATTTTTTGACGAGAATTGACAGGGATATCTTCAGAAATGTTTGGGATCTCAGACACACGTTAGTAGGAGGTATTTGGGGGAGTGCTTAGAGTTGATATTTTAGGTTTTGGAAATGATTTGCAACAGCTTTTTGTTTGTTTTTAACAGCCAAAAATGATTTTCACTTCGTAACAACTGGAGGAACGAAATGTTACGTTGTTATATCAGATTATGACTACACCTGTTTTGTCAATTAAAATGAATTCCATTTGGAGATTATTCGATATCATAATTTACCTCTCTGTTGATAGGTTAGTTAGAAAATAAATGATTGATTTGTTTTGCCAGTGGTATGAAATGTCATATCAAACAGGTCATCAAAAATGTCACACTAAATACCGAAAAAACAGTGAGAAACGATGAGGTTTTTCCCCTTGCAATTTTTGTGTAACTCAACTTTTTTTAATGTAAATGAATTTAATCAAGACATATTAATTGACAAATACATATGAAAATTAAATGGGAAGGTGAAACTAGTCTTCTTTTAAATGGTCATGATAATTGTGATGTCCCTGAAATACACATTGGCCCCCATATTGAAATAAAGACCTACGTACGTGTACATATATGTACACATGCTGTATATGTACAGTAGAAATTTCCATTCAACTCAGATATTACGTGCCTGTACATGTACATTGTACAGGTTAGTACCGGTGCGGTACATTAAAGTGTAGCCGCAATATTTTTCGGAGACAGTTAAATTCTGCAATTTTATACTCTTCTTCAATGTATGAAAATTAAATACACTGAAAGGTACATGTACAGTTATCTTTTTTACATTTGGAATTATCCATGCTTTCCTAGACAATTTACACGTACAATGCTGTTGATGTGATGCTCCCGAGGGAAGACATGGTCCAGTGCATAGGTTTTCCTATTCAAATAGAGAATTTTGAATTTACTCGCCAAAACATTTCGGACAAATTAATTGCCGAAAAAAATAATTCAGGCCAGATGTCTTAACCACTTGACCACTGACCTACCGAGTCAGATGTACATGAACAACAGCAGAGGGCACCGCAAACTACTCGTATTTCCAAAGACATACCAGAACTTTGCGTCTGCACTTGACGAACAGGAGGTCGTGGGTTTGAGTCCCATCCTAGTAAGCTTGTGAATTTTTTCGCAAGCTCTTGGACAATTCACTGAACACACAGTACTACGAACACACATCCGTGACGGGCAAAACCCACACTTAAAAATTTACATCATCTCTCCCCAACGCAAAGTACATCTTTGGTAACGGCTCACTGAATATTTGCCTCTGCTCCATACAGCATATCAGTACATGTGGTTAACACTGACCTTCCACAAGAATTACATGTACATTTGATACATGCAGGGGTAATCTCTAGGGCATCCCTGTATTTGCAACAATGTGTGCTTAAGCACCCAAACACCGGACTTCAAAAATGAAATGGGGGAAAAACAAAATCATGTCACTCCAAACCTTGTTCAAATAGAAAAGTAAGAGTGAAATGGAATGAAACCATACTGTTGTCAAATGTGACTTGGTCCATGGGGTTTGGAGGTCCTGGAAAGAATACACATCATGTGCACAAAATCTTTATCAGCTATTGGTATATTTACATGTAATTGTCTGCAATATGTTGTACAACTTTGCACCTGTTGTGTGCAGGTTTGGAATGAGTGTGCATGTGCATGTATGAGTTTCTCTGCCATTTGCCACAAATGGCAGAGATTAATGGTAATGCATTGGCACAACTTTATTATTTGTCTATCAATACACAAAAACACAATATAATATACTACATGTGTAGTTTGCCAAAGATTATGGAATCACCTGTCTGCCTAGCCAGGCTTAAGTCAGTGCCTAAAAATAGTCTGCATTGCATATACATGTACGTGCGCCTAAAGACAGAGAGGCAACTCACAAAGGGAACATCTCTCCTTGACTTCTGAGATTGTACATGTGGTTTCTTCAACAAGCACCTTGCCTGAATGTTCACATTGGCATTTCTCTTCATATTTCCACAGCTTGAAAGAACCCACGCCATCATTGTGTCAATGTACACAAACACGAGTCATGTGTCATCAAGCAAGCAAGGTTCGAATTTTGCAGAGGACTGCCGAACTGTGTCCAATGAATTTGATGTCAGTTTTGTGCAGGCCATGACGGTACAAGTCCGGTGGTCTAGTGTTACTGGCCAGCGTTATTCTTTTGGAAAACACTGGAAAGTGATTAAAGTCAATCAGGCAATGTACATGTACATGTATCATATCACCAGGTATTGGTAACAAATATCCTTCCCCTTGCTCTCATCAACATCCGATGCCATCCTTCACCACAACGGCCTTCATTTCATCCACGATTTTGTTTGTCAGCCTTAAGATTCCAATGATTTACAGCCGGCAGTCATCACCGGGCCATTATAAATCAAGATACTCCTGAAAAACTACGAGCAGACGTAATGCATGCCTGTGTGTGCACGTGCTTACGTGCCTGGGTTGACGTCAATGCAGACGAAGCATTACCTTCAGCCCCAGACGATCCAGTGTGACTTGGGGGATAGTGTCAGGTTTTTATGTACCCATGAGTGAATATTGTGAGAGTGAGCCAGGCACACCGCGACAGTCAAGGGCAATGCACTAACCTGTACCCTTTCCCAATGAATACTAATCTTGGTGCTACTAGAGTAGGGTAGAATTAATCTGGCAAAAACTAACAAAGTGGCTATTGTTTATGTCATTTAGGGCGGCGGGTGAGCCAGCAGATGTTCCTTCAAGGCACATTCTGATGTGTCTTTCAAAAAGAAATCTTGCCCGGTATTTCTAAATTTCTAATTTTACTCTGTGAACAGTTCACTCAGCATGTACATGAACACCTCCTCATCTGCACACTCATATTGAAATTTGATGAGTTGAGATGAGTTTTTCAAGCAGACATGGGCAATGTCAATATTTTTTTCCCGACGGAGAAGAAAATATTACAATGATCTTGACAATGCACTTCTTTAGGATTATTCCGCACACATGTACATGTACATACCAGTATATTCACTTACCACTTACATGTACCGGTATTTCAAACACTTTACGTTGCAACAAAAGCCATGACTTACAATCCTTTAACGCATATTTTCCACGACTGGCTGTTCTTTTTTTTATCACACAAAACAAGATTCTCCTTTTAGCAAATGTCAAAGGCAGAGCCCTTGTTACACCAGATTTACCCAGAGAGTAAATGGAAAAGATCCCTGGCCTCGGCTGAAATAAGATCAGCCAAGGCAGGTACATGTACATCTACGTGGGAGGGATTAGAGATAAGGGCATGACATGGACACAAGACCTGGGAGGAAAGCCCACAGGAATATTTGGAGAAGTCCACAGCAGTGATGATTTTTGGATTTGATTTCTTGAGGTGCTTCCACTGGTGTAGGGGCAGTGCTTTCAAGGGGTGCATACGAGTACTTCAGCAGCATTCAGCATGTGATGCATGCGTTTAAGACTGGCTCAGGGGTACAGTCGCGACTAATGCCTAAACCACAAATGCATATTTATTCCCATTCATACATACCACAGCACGAAAATTAGACAAAAAAGTGCTTGGACAAAATGTCATCACACAATCAATTATGCTCTGCTATTACCAGCTTTTGATCTGCCATATTATATAAAAGCTAGAGTTGTAACGTGCAGTGTCAAGGGTCGAAATTAACTTTTTTCCTTGTCCTACCAGAACCACACACGCAGCCGCATTGAGCAAACCTTGTTAGGGCGCACGCTGCGATGATTTGTTTTTTTGTTATTTTTGCCCGATCGGGCAGGCCATGTCATAAATTTGCTTGCTTGAATTGGATTAACACTTACCAAAGATTTCTCAGAATCCACATTTATTATGGTTATTTGCCTACTGCATACATGCAGTCTTTTATTACGCCAAAAAAATAGTTGACTTGTGCTGTGCATGCCTTCAAAAATTGGGTAGGTAGGTCGAAACATTTTTTTGTTCGGGGCAATTTTGTGCTGATTGAATGGCATCAGTGGGGATGACAGACTCCAAAAGTATCTCAAAAAGAGATGAACACCTGTCTTAATCTATGTAAAAATTTTTACATACGGCAATTCACAAGAAAATTTTGAACAATTCACACAATCACAACGGTAATCATGACAGCAAACTGACCAACAATGTCTGTGTATCGCGTGGTAAGCGTGCGTGATGCATCCAGACCAGTGGGCGCTAAACTTTGTGCCACAAGCAGAACAACTTAAAATTACACTCATGAACACAGAAAATACAGACATAAATAAGAGACCAAGTTCTGTGAATTAACTCGCAGAAAACCTCTTCCAACATACATGTAACATCAATGTCTTTCCGGCCTGCAGCCTTTTGCATTTGCGATGTGTACGGCCGATGAAGAGTGTTTATGTACAGTGCATGTACAGTACAAAGTGGTACCGGTTGCTACATTTCCATCACGCATTCTTTTGCAGGGGTGCGGCACGATGGGAACCAGAGCAGCTTTGTTTATTGCATAGAGCTTCGCGCAAGTGTTTTCACCACTGTGACAGTGAAACATGAATGTTTGCGACGCCCCAAGAATTATGGGGCGATTTCACATATATGCACACGGCCAGTGATGAGCGATCAGTCTTGATAAATAATAAATCGGACACCATAATCCCATATATTGTGTTGATATTTTAACAGCTGTTATTGATATGTAGGTCAGACAATTTGTCCGGGCATCTTTGATTTTGTTCGGACAAACACAATAAATGCTCGGAAAATGTCCGATGTCCGACCGTAATTTCACGCTCTGCATACCTTTTTTTAGTCAGTCAAAAGACCTCAATATACATGTATGATAGATTTCTAACAATTTTGTTCTAGAATTTTGCTTTCATTTTCCCAAACACCCTGTCCATTTTATGGTACATTCCTTGTGCAAGTTGTCCAGAAAAGTATCCATACAATGCATAGGGACTTGACATGCACGTGGTGCGTTTTGTGTGCCGCATCCCTCACAGACCCTTGACCATTAGGGATGGACTAAACTGTCTCGTATCCAGGCACCAGAGCATTTTTTATACTTGAGCATTACCAAATCTGAATGGGCATTATTAAGACAGCGTCACGTTCAGCATTGTTGAATAGGGAAACTGTCCCAGGTATTTAGGAATCTCGATTAAAATTTCAATGAAACTGCCCAAGTACATGTATGAACTCCGTTTTTTTTCTGGGCAGCTAGGGTGCCCTTTCCAATCTGAGCTGTAGAGTAAGCCCCACAAGTCAGTCACAAGTCACAACTTGTCAGAAATCAAATGAAACCACAGTCAGCATTCCTTGGTCACTGTTCGCCCCTGATACTCCCATACATGTACGTACTGTGCCATTTGGCTTGTGACTGGCTAGATTATGACAATGCCTCTTGTGAATGTCACATCTCCATGTAGGTTCTTTGACAACAGCATATTTCTGTGACCGTGGACACTCATCCAAGGACTCCATGCCATGGATATCAAGTTCCCTGGGTGGAGCCTTTCTTTCTTCTAACCTACTCCACAACAGGCAATCAGATAATGACTTCTGACATTCTCAGTACTTCGGGGAAAAAAACACAAACTGACGAATGACAAAGACATTGATAAACCGGCAAAGTGGACAGCATCGTTGCTGCAAAGCCAGACCCCAAAAAATCACAAATACACTAAAGCTCACCTCGGTGCATTATGTCATGCTTTTCTCTGAGGTAATGTAACCCTCTCAAAACCTGCAACACAAGAGGGAAATAGGACAGAAAAAATTCAACAGTTCACATTCACTGAATATACTATAAACACTACAAACTTTACAAGCACTTGTTCTGTTTATACATGTGACTAAAGACCACATATTTTTTTAAACAAACTTAACAATCATTGTGTAACATGGTGACCTCCTTTTGTTATCTACAAATGTACGGTACATGTACATTCAATATAGAGAAGGGGAAAATTGTTTTCAAAGGGAGCAACGTCTACTGGTATTTTCCCCTTACATGTAATTCATTTCTTTGTTCCAATTTCCGAGTAGTGGACAGATTGGGGGAGCAGTGATTTTTTTCCAGAGGAAGAAGTATTGAACCCCGCCTCCTCCCCCATGAGTGTATGACTACACTCCAGTGCATGTACGTTATCTACAATGTCGGCATTCAGAGGAGCTACATGTAGCAGTCCAAGGAATCAACTCTATGGAGGTTCACTCACCGCGACTGTTACTTTACCCAGGATTCTTTCTGGTATTCTGTTGTGCTCCGCTTTCTTCATGACCAAATCTAGCGAACCACCGTCCTGCCATTGAACAAAATTACAAGTCACATTTACTTGGTTACAAGACAAACTAAGCACCACAGTATTAGACTTTGTTGAAAAACTGTGCACTGTACAGTACATAGGCCTACATGCACAAGTCTAAATATTACATGTGCATATTGCTGATACACGCCCACATTAATGCAAAAGTGCTTCGAATGAAAATGATAGTCTGCTACAACTTCAATGAAGTGTACAGTGCACGGTTGGATTATCATACATACCGGTATACATGTACGTACTTTTATACCTGGGAGAGTGTAGGAAGCACAACACTGTTAAAAAATGGTTTGTTTCATTCATACTCTGTGTTAAATGGAGAGTGTAGGAATTTGCTGGGTCTAATACATATACCGGTATTATGGTAAAAGAAAGAGCGTAGTAGCATCACAAGATATCACCAGATCAACACAAGACCTCCAGGCATGTCAGTTGGTACTGAGGTCAGCAAGCCTTTCAACTGACCAGCAGCAAAGGGATTCCTTTGTCACTGTTCTGCCACTTCAACACTAGTGACTTGTCTTATGACGGTATGGACTACGTGTACACTGGAGAGCACTTTACACATCTGTAGTATGAGGCAGCGCGGACATCTGGGGTTCTCGCAAAATGGCAGGTATCGCACTGGTGAAAACAGTGACCACGGTGACGTACACGTACGCACGTACCAGCCAATCTGAGGATCGGGTTACATAATCTTTTCTTTGATCAGTCCGTGCGCGCGCTCGTTGCAGTTGTTTTCAGCGGAATGATGTGGTTGTTACCTGCAATTTTGTGAAACTCCCAGATGTCCGCGCTGCCCCGTACTCCAGCTAGGAATTTTGACCTTTTTCTGACCTGTACCACGTGTACTCCTACTCAGTGCAATAAAAAAGTACAAGTAAGGGTTACACTAGGGCATTCCCCAACCCAAGTGGTAATGATATTTTGTTCTTGGGATTTCACTGCTGCCTAAAATACTGGCGCGCACATGGTTACATTGGAACATTTGTATTCCTGCAAATAAACATGCTAGTGTGTGTTTATAATTGTAGTCTCATTTCAAGCTGCACAAGTGCACGACATACATTACTGCTCCCACACCGTACAGTAGTTGTGGGGACATACAGTACACTCGACATTTCACCCACAACTTGGTTCAAAGTTCCCTAACAAAAGAACTTGTCCCCTGAACGCGGTGAATGCCTACCTGTACATACATGGACAACCAAATACGAGCACAAATGCACCTGTAACAAGCCACTGGAAAAACTCAAAAAAGAAAACCTCCAGTCATGAACTCATGAACCCGTGAACTGGTAGATGAGGTATAGCATTAAAAAAATACTGGTATGTACATGCACATGTACAACTATGCAGAGCTTCCATTACGTGCCTATTGGTGTATTTTACGCGATGAAAATGGAGAATATGAAAATAACTTAACGTAAAAAGCATTCAATTTGACCCTCAATACTTTAAAAATGCTACGTTTTTTACTGTAAGATGTCAAATACCGGTACATTGTAAGTGTAACTGTTTAGCCGTATCATGCCACTCAATCATGCCGGTACTTCGTCCTCACGGCTTGATGGGAAGCCTTCCACTTGAATGACTGAGCACTCGCTCGAAGTCGCTTGGCGCAAAGCACGGCGACGTGCACGATGTCTCACTATAGCAAGCGTGTACGTGTATATGTGCAATACAGTGTGCTGCGGCGGTACGGAATGCAGCTGTTCATGTGAATGGCGCCTGCGCGGTGTGCACTTTGGATTCGATTACATCAAATTGGTACCGATCAAAGCATTGTTACGCCTTGCGTGTAGCACAGCCCAGAGCACCATACAACGCCGTCTGATGCATTGATAAAGTGATCGATCGTTCAAAAGTAACCCTCTCTCGGCGCACACTACTGTTGTCAAAATGGTGTACAGACAATTTAAACTGTCGGAGCTCTTCCGCAAAACTAGCCATGACATCGACAATGATTCGCCTTCCAATGTCGTCAGGAGCATCCTCGCCGATCTTATTGAGCTTGTTTTATGTTTAAGATGTCAACCAAATCTCATGTAGTGAGTTTGATTTCATAATCATTTATTAGAAGACATAAAAATACTCCTTGCTTTCACTCCATGAAGTGAAACACTTCCAGATTTCTTACCTCAGGAGTTGCAAATACTCCTTTCTACAAAAGAAGTGAGTATAATACTCACTTAAGGAAAGCCCTGTGTATGTCTGTCTACTCAGTTGATACACCTACATGTACATGTACATGTATCCCTACCATGCAACAGGCTGGCTGGAGTTATGTATACATGTACATATACATGTAAGTCTTATCCATGTTAGCTGTACATGTACCGGTAGTCTGCAGTAGCTAGCAATCACACACACATATATGAGAAGTGGCTATAACGGCCAGCTGGTACACGTACTTCCAGTACATACATGTACATACAGTACAGGTACTGGTCCACGCATTTCAAACTGTATCTGAATAATTTGGATGAAGCCTCGTACAGCCTAACCTGTTGCTAGGGTCTTGGCCCCAAACATCTTGGAATTTTCAAACTCAAACCTGTCTTAGGCACTAAGAGTTCAAATGTACCTGCATGTACAGGTGTCGAATTTTGTGGGGTAAAATAGGGACCCCTGGGCCCAGCACCTCATAAAGTGTATTGAAACGGAACACCTTACGAGACTGACACAGTACCGGTAAGAAAACTGAATGAACCGCATGTTTTGTGAAACATGAACTGTTTTGAAAGTTATGCCATACACGTACTTGTGCACACGTAAACTTGTACATGAACAGCACATTGCAACTGGAACTGAACCCTACGCAAAATGACTGGGGAAAAACTGTGAAAAGAATTCCCATCCACACTCACAATTTTTTCTCACTTGTGAAAAATGGCTGTGGACATTTTGCCCACCTTTGAAAATACATGTATGTCCCGCTGGTGTAAAAAGATGTGAGAAATTTTCTCACTAGTGAAGTAAGTTGTGAATTTCCTTTTTCACAAAGGGGAAAAAAGTGTGAAAATCTGTCCTCTTTTTGAGGTTGACTTTCAATTGCCATGTACGTGTACATTACATGCACATGTATGTGTGAATACCAATCTCAACTCTCAGAGAAAATTTTATAAGCATGTGTACTCAGCTGGAATTAAATACGAATGAAAAAAGTGCACTTGAAAATGTCAACTGATACATATACATGTACCTGCACGTACATGTATCTTTTATCTTAAAAAAAAAAAATTAGAAGATATGCTGCACGACCAACATTAAAATCAATAGCCTCAGTCTACCAATCCAGTTGGTATTGATACATGTATCATCCTTGGTGCACCGGACTACCGGTATCTTTGAAGAAAATGACCATGATTCTTTAAGAATGAAATCCCAGTCTGTCCCATGTTCATGTACATAGCATGTATGTACGTTTAGCACAAGTACAGTAACGATACACAGTTTTAAAGGCATCAGCTCAATATCTGCACAGTATAATCGTTCAACTTTGTCGAGTGGCTACGGTACTGAGAAAGCACATATATGTACATGTTCATGTACATGTGCAGGTATTTTGCATCTACCGGGTACATGTATCGAGGCTCATGATCAGCCATGCAGGTTGCTCAAAAAACTTGGATGTGCCGTGTTTTTCAACGACATGATTGTCCTACTGAATGATACCAGACATCTGCTGAACAGTCACATTCAGCAGTTCAACAGATGACGTCAACTACACCGTGCATGACTAATGCTCAAATCTGCATGACTGCCATGGTTGCAGTGTGTTTTAAATACATGTAGAATACGTGTACGCAAAAATGTAACAGTTACATGTAGTTTGGAACTACATGGAACTATAATGATCTTGGGGCTCCGTTTCTTCACACATGTACCAGTTGGTAGTGCATGTACATGCACTTTACCCCAGACTCCACGTCCAAAAGTTGTGGCTGCAACCCCCCCCCCAAAAAAAAGTTGTGTGCATGTAAAAATAATTAAAACATTTGAGTCGATGAATAAATTTCATCAGCATTATTTTATGGGTCATTCTGCCTAATTTCTCACACGCATACATGTACATATGCATTCAATCCCATTCAACGGCCATTTGAAAAACCTCCATGTAATATTGTGAGTAACAAACAAGGAGTGACTACATGTATTTATTATGTATATTAAGATTTAAGAAAAACTACAAAAACTGAAAGCAGTTTAAGCCTATCATTGACACTAAATCCCCAGGGACTTTTCCAGGTACCTGTCAATTCCCAGGTTAGTCAACTATTGACACAGTGTTGGCACACACCATTTGGTTTGACAAAGCTATGATAAAACTGAAGGTAGATGTACATGTGTTTACATTGTATGTACATGTATATGTACCAGTGCATTGGAATTCCGATTTTATTACTCTGCATACATGTACATGTATGTGTACATACCACTTGTACATGTATTTTTATGTACATGAGGGTAGACTGTCACCAGGTTGAGGGGAAAATTTCTTTGGTTAAGACAAATTTGGACTGAGTTGGGGACATTTCTGTGTCCCAATGAATAACATTTGCAGTCCCCAGAAAATAAGTGAAATATCATGTGTCTGACCCCAGACACACAAGAATAACATGTACATGTACCGGTACATGTACATGCAGGCACACGAATATACAATGTATGTGATTGCAGAACATTAGATTATACAATGTAGTGCTGTATGCAGTTAGTATATATGCACATGTACATGCAGATAATGCACCAGCGCATGTGCACATGCACACACATGTACACGTACCTACTGTACAGTACACCTGTACTGCACATTCAAATGGGGCACGGTCTAGAATATGACATCTTAATGATGTTTATGGTCAAGAACATGCAGTTCAACAAGGAACACCACTTCAAATGGATGTTACCCAATTGTGGCCTGTCAGGACAAAATGAGAGTAAAGTCGCATCCCACACTTTCCTATTTTCAGGGTTCACAGTCATATTGAAGTGGAGGTCAATTTTTGGGGGTTTTGTAATCATTGGAAAGACTAACCCGCCTCGTATCTTATTCCAAATATTTTGCAGAATCACATATTTAAAAATGTCATTTTCTCAGCAATTTTGGCGATAGTATTATTCGTGTCGGGTCTGAAATGTTGAAACAATGTTGGGAACAAAGACGCCAAGCTGCCAGAATGATGTACCATTGTAACCTTTTACTTTTACCCAAAGTGTTCCACGTACATACCATTGGAAAGCTCTCTTTCTGCTGAATTCAATAAACACCAATATCTCAGTTTTTGAAAATTCCGACTTTTAGCTCATTTTGTGATGACAGGTCACAATTCTGTATAAATTGAGGATATCAAAATGTACCGTACATTAACTGCCGTAGGTGCCGCACTGGTACCTCACATGCATGAGTTACATGTATTTCTGTACGTATCAACATGTTCAGGCTAACCAATGCACTGCAAAAGCCATGAAATGCATGTTCACAAAATGTACATGTGCAACTCCGTACATGTACAACAGTGGTAGAGCTCGCGAGGGGCCTGTATTTTTTTACAACTACATGTATTCAGGGTAATTAATTATGATTCAAATGACAACATAATTTGTATGCTATCATATACACGCACGTGGGGGTAAAATAATTTTGTCAATCGGATACACCCGGTATGCACCTACCAAAATGAACGACCTTCACTGAGGTGATGAAACAAATAGGGGAGTGCACCACCATGTACATGTACTGTAGTGTGAAGATAATTGCAGAAGTCAGTGGCCCATAAACTGGACAGCCCAGCACCAGCTTAAATTTTCACGGACGTGGGTGTGCGACGTTTTAATCAATACCTGGAAGGTTTAATGTACATGTACACGTACCGTACATCTTTGACAAGACATGCTATTGATTGTTAAACATGCCTGAACATTTCCAGCTGTCTACTGCTTCTAAACCTACAGGCTGTTTCACCTGCATTAGCTTTGCCAGTGGAAATCACGATCAGTGGCACTGCGCAACTGAACTCCTCTTAACCACTTGTAGATGGTTTATTTTGGGCTGAAAATTTACAGTGGCCAAATTTTGACATATGGCCGAATGCCACATACATGTACAGTACCAGTACATTCAATATCAGTTGAGTTCAAGTGTGGCACAAGCATACATGTAGATTATACAAATAAAGAAATCAGTCCAAAAAGTGTAACAGTTGAAATGGTACCTGGGTACACAAGAAGCCTACCCGGTAAGCTTGTAATGAGATGCCTTAGATGGACTTCATAGGTACATTTACCTGGATGAAGAAAAACATGAACGCTACGTACATGTACATGTACTACCGGCAGTACGGTACCTGTACATGTGCACAGTTCCAAGAAATATTCAGGAAGGTTACTGGTATTGCTCAATATTACTGTAACCTCACATCTGTCGGCTCTCTGGAGTACCCACAGAGCAACATTTGCAACCATAACCACCTATGCGTACCGGTAGCAGCCAGGTTCAAGTGCAACACACAAGGTCCGCCTCTGCACACTTCTCCAACTTGGTACCAGTACATGTATAAAGCAAACTGGCAATTAGCATGTTTAAATGTCATTCAGAGGTGAGTCGGGGTGCATCCAACATTTGAACCGTCAGTCACCCGTGCCTCGGTGTGAATGTTGCCAGATCATGTTTGCATGTCCTTCAGTGTGAAGTGGTTAATTCGCAAAAAAAGAAAGAAGTGCCATTAAAGTGGATAGTAAAAAACTGGATTCTATCCAGTTCTTACATGTAAGCGTGACGTCACTTCAGTTTACACCACGTCCACTGCACTTGCACTGCACATACGAGTTACATGTACATACATTGATCGCCGTTTACTTGGAAGTTATTGTGCGACTTCAGCGATCGTCCACTTGGAGCCTGCAAATCGTGGGGCATCCGCCTTTGTGACAATTTCACTTATGAACCGGATATACATGTACGTGTACTTTGGCAAACGTACACTGTATCTGGGATTTCCAGTAAATTCGAGTCAAGTAGTAACATTAATTACAGTACTGTTCTCATTTCAGGTTTTGTTACTCTGGTGACATGGCAACCTCACATGCACATGTACCGGTACACGCAAGTTCAAAACAAAAAAAAAGATGGATATTTATTGTGCATTTTATCTAAGGGTGGCAATTTACCTGTAATTTGAAAAAATGTTCCGAACATTTCCCATACTGTTTTGAATGTGTAAACGTCTCACCCTTACCATGGTGGCACTGAAAACTTTAAACACAACAAATCATAAACAATGGAAATAGCTGACACAGTTCCAGTGATGAATTTCATGGCATTCTTTTGATATGACCAAGCAGTAAAGTGTAATATAAAATGGAAGCCAGCAGCCAATTTCACAAAATGTGGTGTAACTTTGAGCCATGTGTAAGCCTTGCGCCATAAATTTATGCCATAGCTGCACAATTTACTTACGATCAATTTCGAAACAATGCGTACTTGTAGCTGTGCAACATTTGAATAATATTAAATTTCTTGGACGACAAAAATGGCTTTTTAGGATGGCTGTTCCTTTCCAACATAACAACAGTCATCAAACGGTGGTTGAATCACCTCCGCCCACCATGTTGAAAAAGTTGTTGTCTTTTCTTCATCGGAACCGGACAAAAAATCTCGCAGTTTTTTCACTTCCAAACAAGTTTGCTATTACCTTCCACAACAATGTGGTTTGTTACTCCAATAAGCCTTGTTAAGTTCAGCAATGACGAGGCTTAACCAAACACGATAAGCTGGTTAAATCATTCATTGTTGCTTCGTTTGGCACAACTTACACCACCTAAAATGACTGCCTAAGTTACTCCATAATTTGTTGCGTAAGTCACACAGTTAAACAGTGAACAAATTTGTAAAATCGGCTTTCATATGTTGCACAACTTACGCAATAAAATGTGGCCTAAGTGGAATTACGCCAGTACATGAAATTGGCTGCAGATTGCATCAATTTAAACATCAAACCTCTAAAAGGGGTGGTTCTGTTTAAACATTTGGGAAACTCAATAAACAGATTTGGAACGTTTTTCGTTTAAACATTTAAACGTTTTAACGTCTTACCCTTAATTTCTTCAACAGGTCTGACAAGACCAAACTAAATTGTTAAGTTTTATGTTAACCATACAGTTAGTTTGTTTTCCTATTTGTTCATGTACATATGTATGCATCTGTTCGTCTAAGTTCGGGTGTGAAAACTGAGTTAACCAAAAGAAAAAAACTTGAAATGAATTTGTTTTTGTATTAAATATGGTGACATAGGAATACCCAATCAACTGTAACAAGCATGTACCACATCATGATGTAAAAACTACAGTAAAACCTACCTACACGTGTACATGTAAAAGAAAATAAATTGAAAAAGAAATCAGGTTCATTATGAATTTGACAATACTCAGGAGAAAGCAACGTCTGGTCCATTTCATTAGAACTGACACACAGGCACTTAATGCTTCAATTGGATTCTTTCCTTGGAGCAAAACAGCCCGCTAAGGGAGAAGTGAATTTAGTTCTAGAATGCAGCAAACCCACGGGCATCCATTACATTCTGGGCTGCAGCTGACAGGTATACTTTAGTTTCAAATCCCTAGCTTACTCCAAATGTATTTGTCTTTGACATCCTAAGGAAAGGGCTCTTGGACGGACTTCCAACCAGTAAAACTATGTATATGTGAAAGGCTGACAAATAGTTGCCAGAATCACGACGGTTTTGATTCAACACTGGTAGTTTTGTCATTTTACCCTTAATCACGGCGGTTTTGATTCAACACTGGTAGTTTTGTCATTTTACCCTTTTATTAACACTCCCCTTAGACTTATCATTTTTATCACAACTCTGTAAACCAAATTGTTTCAGTCACCTCCTTGACTTCATATTGGGTGGTGATTTTATACAAAGAAAACAGAACTGAATTGAATTGAATGGGCTATCACAATTCCAGGTTAAATTTGATTTGATTACATTAAACTCTGGAACAAGGAAGTAGCACTTATAGCGCTTATGCAAGGTGTGCCAGTGCCACATTTCCTTCATGGATTCCACATGACCCCACTGACTCCGTAACTGACACCAGATTTCAACATGTCACTTGTCTGTGCCACTTGTTCGGTTTCTCTTGTTAATCCTGTCAAGCCAAAATGTACCGCTTACAAACACTGCCAGCATTATGAGAAATGGCAGAATGGTAAAAAGTACTGCTCACAATTGTATACTGAACGGATACACAGTGAAAGGCATCATTGCACCAGGCTTAGGAAGGTGCGTCAAGCCATGGTAAAATCAAAGGTCAACACATTTATTTCATACATTTGTGTGAGGGTGACCTTAAAAATCTGTGCCTGCATTATAGCAAAACACCAACTCCTGTATACATGCATACCATCCATGAGAGACTTACACACTCTCGACACACTAGAACACACAGCGACCTACAGAAAATAATGTTCTATTATTAAACACATGCATCAACCAAGCATGAAGGCAGCCGCACTTGTCATCGAGTTTGAAGGAACTTTGAACATTTTCAAACCTGATGCCAAGAAGAACGATTCACAGCACTGAGTACATGTACCCTGACATTTATTTATACAAAGATCTATCTCTGGCTTGCAACAGTGAGAACTGCTTGATAATTTACTGGCTACTACACTTTGAAGATAGGACATACAGGGGATAAGATCAATGATCAACAGGCATCAACAAACAGTAGAAATTTCTATGATCGCACCATCCCACATACTTGACTGTCAAAAGCGGGAGATGCAATACGACACAGTAAGAGTATCCACTCTGAGCGGATTAAAAGATGACATTTTTTTCGGTACTCACCCCATAGGCACACCGTGAGGTGCGCAAGTACAATGTATGAGCGCGTTTGACGCGAAGCACGCTGAGTACGCGTTAACTAATTTACTCCGGCATGTATGGTCTTTGTGTACACACAGAACGGGCGTAAGAACCTGCTTGTAACCACCCGTCTTTCTTTTCGCTGATTGGGGGCGCACTTCAGCTCGGGGCAGATAGACAAGTAAGATAAATCTATGCGATGTTGACGTTTTTCCACGATGCAGGACAGTGCTTAAATATGAGCCCTCTAGGGGTCCCGGGAGTGTGTACCCTGGGTCTTGCAGGTACTATGATGTGGAATGCAACCGGCAATTTTTTTCGCATGATGCAATGAAACCACACGGTGAATGCACAGCCAAGATACCGGTAGCACTTACAAACTTCTCATCAAACGGCAATGCATATAGTGTTAAATGAACGTGTTGTGTTCAAATAACATCTTTAAGTAGCTATCAGGATGGGTTGTCTTCGAGAACCTTCCACAATCTGTCTCCCTAAATCACAAAAAGCATTATTAAACTTTGCAAGAGAGGAATTTCAGGAAGACCCAACGAGCAGTCTCACCATGTGTTCCATGCAGATGTTGATTTCCCCGTCACTGTAAAAAGCGCCATAGAAGCCGACTATGTATGGAGAATTGCAGTCGTGTAGGACCTTGAGCTCTCGGAAAATCTGATTCCTGATGGCAGGCTTTATTTCTAGACGAATCAACTGCAAACGGGGAACAAAGTAAAAACCCCTGGAGGTGTGATGAGGAGCAAAGTGATTTAGTCTATACAATAAATTGACTTGTCAGCATTTGCCCAACACATTTATTGGTCAATCCAAAACCAGGAAGTGCTTGAGCGGCTTCCGGCAATGCAGTGAGTTCTATTATGTACATGTCAACTCCCATCCCTGGTGCAGCTGTTAGGTGCATGCTAGATTTGCAACAACGATGAACATATTCAAAGCCAAGCCCTCTCTTACCAGTGTCTTTTTTTTTGGCTCACTTGATGTTTTGAGAACCAACAGTCACATCTCAACTCTTTCCTCAATGAATCTTTCTTTCAAATGACAGGTTGGCTAAAGTGCAATACATGGATGATCCCCAAGTCAGTCAGGGCCACTTTTCTTGCTGAGTACTCTCATAACGCTTCCAACTTTTCAGTTTCCAAGTTCTTAAAAACAACACTTCTACTTCAGCTTGCATGCTTTTGGAGGACTGACGGTAGCCCCTTCATCAGATGGCCTTGGGAGGTTAAGATTAATCACCACACCCACTGCCCCACCCATTTTTCTACACTGCCAGCCAGCTTCGCCCAACTCCAATTTCCTTAACCCCTTCCTTCACCTTTCTCGCCATTGTCAGGTTGCTGGGTTTGTGCAGCACTTTGGTGACCACGCCCCCATTGCCCGCCCCTAGCTCGTCCAGCTTTTCAAAGTCGTCCCCGCTCAGCTCCCCGACGGCCAGCACTTTCTCCTTCAGGGTCAGGAATGTCTTGAGGCGCTCCATCTGCGTCTCATCCAGTTCCATGTCGGCCAGCTTCTTGGCGATGGCCGCCATGCAGGCACTGGAATTGTTGCTGTCGACGAAAAGAGATGAGATAAGGAACAACACAGTGAATGACAGCATCCACGTGAGGTTCACGTGAGGTCAACCTGTAAATACCAGGCTATTATACACAGGTTAGGGAAATTTACTACATGTAATGGTATCTGTCGTGTTTGCATGACTTAAAGTGGTACACGGAAAAGTGTAGTGGCAATGGAAATGGCTATCTCAACGCCCAGCCCATCCGCAGCCCCCTCCTCTCCCCCACTTGTTTGAGAAACCCTTCTCAGTCACTCAATATGTTTATCTTGCAAGATAAATTCTGCTACCTTCTCCAAATGTATGTACTTATTTCGTCAGATGTTATTACCCGAGATGTGCATGCATCTTACAATTATAGAGTCTCCATAATACATGTACAATGTGCACGTACAGTACTTGTAAGGGTGCATAAATTTTGCACGTCATAAATGACATGAGACCAACACGATACGGGCAAATCCCTCTCACGAAATTGATCCAGTTCACAGATATAAGCATCTGTACTGGCAGAGTACACCATCATACAAGTACATGCAATTACCCAGGCCTTGATTTAGGTAGTCAACCAGCATCCTGTCTCTCTGTGTGGGTCAAGACACTTATTGGCCTCAAGTCACCCATACGGGATGTGCATAGGTAGGATTCTCTGCTAGTGCTGCATTGGCAAGGTGCACATCTACATAGGCAGAAGCCCTTACAAGCACAGGCACTGGTACATTATGTACTGGTACCTTGCTAGGGCAGCTTTGAGCACTCTATGGTTCAGGTGATGACCATTTGTTGGCCACTGGTAGATCTTCCCTGGTAACCTGTGCATAAAATGCATCCAGGGTACCTGGAAAATTTGACCAGTTGCTCGTAAATGGTTTTCCTTTGAACTTGAGCTTTGATTTTGATTTATTCACTATTTCCACAAAATATTATTACAAAAATAAATTAAAGAAAAGCTAACTTAAAGATTCCCCAAAGTGCAAATAGTAGGGATAACGCAAAAAAAGTTAAATTAACTTATTTCCACTGCGGTCCCATTGCAGCTTGCTGCAACAGAATGTGACTGTGGTTTAATGTTACTGATGCATGACACACAGTACATGTATGTACATGTAGCATGCCTAATGCCTGGCTTTTCTTCCTTCCCCATTTCTCCTCAGGCCATTACAAATTACCGTACCTAGTTAAAAGTTACCTTGTTTTATCAGTAACAGGGGGGGGACAACTTGGGACTTGAAATTGTTCTTGTTATAAAAAAGATGTATTAATTAAGAGTGCTCTTGTTATCTCTGTTCCACTGTAATACGGGCGATTCACAATAGCGCGCCACCAAGAGTTTACAACACGTTGGCCAATCATAACGCACGAAATTTGTCGACCCTTTCCAAACGGGCATTGGGTCGACAAATTTCGCGCACTGTGATTGGCCAACGCGTTGCAAACTCTTGGTGGCGCACTATTGTGAAATGGCCGTATTAAACAATGTCTTGGTGCAATTTTTCTCCGGCTGTCCATTTTGCAAGTACTCAGCACCGTGCGACAAAATCTACTGATGTATTCTGTTCCATCCAGGAGTGCTCTCATAGATAGCTGCATAATGAAAATGCAGCAAGGCAACTCTTATTAGTTTGAACTATTAGTGCACTGAACATCACTACTCAGAAAGTTTCAAACCGGCACACTGTACTTGTACACATGTACTCTGCACATTAATGTCCAAGCGTCAAGACTACATGTACACTCAAGACAAGATGTACACAGGCAGGCCAGAAAGGGCACAGTGGTTGTTGTTGGGGAACGTAATAATATTATACCTGTAGGGCTACTAAAGCAGTAGGATTTTGCATACTGAGCAATATGCACAACACATGCCCAGCACAAGGTGTGTACTCAGCTCTAGCTCATACTGCGTGTTTTCCAGTGCTCAGAGGGTCGGGGAACCCTGGAGTTATACTCTTGCTGGGGCATCTCTCAGCAAAATGAGCCAGTTTTGTCTTAGCGAAAAAAGCACCTGATGTCACGCCATTTCAAACACGTTCACTATGCGTGAGTTTGTGTACGACTGCACTGATAAGGCCTTACCCATGTGCATATGCTGGAATGACCTATGACAGGTTTCCTCTGAACATGCCCTGCTGATAAAAAAGGACTAGGGGACAACAGACATATCCACCGTGTCCGTCTATTGTCCAAGGCTGGATTACAATTGGTCAATCCGCAATGGCCGCCGCAACGGAAAATCATGCACTATCCTCCCAAATACAGTACATAACGATTACTGGCACTGCACAATTTTTTTTGGCACCCATTCTTGTACCGCAGTGATTGTGTGGGAACCTTTCATGTGTATACTCGTCCATGTCCTTTTTCCCACTTGATGACTTAGTGCCTCAAAACTGCAAAATTTAAGCAGCAGTCGAGTTAGCCATGTCTGCCTGCACTGGTCTAGACTGTGCTGCATGCAAGAAAGGCCAACAGCCATCCTGTTCATGTACTGTTACCGTACTGTGCACAGTGGTGGTGAATGGCACTCGTCCACCCCCAGAAGTGTGGGGTTCGATAACCCCCTGAACTGTGCGGTCCGTCGTCCGCCGCACTCCAGTCCAGGGGAGTATGACGGACTTTGAATCCCACAGTTCTGGAAGTAGATAACTTAACTGAGGACAATACTTGTGCAGTTGCAATGCTTTTGTGACAGTCATGTTCCGGTTACCATAAATTAAACCACAGCAACTGGAAAAAAACAAGCCACAAGTATAGACTGAAGCCATATCACTAGGCAATGAAACTTTAAAAATGCATGGCGTGTGCCTGACAGTCATGACAATAGTGTATACCTTATTGCCAATCACTACAAACCGTGTATAACATCCACCTGTCCACTTCCTGCAAGCATCATTGCATGGCATATATATCCTACATGATACAGTACATTTAGGCTTACGTATGTATCCCCTGCCTGAGCCTGAAGCTGAAGTCATGGCCAAAGATTGTATAGTGCCGCAAAGTGGCGCAAGATGGTAAACTTCACCATAAATACACGTAAAACGTTGTAATCGCATAGGCACCATTTGAGCAAGCAATACGCCTGCGCAATGCACATAAATGCACAGGTGCAGGCGCCGCGGCAGGCATGTGCACCTGGTGAGCCTGCACCTAAGCATTACCATAAACTGTGCAGGCGTATCGCTTGCTCAAATGACGCCCATGGTAATTACATCTTTTGGGCAGAGTTATCCATCTTGCGCCTTCGACGTTTTACGATCTTTGGTCATGACAGTGCAGGCTATGCTCAGATCAATGTGCACAAGTCATGCAAGTCATCTGATCTGGTCATGCAAGTTACGTAGGCCTCTGGCATGCCCGGCTACATGCCAAAATTAACTCTGATGACTGACACAACAATGATCGAATTAGTCTATCATGACTATGCCAACCCAAGGGGATTCTTACACAGCATTTGACGGCGCAGGATCCTCCGTCTTCACAGACAGCGTCAGCTTTTTGATGTTCTTCTTGGAAGAGGCCATTTTGACAGCCCTTGTGCGCTCGCTGTGCGTCAATGAAAACCTCGCATGAGGGCAACTTCACACTGTCTCTTGCCACAAACCTGTGACCACTCGTTCCCTTTCAAATTACCCGATCTTTTTCTCACATGCACACAAAAGTTATCTGTCAGCAAGCGATCACCGTAGCGTTCACCATTACGAGCGGAAGTAGGGTGCGTTTTCCTTGAATAATGAATGGAGACCCCAACGACAAGTCTGCGAGAAACAACACAGAGAGGTCACACGGGTTGGTCACGCACGTACAGTCAACGGCGCTTCTGTACGTATACGATGATCAATGGCGCGCAGGCCCACCGACATCCCATAATAAGCGCTGCTGCTAATTTGCACAATAAACGATATCTAGCGATAATCACCGATTACCACAACCTTTCCCGTTGAAACAGATTTCTCCTGGCTCTTATTATTGAAAACGTTGTTTTCGCTGCTTGAAATATACAATAAGTTTATAAAAATATACAAAAGTTCAAAGTCATAGTGCTGATGCACATAGGTGAGCAAGCGATTGTTCTCTGACGTAAATCCACATTTTTAGTAAGTGATATTGCGGTTTGTGCCCCCTTGCGTTGGAGTTGCTATCGTAATCGCAGGTTACGAAGTTGCGAAGAGCCTTCAGGAAGCAGTGGAATTGAAGATGGCGCTAGCCGCTTGGCACTTCAGTAAATGGGCGCTGATGAATGTACATGTACTGTATAGATGTAGGCCTACATGAATAGAAAACAACACAAAACCCCGACGGAAAGGCCACCGTACCCGGGGACGCTCGAGGGGCCGCGGGCAGTGTGTTTCTTGCAAGCTCACAACCACGGAGCATCAGCGGCGGCATGGAAGAAAGGGGTGGACGCTGCGGGGGGAAGGGGGAGGAATGATTCCCCGGCCCCAACATTTTAAAGTCTATTAATAGGGTGCTCTATGATAGGTGGGACGGCGCTACATAACGTGGCCTTAAGAGAGCACCATACATCACACTAGAAATTTGCCGAGTTGCCGATCCCCAAGCTTGGTCCAGGTCTGACGGAAAGAGTTTATTCGAGAGAATCTTAGGTGCAGTAGCAGCCACGGTCACAAACGACAAAAAGAAGCCATTTATCCAGGTTCCACAAACTGTCCGAATTCTTCCGACTAATTTGCAATGACTTACGATTCACTACAACCCGTACTGTATTGGACCAAAACTGACCCCGTTAATATGTTATAGCGCCCTCTCGAATTTTAAATAGCGCGTCGCCCGATAATGTTTTGTCCCGATCGCGTAGTTCACTCCCAGGAAATGCGTGAACTTTCTTGAGATTAGAAGTGGTGTTAATATTTTAAAGAAAATCTATGTTGTATGGCAGAGTTATTCAGCTGTCAAGGTCTCGCCCCCTGAAATTGTTCGCAGGTTAAGTCCCTTGGGCATAGGGAACCATGGGTGCCGCTTTTCAAAAAAATTATCAGACCCTTTAATGACAGTCTTACCCAGAAGTGTTTTCCGTATTAACAATCCAAGACCAAACCACTGTACTGTACCATTATACCTCTTATTTAACTAGGCCTACGTAGACGGAGAAGGGATGACAGAACGCTTTGCATGTTTTTCCAAACCGATATTTTGACTCCACTCTTCACTTTTTGAACAACAAGATTGTGCAATCGTGTGCTCTCAGAATCAAACTGAATCATAATTGTTTGCTCTTTGAGTGGTGATCTAGATCGTCAATCTATTTCGTGCTGAATGAACCTGTGGCCAATTCATATGCAAAGATGACAAATTCGGTCGGGAAAAATATAAACTCAACGAAAGTCAAATCATTGATGGTCCTTGAAGTGAAAACTTTCTTGGAAGTTGGGGTATGATAATGTGCACACATTAATTAACTCCCCTGCGTTTGAACCACGATGCAACTTGTGTCATAGTTGACCCGCGAATCGACGGTCGCTGGACTTGAAAGTAGGTTTAAATCTCCTCTGAAATATGAAACTGCTTCAACGTGGATCATCGTCATCAATTCGCAACGGGAAAATACAACCATGGCTATTATGTGCATGGTCATGTGGTCAGAAAATTTCGTGCTACTCTGAGCTCTGCGTGACAGGCTCGTTATGGTTTAGCTTTTGCAACCACGTACGGCCCACTGCTAGCCCCGCGCCAACACTGAGCACCAAAGCACCGCACGTATACATGTACATGTACATTGGCCTATGCGCAATCGGTCTGAGTGTGGTTGCAATGACGCAGAAATGTCCCGCTGTCGAACGAAAATAGCAGGATTGTGTAAAAATGTTTGTATCACAGAACGCGGTTAGATACGGGCTGATGTACAAAAAGTCAAAATTACAAAATATACCTGAGTAGAATGTTTAACCTAAATTTTAAAATTGTCTCCGTTTCAAAGAACTGCCAGATGAAAATGCATACAGTGAATGAAAAAACTGCAAGAGACTACATCTTAAATTTATCATAATACACACTTCTAGCAATGGGAAGGTATAGATGGTCCGTGTAGCATTACCGGTTTACGGATTCACAGACTTGAGAAGTGACGAACAAAAAATGAGACGGCACACAAAGAAATCAGCTTCATCGGTTACGTCTCTATACTTTGGACACCGTGAAGTTACCAATTAACATATATAACGATACTCGAGTCCTATCGTCACATTTGACAAGTAAACCGTTTCTGGGCCTAAAACTTCCTCAGGAAGTAGATTTCAGTCTGAGGGCGGCTACACTGTATTCTGATAATTGTATGTGCTTTTTCCAGGATAGCAATATCCTTCAGTATGTGCCTCCATAATGTTAGCGATACAATTTGTTAAAATCTTTTAACATCACAATATTGCATAAGAATTGTATGAAACTGATTTGTCTGTTTGGAATTGTTCATTCATTTGGTTTTTATTCTTATTTAGATTGCTTTATGATAAATAGAAATGTGTAAAGAAGTCCCGGCGATATGTGCTCCAAGTTGAAGTGCACCTTCACCGACGAAAGAAAGACACAGGCTGGTGTACGAAGCTTTCCAACCGGGTTCTGAATTGCACTGCACGCGTTCGGCGTGCACGCGAAGACCTATACGTACATGTACATTCCATAATAATAAATTCGATGCGCGTACCCCGTGTCAAACGTGCATAAACTTGCGCACCTATGCGTTGAATTCGTACCAAAGGACTGTCAATTTCATTTAAAAACACGCCCTCTTTTGTTCACGCTCGGAGCGGATAATGAAAAACAACTTATTTTTCATAAAAAATTCGTCATGAAAATTCTTCTTTATTGGAAAGAGGTAAGATTAAGTTGACAGAAAATAAAGTTCTGCGCGATATACTACACATGGAAATGACCTAACTCCGTCAAAAATTGGGCGTTGCGCTTTCCTTCAATCATTTTCTTGTGCAAATTTCCGGGCTGCCTGGCTGGTCGCCCACTGTATGAACGTACCACAGCCACGGACGTATATAAAAAAAACCTGGACTTGCAACGCCTTTGTATGAAAAAGAAGCCAACCAGCGGCCATTTTACCTAGCCGAATACAAAGGCGTGGGTTGGCTCCCTACTATTGACGTCAGGAAGAACAAAGGCGGGCATTACCAGGAAAGCTTTGTATTCGGCTCGGTAAAATGGCTGCGAGTGGATTCAATGACTCTATAAGCTGATTAAGGGCATTGCGAGTCCAGATTTTATTATACACGTCCGTGACCACAGCTTGGTCCTTTGAAAGAACTTTCTGAAGGACGAGAGGGGGCGCAAAATCTACTGCCGTAAAAAACATTATCATCAACACACAGCACGTTTATCTGCTGTCCATCAGCGACATCTAGTAGACTTAACAAATCTTTTGCAACATGAAGGCACTGAGGAGAATACGTGACTCATGATAAAAAACTCTAAAAGGACCTGTGTGAGTCTAACCAACATTCAATCGCCTTCACTGGTGTCCGTTTACATGTGGTTCACAAACCCATTATGTTACCTGCAGCTGCCAAGTACCATTTATTAATATGGCTGTCACCGTTCTGCCGAATTTCTCGTGACTAATCTCACACTGATCATCGAGAAAACATCTATTTTTCGAAAGAAAATGAGCAGCCCCGGCCCGTTTATCTGAACATGAATCGCCACCAAGTCTTGACGGGTGCTGTCAATCCCGGGGATCGTTGTTTTGCTGTTGGATACGTTGAAGGCGTTCCTTTCACAGTAAGTAATAAATAGAAAAATGGACGCGGCCCCGCCTCCCTGTCTGTCCGGCATGCTGTAACGTGTGTACCTGCAGAACTCCAATATCTGAGTGACTTTAAGCCCTACGACTTTTTTAATGAGTTCGTAATGCTATGGGGTTTTTGAATGTAGCTCAGCACTTACGTTAAATCGGGGTAGGCCTACATTTGCATTTTAAAAATTCTTCTTTCAATCAATCAAATATTCCCCCAAACAGCCAAAAGCCTAATGCACATCTCTTTAAATCTTCTGACCTTTGTTTGGTTTTAAGACCATGGCATGTGACTGACTTTTTTTGAAAAAAAAAAACAATCGGAGCTTTAATTTTATTCACCACCCTCTCAATCTCCCGAAAAGTGATCAACATGATGAAAACGACCCCAACACATCGCACACTTATGTAATGATCTATGATGTAATCGTCAGTAGTAAGCTAATTTCTCATTCCGTCACCATGTTGATTTTAGCACCCTCACGCGAGTAAGTAAACAAAGCTAGAGGGGAACAAATTGTCTACAACAACAACATTCGCGAGCATCCGTTCGCCAAACGTTACGCAACGTTATTGTCATGAATCTGTTTCCCTCTGTTGAGTCCTCTGAGCTTGCGCACATGAAACCTGAAAAAAGCTTATTTAAGTCTCAAGACAGGCATGGATACGCGCTCCATATTATGGACAAAACTGATTTTCCCGTAATATTATAACAGCTGTCAGAAAATGACATGTCCCAAAAAGTGAAATTTAACTGAGAAAATTCTGAAGCATTTACATACATGTAGAAACACCGAGTTTTTTTCAGACAAGTCTCATAGGTTTGTGCACAGGGGCATCAAGTTTTGTCCAAGGCATGTTTTCCTGACGTTCATTTCAGTGCATGAAATTAGGCCAAAAAAGTGGTTGGACAAAACATACATGTAGGTACATGTAGGCCTACACTGTACATTCACGATGTGGAGTAGTCAAGAATGTTGGACATCTTGGAACAATGGACATATTGTACCTTGGACATCTCGTACATGTACTCGGGACAATTCATACGCAGGACAACCCAGGATTAGTAAGCAGTGAAAAGGGCTTTACTTGTCTTTTTTGTGATTGCCACTTACATGTATTTCAGTGTCAGTCTTCTGACGACGGACAGAGCATGCTGTCTGAAGGGGTGAATACCCCCAAGTCTTTTCAGAACCCCACATGCTCCAAAAGAGGTTTATGGTGCTACCGCAAACCTATCTAGTTTACTTACTACCCCCCATCATGAAAAGCTTCAAATCTCACACTAATTTCTAAACCACCATGGGTGGTGTCGAAGGCGAGTTGTCCTGGGTGTGGGTTTTTTTGGTACAACTTGTCCCATGTACACGTACGAGTCGTTCTGGGTACGAAATGTCCAGATACTGTTGTCAGTAGCCTGGCTACCAACACTCAATTTCATTCTGGCATTATCCGCTTTTTTATTGGACATTTCCTGCAGTCAAATAAGAATGTAGGCTATCCATGAGTTATCATAAGTCACATGTATGCATGTACTTCAACCAAAATTTGTTCTCAAATAAACTAAATTTTTATAGTTTCCTTTTCACTTGTTGAAAGTTTGACTAAAATTTTACGTGTACATGTACATGTAATAATATTTTTGGAGCACACTAGTCTGCAAATGAGTCACACTGGCTGCAGTAAATGTATGTACATGTACTTGCCTTAATTCATGCATGTACATGTACACTGTACATGTAGGTTGCAAAACTTCATTTTATAGGGTATCTGTAATACCTTACCTTTGAAAAATCTGCCAGTTTTTGTCTCTCGAATGAGGAATAATTTTTTTCATTTATTACTTTGGTTTGGTGATGAAGGTTGAACGTTCATTCACCATATCTTGTCTTCCCACCACTTCTTGCTTGTTCTTGTATTTTAAAAAAGACTTTTCAATTTAATTTCAAGGTAAAGTGTGGTATGATTGCATGAATTTTTATTCTTTCAAATAAATCATAGTTAGCTTTAATTTGGGTAATTGATCTGGATACTTTGAGCAAGATTTCTCTTTACACCTGTATTTCTGAAAAAAGTCACAAAAACTGTCACTGGATCTGCGTCCACCCTCAGCAACAGAAATCTCAAAATACTGTTATAAGGTGTGTTTTTTCAGGCTCTCCTGAAAACGCCCTCAATCCATGTAGCTAGTCAAAGCTGATCAAAGTCATCATTTAGTGTCTATTGAATGTCCAAAACTGATCTTGAGCAAAAACGACCATTTATCCATTTTCTAGTTAATTTAGTCTAATTCATTTATTTACATGTACAGTAGCCTGTAGAGTAAAACTTTATGTTCTGCTGATACTTTTTCTGAATTCTCGTTGGAAAAGTTTTTAATTTGCACATACATGTACAATGTACATTACAGCTGCAAAAAAACAAATGGCGAAGAGATGATCGATCATTAAATTAACGTCATTGTGTATAATTTTGTTCAAACTGTTTCTCAAGGAACAAGTTGGATGAGCAAATATTTGTATGCGCAAATTTAGGGTACTCCACGATATCATAGATTCAATGTGGCTAGCTCAAAAACTAGCTAAACTAACTGAAATTTAAGCATAACAGGTTTTTGCATTTAGATTTTAGGACTTAGATTTACATGTAAAATTTTTCATGTTTAGGCTAAACTTGTCCCCCTACTGTGCATGTACAGGTACATGTATGTGCACATGTGTATCCTACAAATGCACATGTACATGTATTCCTTCTGACAGTTAGTCTAACCACATCTGCATTAGGTCACACAATTACAACAGTGCAATTTCATACCTTGTCCCTGGCCTTTCATCAAGCTTTTATGCCATGGTTTGGACTCATGAATGTGCCAGCATTGACACAGTTTTAGTGTGTAGTGTATTATTACCACCTGCCATCTCAATCGAAAGGGGGAAGTTAGCAGTTACCGGTACATGTAAATGGTATTGGTTTAGTGCTACTGTGCAAGTACATGATGTATACATGTACATGTATGTGTATATGTACATGTATATGTACATGTACATGTAGCTGTTTAAAGAAAAAACATGTAATAATGTATGTAACCCGATGGCAGAAAAATCCATGGACTTGCACCGGTGTACATGTACATGTACTTCAATTTATAAACTTCATAATTCTCACTCAGGGTTTTAGCTACACGTACATGTACGTGTACATGTACGTGTACATGTACCAAACTTTGGAGACACACACAAAAAAAATAAAGGGCAGTACATGCGCAGTATATTGAGTTAGGAACAGTATGTAAAGTATCTTTACTGTCACTGTACAATATTGTTTAAAAAAATTGAATCGCCTACATTTTCAAAAATAGTTAATTTTGAGATACTGTACCATTGGTTATTGATTTTATACTGGTGATTTTATTTCTCGGCCTAACTCCCCCCCACCCAAATCGACAACACCTTGTTTTGTTTTTGCCCAAAATTTGACCAGCAAAGCTAACGTCACATTGCTGCAATGTGCACATGTAAATGTACAAAAGGTGTTATACATGTAATAGGACTAAATCTCAACTACGACTCATGAGGATTCCCCAAATTTAACACCATGAGCACCACCGTGAAGCAAGCCTGACTGGGAATGGACAGTGTGTGAAGCAAACTAAAATTCCGCTGGTGCCAGTATCTCCTGTCCAGCTTTTGATAACAATCACCATGACCACGTGGAACCAGTAATTTTCCAGAACCGTACACACGTGCCCAGATTGCAGCGTAGCCATGTACATGTATCATAAATGGACATGTGGTTTAGATTTATGTACATGGTACATTGTACCTACAGTGTTCCGCAGTTCTGGTAACATGCACAGTGTACACGTGCATGTATGCATTACACCCTTTGCTACTGATTTTGCATATTTTACAAATGTTAGACAATGGATATTTACATTGCCATCTCACTAGCCAATTAAAAATTTAAGGCTGTGTTTGTAAAGGGAGATTTGCGTGTACTTTACAGTTGAATTCAAAATTGATTAAGCCATGCATAGAGCCAATGATTTTCCGTTTCAAAAATGGGTATTTTCCATTTTGCCAAATCCTGAATTCCACTTCAGAAATTCAAATTCCGTTTCATACCTTCGTAAGCATGAAATAGGAGAGAAAGTTTTAAATTACGGTACATGTATGCATAGAAACCATTTGCCCAACCACATTGCCCCCCAAAGAAAGAAAAGAAACAAAAATAACAATATTGTTTGGAAATACTCTGCAATGTTTCCAACTTTTTTTATAATTTCTGTAGTGAAAATTAAAAAAAAACCAGACACTAAATACAGCATACCCCACCTCCCTATTTCCCACCGGCACGCGATCGCCCAAAACTTGCTACAATTAATGAACGGACAGTTCATGTGCCACTCCTTATTATACGAAATCAGATTACATACATGTACAGTGAAGTCACAGAGTAGGGTAAGCATGTAACAATCGTTGATCACAGTACTGTATGTTAATGTTGGACATCGACCTGCCATTTTATTTGGCAGAAATGTGACAAAATTCAGAAAGTTAACATTAAATCTGAGCTTTAAAATGTACATGTACCGGTATGTTTGTGACTGAAACTTCACTCTTTATTGAACGCTTCCGAGGGCCCATTCAGCTTTGGTACACCAAGCTTACAAGGTTTTGTTTAATTCAAGAAATACGTAATTAGTCTTCCGTTTTGCTGCCGCGGTTTCATCGTTTCGCCATGCGGTACTAGCCTTGTCTCAAGGAGTCCATCATATTCATAGACTAAATTCCCACGTGTACATACTACAATAGTCATGTAAGAACTTGTTTGCGCCTTGATTTCATTGCTAGTATGGTGCGCGTGTAAACGGCCAATGTACACATGTACTGTTCATCTACGTGTTCATGTTGTACATGTACATGTACTGGTACGTCCATTAACTCTCGCTTCAAAGTTCAAGATAAGTCAACAAAGAAAGCGCAGTCATTGCGTACATGTGTAGAGTACATGTACATGTACATGAAGAGTGCGTGTTACATGTACATGTAGTTCATAGTACATGTACATATGTAATTTCCCACAGTTGAGAGGAATTGAAATGAATCTGCACATCCCTGAAAAAAGAATACACATGTACATGTACCCCAGCTGGTAGGTGGCAAAACAAAACCAGTGAGTCATATTGATGTTGTGGTTACTAATCTGTTGGAAATCATTGCTGTAGTGGGGATATCTGAGTCTGACTGTGAGTGTGACAGAAATGTGTAATTTGTGACCTTGGGAATCCATTTATTAAGGTACATGTACATACATGTTTATGTACATGTACATGTACATACATGTTTATGTATATGTACATGTACATGTACCTGTGTATTAGTACCTGTAAAGGGTACATGTACATGTACCATACATTGTACATGTACATGTACACTGTACTGTATCGAGGTACATGTACAGTACATGTGCATGTACTGTTTTTGTATTGTCAGTGCCGAATACTTATAACAATAATAATAACATGTACACACATCATGCGCATATGAGTCATTCTATAAATTTGGGGTCCAATTTTTCCTGTCCTTGTTACATTCGGCATTTGATTTCAGGCCTCGAAATTCTCGCGGAAAATGCTCCGCGTAAACTTGGTTCCTTGGTTGCCCGGTGGGCTAGTGAAAAACTCTGTAACTCAGTATTTAACCTACTTGTTTGATCAAAATATATAATGTTTTGATGATAATAAATACACGATCGCAAAATTGCAAAAACTCCTCATCGTGGATGTGTTTGTACATGTATTTGTGTTTTCGAAACGGGATACTCAATAACGCGATAGGTCATGTAGGGCGATAAGCGACCGCGAACGCCACAGAGTAGACTGGTAGGTTGTACACGGTACAGCACGGTGGCACACGTGCACACTATTGTTGTTCACATCGTTTATCAAGTTTGCTAACCTTAACTGGCCACAGCTAGCTGCACTGGGCATTGCAGGAGTCCTTGAAAGCATTTAACGACAGAGTTCTTGAAAAGAAACCAGCTGGTTTTGGTAGCGATGGGGCATCAGTTATGCTACCAGGTAGGAAAGAACAATGGAGTGGCTAATAAACTTCTCAAAGACAAGTTCCCCGCTCTCCAGGCAGGTGATTGCACAGCCCGTAGACTTAGAACTTGCCTTTCAAGATGCTGTGAGCTAAGTGCCACTATACAAACCGCTTACAGCAGTAGCCTGCTTCTGTATCTGCACTTGTTCTGTAAGAACAACTCCAAAAATCAAAGTAGACTTAATGAAGCTGCGAAAGGCATGAATCACACAGCTGTTATTCCAAAACGTGTTGGAAGCACAAGATGGTTGCCACATGAGGAACGAGCATCGAAGCAATTGGTCAATGGCTGCACTACACTGCTTTGTCACTCCATCAGGTATAACACAGTCATTATTTTTATTTGTACTTTTCGACAGGAGTAAAGAAGGCATAATATTTTTGATCTTCAGAATTAAAATTTATGTAAGTTAATTGTGCCTCTCAGAATCTGGATAAGACTGCTAATTAAACAATCAATTATCTGATCAAAAAGCAGTGTGCATTGGTTTTATTAATTTTAAACTAGGTACTGTGAATCTTTCAAATTTTATTATTTATTAACAGCTAGAGTGGCAGCAAGGTGTCACCAGTGAGGCACAAGCCAAGGCGAACAACTTCCAGAGGCAGCTACACAGAAAAGACATTGTACAATTTGCCCACTTCATGCTTGATGCTGCCAATATCCTATCCAAAGTCTCATTTGCAGTACAACTCATCAACTCGACCGTGGCTGATGTTGCAGCGTCGACTAGTCTGCACAGTGTGTACTGTCCAAATATGAAACTAAGTAAGCTACAAAATTATTCTCATTGTTAGCTAGTAAGGATAATGAAAATATAAGTTCTTTTTCGTTGAAGGACTCCGGTTAATTTTGTGTAAATATTATGGAACAAATTCTTCATCTCATTTCTGAAGGACTACACCAAGGCTCAAATCCCTAGAACATGCAACAGACTTTAAAGGAGAGCCACTAGATGATACAGGCGACATCAACCACTCAGTTGAGCAAGTGCTCCATGGTCAGCAGGTTTCACTCAATGGAGGATTGTCAGATCTGAAGACTGGCACACTTCAAACTCTCAGAATATGCAGTTTCAAGTTTTGGCCTGCAACGAAATTGAGATGCAAGGTGGTATTTTAAATTATGAAATATTTCTATTTGTTAATCAATTCAATTTTAGGTACATGTATACACCAGTAAATAAATTTCGTCATGTCAAAAACATGTAAGTTACCTGCTCTTTTCAAACAGACTTTGGAGATGAAGAAGTCCACTTTCTCAAGGAACTCTTTGAACCAGCTTTAAAGCTGCAGATGTTGCTTTGGAGGACTTGGAGGTGGAGTGGAATTTGATGAAGAACAGAGTGTGTACAAGGTACATCATGTATTAGTTTACTATAACTCACTGTTTAATCAGTTGTGTACAATACTTAAACAGATATTATTCTGAAGTAAATAGTTAACTTATAAAGTTCAATATTTTGCTTGATTTATTTTAAGGTACAAAACTGTCACTGAAGCACAGTGGAATGAAATCATCCCTGCTGTTCAGGAAACATAACCACCTTCATAAATCTGCTTCTGATCATACCTGTACCTGCCAGGTTGGCCGAAACAGAAAGGAGGTTTAGCAGAGTGAAACTTCTGAAGACGAAGTCTCGAACCTGCCTCGAGGATGATTGCATCGGTGACCAGTCGGTTGTCATGCTACAGACCCCTCCCAGAAAAGACTTTGACCCAATGCCCACGATTAACTTGTGGAACCATCACGGGGGGGGGAGAGCAAGAAGGATCAAGAAGGCACACCATGAACCCCCAAGACCTGTGGGTCCAAGAAAGTGATGGTTCTTCAGATGAAGATCAGGCTGAAGGTCATGGCAGTGACTCTGGCAACTCCCGTGGAGATAATTCTCTAGATGATTTTGATCCCGACTCTGTGACCAGTGACACAAGTGTCGTTTTTTAACTAACATACACGCCTCTTTATTATTTATACCGTCAGCATTTTATTTTCTGAAATGTCGAATTCTTCACTGGTAAGCTGATAACAAATTTTGGGGTTTTCTTATTTTATATACAGACTAGCAAAACTCGAAACGGGCAAGTAAAATATCCAGTTAACTAGCCCAGTGGGCTAGCCAGGAAAAAAGTTAGCACAGGGCCTGGATTCTGTAAGTTTAGAACACGTTCTTTAATTTTCAAGATTAATGTAATGTACATAAATTGCCTGCCAAACAAAGAAAAATAGTTTGAAGTCAGTTTCAGTGATTTTTTTCTACACTGAGATGGTCTTTTACAGGGACAGAAACATGTCACACATTTGGACCCCAAATTTATACCCGTAGAATGATCCATAATATAATTGTTCAGCCTCATACTTTTGTGTCATTTACTTGCAGCACATGTATACATGTACTGGTACCGGTACATCACACACATCAAACAGGATAAATTAATCATATTTTCGAAGCATATTTGCACCTTTATCGGTAAGTGAAGGGATTTGTCACGTGAGTGTGAAAAATGCATTTAACCTTGCTACATGTTTGCACAGTAAAAAAGCTAATAATGGCAGAATAACAATTATCCTGCATCAGTGTGCATATTGTCCAATATATTTTAGACTGGTGTCAAATTTGAACCTCTTTAACAAAGTGGGTCGTTGCATGTGTAATATTGACACTTCCATGTTGTGAAAGTATTTTTCCTTGAATTCGACTGTCATTATTAATTTTTTTTAACATTTTGCTGTTAACTCTGTGTTTTATACTGTACATGTACACGTACATGTACATTGTACATGCATAGTGTACATAGGGGTTTTCATAAAAATGAAGTGCCGATGACTTGTCAGAAGTTGAGTAGGACTGCGGAGCATGCTGTGGACTTGTACACAGCTTGCATACTCACCTACATGTTCATGTGTTGTATAAAAGTCCTAGTGATCAACTCATTGGGTGATTGTCATAAGGTTTACATGTACACATGGTTATAATGTTGGTAGACACAGTAGGTTTACGTTGTATTAGGACAACAATTTCCTTGAAGACATTTGGAACAGCATTGCGGGGACAAAAGTTGTCCTCTGAACTTATCCTCTAAATATTTTCGTGCCCCAAAACCTGGTACCTGTAAGGCATGCTGTGTTAAGTCAGAAATTGTGGCATGATCGAAGGTCAGACCAAAATGTCTGAGATAGTGCACTGGAATGCTTTTAACTTTATCAAGCTAGATAGCACGCACTCTACTCAGTGTACAAAGTCTTTAAAAACCTACCAGTATCACTTACAGTGTATCTAGAACGTGTGTGTGTGATACACTGTGCTTATGGTAGCCCTAACCATGTATACATGTACATGTACCATACATGTCTGTGGGCTTACAGGAACTTGATACACGTAGATGTAACTTTTCACCTTAAGCTAAAAATTGGATCTTACTTCTGGATATTTGTAATTTGTAGTTAAAAAGAAAAATGTTCATGCATGTGCCGGTACATGTCCATTACATGTACAATGTACACGTCAGTGTTGTAGCCAGGCCATATACCGGTATTTTAGTGAGTTTTGCAGGTCACCGCTGGGGGTCCAGGGGCCCACTTAGGGACTCCAGATCGCTTTTCAGAGTTTTTGTTTCCGCATTGATTAAGAGTTCAAATTTTTAAAATTCTTCCAGGTAAAAATATTAAATTTTCATGGTGACTAATGTTTTTTTCTGGGATTTTTAATGGATTTTTGTGCTTGTCGGTGGGTTGTTTCATCAAACTTAGTGGCGGACGGTAGAACACTGTGGTGTAGAACACCGGTCCGGTGCTGACTGAAGTAACTACATTTACATGTATGTATACACTTACGTTGTACATGTACCGGTGTATGTTTATAGTACAGCTCCACCCTCGTACCCACAGTGTTCCATCCAAGATGTTGGGACAGCCACTTCAGCTGCGGTCACACTGGACTTTTTTCGGTCAAACTTACCGAGACAATGTTACTTTCCCCATTTTAAGTCCAGTGCAGACATCCCAGGAAGTTTTCCTCTTGGTTACGTTTTACTGAGCCACACGGTCATTTCTACCAGCCAACTTCTGCCCAGGAAAAATTACCGAGACACTTTTCCCGAGACAGACAGTCCAGCGTGGACAGTGTGAGTCGGTAAACGCATGGGAAAGTGGCCGGTAGAGTGTACATGTACATCCGGCCCGAGCACAGCAGCATGCTTCATACAGGGAAACTACGCGTGCGCGTTGCATTTTTCGCCGCGGTAAGGCATGTGGCAAATATTTCCCGTAAACCTTTTCCTCTTTTGGTCGCAATCATGGCAGAAATTGTCATTGACACTGTGGTAAGATTAACTGATGTTAAGAGTGCACCGTTTCCAGATGGTAATGAGGACAGTAAGGTGTCTAAGGATGAAAACAAATGCTGAAAGGTCGCGCAAAGCGCCCTCATAAGTCATTGCATTACTAGCTTGGTTGCTTTGCCCATGATCTCGGTGAAAATTGTCCCGTGTCGAAAGTCCAAGTGCGCACAGTGGTCACTTTTGACCACTTTTTTTATTTGACCATCGGCTTGGTAAAACAGGTGAAAAAAAGTCTAGTGCGATCACGGCTTTAGGCCCTACATATGTACAGTACATACATGTACAATGTTCATGTATGTGAGCAGCCATAATGGACATGTACACGTACGTACATGTACTGTATGTATGTAAGTGGCGTCTGAATCCCCACCCCTTGGCCATCTGTTCCATCTTATGAGCATAGTAAAAATGATTCTGAATGGCAAATATCCGTACCTTTAGGCTTCGGAATGTGAATGAACCCTTGCAAAGGTACATGTATATGTACATGTATGTGTACATGTACTCGTACAGTGCATGTAGTGTACACAGTCTTTACATACATGTACATGTATCAGTGACTCTGAATGAATCACTAAAATATCAAGCTGGGGCTGACTAACCGCTGAGCTCCCTTGATTAATGGTTCCAGCGTAACTGATGTACATAATTTATTCACTGATTGATTAACTAACACTATTAGTTGCTATTCATCCCCCATGGTCTATAGAGCTTTCCATCACAGGTACAGTACACATACAGTGTAGATTGGAAGATACGGTACCGTACGTTGTACATGTACCCTGTACGGTGGTTGAATGTCTGTTATCACGAGCCACCAACAGCGCAGCGCTGTGAAGGAACATTAACATCAAACACAATTCAGTATCTTGAACATGTACCGTACCTGAAGAGTTTGAAGCAGCATCAAAATCAAAATGTAAAGAGATTTACGTGTACATAAAATGTAGGATGTTAAAAGATTTCTGACATGAAATAAAAATAATGATAACAATTTATGCGTTGATAAAGTGCAAATTTCATGCAGATATATGTACATGTACATGTGTGTTCAAATGCGCTGTACAATGAAGATATTAAATGTGGTCAAGCGAATGGCATACAGTACCAGGGCGCCTCAGGCAGCCACCAAACAGCCCACATCCACCTGGATGTACATCTACATGTGCATGTGCATGTGCATGCACCGGTACATGGAGGAATTGAAAACCCAATCCATATGTGGACCAAGCTAGAATGGAACCCTGGCCGTAGAGATGAAATGCGAGGAAAGAACTGCCAACCCAACTCCCCTTGTGAGATCTGTCAATGTACAAATTTGCACTGGTGATAGTCCTTTTGCACACTTCAGACTCCAACTGAAGATGTATCAAGAATGAAAAATGAATGCACAGTGCAAAATGTTCAGTACTATTCCTCAAAACTCCAGTGACCACTGACCAGGTCATTTGGATATAAACATCCCCTTATTGTCTCAAATTGCTGTTGTCCACGATATGAACAGAAAATGTAAGGTTGATGGTGTGCATGCACAAATTAATAGGCAAAAATTAGCAGTGTTCAGGTTCTGGGTGCTGGTACTAGAGTCTTCATACCCAAGCAAACTTGAATCCTCAATTCTAATTGGTTGATCCATGGCAACAAACAGTGTGACATATTACTTAATCACAGTGTCTGCATCACTCCCTGTGTACATGCATTTCTGTTCTTACATGTACTCTGCTTATTACGTCATTTAAAGTTTTTGAAAGGAACAAAATTCACAGCTGCAGAATCCACTGTAACTTTAAAGACAGCAGGTTTACAAAGTACATGTACATCCCATGGTGATGGTCACATACACAGAATTATGACAGATACCTATATGACAACCTCGCTGGTATTTCTGGGGTTTTTGACATGCGCACATTGGTAAATTTAATTTTTAATTTTTTTTTTTCGGTGTACAGTGTGCATATTCCATCTGTACTGTACATCACGTTTGCTTGCAGATAAATTTATCATGCTTGCGCTCACGGAACATGGAATCTAAATGCAGTGCATCTGTGTCCCGTATACCACTCGGCCTTCGGCTACCCTCCTGTGATAACTCCTACATGTACATGCGGTACATGTAATCCATTTAGTTTCTTCAGTGCAATCCGCCTGAAGCGATGATTTATTCACAAGAACCCAGGGCTGGATTCTGTGCGCTCATCATGTGCCTGTCCATGTTCATGTATGTACAGGTGCTCCATGCTCATGTACATGTACTCATTTTACATTGTGCTGGGCTTTGTGGATGTGTACATGTGTATTTCAGAATCCACCAAATTCCTCCACCTTTTGGATTTTGAAGGGTCGGATTAAAATTTATTGATTAGTTGCAAATTAATAGCCTAAACCTAAGCCATCCTAAACCTAACCCAAGCTGATCCCAACCCAATGCATGAACATGTTTAACCAAACCCAGATTCACTGAACCTCTTCCCCCACCCAATCAGCCCAATATATACATGTACTTGGTACATGTACATGTTTCGTCCAAGCACATTAGCAAGTTGTGAGAGACACATGTACCGGTACATGTGTACATGTAGCTTACATGCTCATGTACATGTACTGTATGGGTACATATTTTATGTGCATTTTTATTGCATGTACCGGTACACACCGGTATACATGTATGTACATGTGTATGTGTACATGTATGTACAGTGCACACGTGTACATGTACCGATATGTGTTCCGATACATGTCCACATGCTTCACTTACAGCACACTCATAACATGTTCAGGAAATCACATGTACTAATACTTGCACATGTTGTACATTAAATTAGGTACAAGTGCCTGGATGTACATGCACAGACAACATTGCACACATGTACGGGCTTGTACGTGTACGGTACATCATTCCTCCATTAAACCGTCGTGGCCGTTCGGAGATGTCAATTTGATACAGTCTCCTTTCTTCACGCTGTGATGCAGAGCCAATGATTAATGCTGTCATAAAGACTGCCGGGAACTTCTCACAGTCACTAGTGGACATTGCCTGGCACTGGTGACTAGTAAATCACGCCCTGTCTCCCCTGGGTATCGGCCTTGTAATAACCCCTAGAATGGCTTCACCGGAAATTAGTAGCAAATAGAGGTGGCTTTTCCAACGACCAATTATTGCTTTGTTGGGGAAATTGTTCAGTCAACCTGATGACAGCTTGGAAATTGTGGTTAAAAGTGCATGCATTTAGAAATACAGTACTGGTACATGTACATGTTACATGTACGTATATTTGATAGATATGTCTTAGGCTGAGTTGGACCTTATGATATGTCCACTCTCAAATAAATAAATAAATGTATGTAGATAAAGTTTGGACATTCGTATCTTCTGGTGTACATCTATTTCGTCAATAATTATTATCAATTCTTATCACGTACACATGCCGGTGCCACTACACTTGCACATATAGTACGTTTGTGTATAAATGTACATGTATTCATTTAGTTGATATATAACTTATTAGTTAAAATCTTTATTGTATAATTTTGTTGCTTATTTTCCTTATTACAGTTCATGTGTTTTGAAACCGTCCTACGGTAATGGTGTTTTGTATTGGCCATTTTTGTACTTTTTATGAAAATAATAAAAAGAAAAGAAAATCGTATTACATGTACATGCACATGGAATGCTCAACAGATATCACTTTTCATGGATAGAGATGTGTTTCTTTGCCTGGTACTAATACACAGATACATGTACATGTATACATGTACACGTACCCGGTACATGTACAGTGTACATGTACCTTTAAACCACTGGCATGCACGTGCTATTCAGAATCAGTACCCATCTCTTGTTAAGCATAAAGTTAGATGTACAATAGCCCAGGTTGGACGACGTCTACATTACATTGCGACTACATGTAACATCCATGGTCCTTAAACTATGCAAAATTTTTTTCAACACTTTTTTTCTCACATTTTTACCTGACGAAGACAGCTCAAAATGTCGTTCACAAGTGTCTTGTATCCTGAATTCCATAAATGCTGTGTTGAAATTACTAAATACGCCCGCCAAAAAGTATTTTGGAGGAAATTCTGCGAAACTTTACGCTTTCCATTGCAATTCGTTAATTAACGACCTATGTTCGTGCGTTAGTATGCATTTGTTTATGCGTGAAATGGCCTCCAAGCTCAGCCCAGATTCTGTCAGTTATGCATGTTGTCTAGAGCTAGGTGTAGGTCTTCACTCCATTACAAATACAGTACGTGGAGATGCGTACATAATAGACCTAGCCGTATCTTAACCGGCCTCATCTGTGACTTCATCACGCCCACGGCTCCTCTGCGCATGCGTAAGGGGCTCTCGGTTACCTTGCATTTCGCGCAGGTGCGAGTACCCGTGCTAGACAAACGTGTATGTAGATCACAAATCGCGATGGAAAGCATTGACATGTAATACATTTACATGCAGGGTATTGTAGAAGTACAATACATGTATATGTACATTGTACGTACATGTACCTGTACAAGGTCCAACTCGCTGTTTCCATCAATTGCACATTGGGTTCTTGTTCAGCTGTAAGAACGCTGTCCAGAATTCAAAGTATCCTGCATGTATGTGTACGTGTAATTTATTGCTTTTAAAATAAACCTTGATTAAGCTACCTTTCCTTTTGATTTGGGTACACAGGCCTACGCCTCCGGCTGCGACATTGTCATCTTGTCCAGCAACTTCCAACGAGTGCAGATCATTCCTGGGGAGAACCAGGGCAATATCCAAGTGGGTTGCATCGACTGCTCCACAGAGAACGGAAAGGTGGGTCCTCACAGGAAGGGAAAAAAGCCCATTTATTCACACCAATCATGTACCTTCACAGATGCCTTTGGATGTGGAATGTAAGCGCTCATGGATGTTCAAGCACATTGTGGGTTGTGTGCATGGTTTTTCATTTACATACCGTTCATGATGGAAGGAATTTGGATATCAATACAGTGTTCTCCACGGCCGAAAATTTCGGCAGGGCGGTAGACAAAATTGTGGGCGCGAAGCCCTTACGGCGTGGGGCCCGGGGCCCGCTTAAGGGCGCGGAAAATTTTGGATTCTAGATGCTCTGTGGTGCATTCTGGGGCAATTTCCAGTCCACTTTTGTCTGTAATTTGGCCCCAAATCAGATTGCATTTACAACATGAAATACTGGCTAGGATATTCTTCAGGAGGAGTTTCTTTATCGAAAGATTTGATGACGAAATTATTTTAATTTCCGGAGCATTTTTAGCAGAACTTCATGTTAGTGACTCGAGACATGCTTGAGATGAGCAGAGCATGCGGTTTTCTCAATGATCAGTTGACTGTGAAAAGGCACAGTAAAAACAAGCCTCAAAAGAAATATGTTCAGGCAAAGCTAAGTTTGTTCACATCATAAAAATGAAGCAACCCCTCCATCGGAGCAGAGCGTAGGGGCCGCTCAGGCATGGCACGGTCCTTCCACTGGCGCCCGCGCACACTCCACAAAACAATGTTGCGCCGCGGGCACCAGTCACATGCACTGCGTGTACATGTACATGTACACGCTTGCGCAATACAATGTACGTGTACATGTACAAAACATACATGATGGTTTTTCGGGACACGAGGTTGACTATGCATTACGGTAGGCAGTCAACGATCACCCATTGTCAGTACATCAAAAGCGTCGTCGGTAAATTCAAACTTGATCCGCAAACTGCGGCAAACTTCTTTGTATTAAAATCTTGAGAAAGTACACATTCAGGGAAAAATACACTACTCGAAAAAATAGCAGGGCGGCCCAAACTTTTGGCAGGGCGGTCCGTCCTGCTAAAACAGCCCGTGGAGAACACTGCAACAGTACCGGTACATGTACATTGACTATGTTGTCAGTAAATGAACATCGATGATCTTTCCAACATGTCCAAGCAGGTTGTTTTTTCAACTCCAGAGCTATAAACAGTCCACCCCATGAAACGTTTTTATTTTTTCAGATCACAAACCTTATCAATAAATCCAATTAAATAACAGTTTTGAATGAGCTCAGCTCCTCCGCAACATAACAAGAAATATAGAGCTCGCAGTGAGAAATTTCTATTGGCACTCTCAATTCAGTATTTCTGACTTTTGTAGCATCCTTTCTTTGGGGGAAGAAATCCCTGCTCAAGATGTATTAAGATATCGCAAAGATGAGGACATGAACTACATGTATTCACTAAATATATATATACAGTAAATGCTTCATTACAGCCAATCTATACATGCCGTGTCACTATTTGAAAGAGCGCACTGCCCCAGTGCACATGACGTTACGAACAACCCACCCACTCAACCCCATTCAACAAGGGAACTCGATCCCAGTTTGGTATTAATATTGAATACAACTTTTTTTCATCCACCAAATTATAATTTGGTGATTACCTCTTCTCAGCCTGGCCCTCGCAGGGTCTGACATTTACAGAAATGACATGTTGTCATTGCCCTGTACTCGGCGCATGCAGCGATAACCTGTGCTGGTACTGTGGATGGGATTCTTTTTTTCCTGGACTTATAGCCATTGATAGACTGATCACCCAGCCATGCACATGTTGGTTTTGTATTGATTGGGTTTATGGCTAAGTCTCATGGCATTTGTGTGTAATTAAATTACATGTAAGGTGTATACTGGTACCGGTACCTCATGCCTAAGCTGTGAAATGGATTTCCTTCATTTTCAAGAGCCATGTTTTTTTTTTTCAAGCAAGAAACAGGGATACGCTCCCTGTATATTTGTTTCCGCAGAAGAAAGGAGTCCTTTTGTTGTACGCCTTCTTAAAAAGGAATTCTGTGTCTTGTAGAAAATAAGTGAATGTTTCTGTTGGGTCTTTACTTTTGATTCAGTGGGAACTCTACTATGCTTGCTTTGAACGTTGCACATACATGTACACACACTTGTGTTCACCAGCCCACTGGGCAACCAAGGAAGTTAGTCTGGGTAGCCCGAAGCAATTTTCGTTGGAATTCGTATGCTGGACTAGTACTGTTTCGAGCCCTGCACTGTGGTTTACCTGGTACAGTCCATGTACCGGTACATGTACATATACATATATTCACCAGTACATTTTCATATTGTCAACTCACAAACTTGCCTACATGTACTCGTACTGGTATGATACCGGTATGGTAGAAATTTGATGCCGTTTGGGGTCGTTATCGTGCAGTTGTTAGTCAAATAAGCATGTCGGAGCAATTAGAAACGGGATCAGTCAATTATAAGAAGGAACTAAACTACTGTAGTCTGCATGTATCTTGCATGTTTCCATACTGTACATGTACATGTAGATTTATGGTAGTGTACCAGTAGTATACATGTACTCATACCGGTACCCTGCATGTTGTATCTGTATTGTACATGTCCATGTACATGTACTTGTACAGTCCATAATTCATGCACATCAAACAGTTGTTTTGTACACCAAGTACATGTCCTGGTACAGTACGTGTACATCTGGGAAAGAGTTCCACTTATGTATATACCAGTATGGACAGCACTAATTTTCTTAATTCCCTTAAAATGTTACAACAGCCTTCAGAAAGTGATAATAAGTCAGAAAATAGCTCAGAAAATTCGGAAACATTTCCTGAGCAAACACATGTAAGATACATACCGGTACTGTGCATACATGTACATGTACTATGAATTTTCAGACAAGTCCGGCAGGTTTTTGTTCAATATTCAACTTTTTCCTTCCGGGATATACAGTATCATGTTATAATACATGTTGTAATAATTATGATGCACTTGTTAACTTTTATTGCTTACCGGTACATGTACATACCGGTATACATACATGTACATACACTACATGTACATGTACATGTACAGGTACATGTACGTTTTTTCAAATGCAAGTTAACAACTGTGTGGTACATGTACTGGTACCGGTATATGTAACATGTGTATTTAAGTCACAGACATGTTCATGCACATGTACAGTGATGTACCGGTACACGTGTGAGTTCATTGTCTTGAAGTTTACCTGATGTGTTTTCTTGAATGGAAATTTGCACCCGGCATAGCTTTGGTATAACCTAGACTACATGTAGGTGCTTTTCAAAATATTTCACTTTGGAATTTGAGTTGACCAAGCTTTTGCTCATAATACATTGATTTCATTCAAGACAGGTACCTACAGATGTATATGTGTACACGTTCATGTCCTGTACTGATGACTTTTTTCCTTGATTTTTCTTGCAGATTGCAGCATCCTTTGCAAATCAGGTGTACATATTTGAACCAACTCCTCAAGTACCAGCACTCAAGAAGGGCTCACATGTAAGTGCAGTCACAATGCTAGTGTTCCCTCCCAAGCCAAATCAGCAATAACCATGAAGCAATGATGGTATACCAATACTAGAACAGGTGACGAGTGTCATAGGATTTTCTTGTGGATGTCAGGTAACAGGTGTACATGTAACTTAAGCTGAGTGTCCAGTTGGTCTTTAATGAAAGGTCACTGACAGGGTACAATATGTTCAGACAGACTGTTGCAGAGAAGACAACGCGTGGTGTCACTTGTCCAAAAACAAATGGAAAAAAAACCCTGTAAAATTGTTCACATGATATGCTTTGAAGACGTTATGGCAGCACTTGAAGCTAAACTGGTACAGTGCATTGTACAGTACATGTACATTGTACATGTATGTACATGTAGTTCATTTACACGTGTATTTAGTATTTCAGTTATATTGAAAAGTATTTTTTTTTTTTATTCATAAACGGAGAATGGGCAAATGGTGGTTCATGTACAGTACATGTACCTAAGCCAGAGGGACATGTACAGTACATGTACCTAAGCCAGAGGGACATGTACAGTACATGTACCTAAGCCAGAGGGACATGTACATGTACATGTACCTAAGCCAGAGGGACATGTACAGTACATGTACCTAAGCCAGAGGGACATGTACAGTACATGTACCTAAGCCAGAGGGACGTGTACAGTATGTGTCCGTCATGTCAATATTTAGGTTTATATTGACCTGCACTTACGACTCGACGCAAACAGTCAGCAAAGTTGATCATGATACAACTTTGACAACTGTCTGCATCAGCTACATGTACATGTCCATTGTACAGACCTGCCGACATGCTGTACTCCTTCCTACGGTCAGGCATTACCACCCAATAGATTAAAATTTGTAATGCACTGAAGGCTCGTTTCAATACATGTACATGTACCTTTTAATCTATTGTGTGGTAATGCCTGACCTCAGGAGGGAGTAGGCAAGGTTGGCAGGTGTAGAGCAGATCCATTGTGACTGGATATCATTAAGGACTTTATGGCAATGCTTTCAATGTACGGTACAGTATAGTGTAATGTGACCCCCAGAAGTACACGTAGAAGCCATTACTGCGGTAGTGCAACGCTCGTGGACAGGTGGTACGCGCGCATTACATGCCTTTTCGACCAACAGGGTCTCGTGATTTGCCAAATGCACGCGCACGTCAAGCCAAAGAATGTGCGTGCGAGTGCAGTGCTACCGCAGTTATGGCGTCTAATCGGATTAGTCTATACATGTACATGTAGGTCACTGACTGCAGTTGAGGCACTTGCGAGTACGTGTGCATACCTGGAAACTTTTTTTTTTCGGGCTGTCTTGTTTTGATGAGATTTTTCCATATTGGGACTTATCCATCATGAAATATGTTCTGATAAGCAAGTGTAGTCAGGAGATCGTATTCACGGAACCTTGCTTCTGAGGAACTGTCAAGAAAATATTGGAATTACAGGGTAAAGGAGATGTTCCTTGGAGTTCCGAGTTGCTACATATACATGTACATCATGCTTGTCTGTTCCAGCCTTGCAGCTCACTAAAAGATTTGATAGTTATTCTTCGGTCACATTTGAGATTTTAGAACTCCTCTGGCCCATCACTATAGTTGTAGAGTTCGGATAGAGGGTGTCCTCCTACAGAACATGTACACATGTGTGGTCAAATTCTTTTAGCCTGCCAATGTCACTGTCATTGCTGATATTACGAGACCACAATCTAGTCACGAGTTGACATCAGTTGTAAGTCAAGTGACGGTGCGTTATTATAAAATTAATTCCGACAGAAAGCATTCTGTTGTCACAGAGGGCATAAACATTGTCGTGAAAGGCATTCCTTGCCACATGTGTACCCAGTACGTGACTAGACTTGTGGTGATTACAACTGCTACACTTGACTGGCATTCCATAGGGCATTATTTAAGTCTAACAAATGCACTTGAATACTATACAGTGTGATGCAATGGAAACCAATCTTTGAGACTGAAAAAATATTCTGTAGCCCAACCAAAAAAAAAACTGTTGACAGCATAATCCCTTGCCCACTTGCCCACAGGCACAATATCAGTGGAAAAGTTTTTGATGGTATACTGTACAGGTGCATGTATTTGAGCCTCAAGGATTAGTTGGCACATGCACAGGTATATGTACGGTAATTCATATTTTGGCAGGCTGGATACCCAGGAAAGAATTCAATCCTTGACAATGATTTACATGTTTCATGCTGCAGGTATTCTGCAGTACTCATTGCATTGTAGGAGAAGCAAAGTCAATAAAGCCTTCAATTTGAGCTATGGTTTTGTTCATTTTGGGGGGAAATGTACTTAAACTGCTGGTACCTGTGTAATATAAACCTTGGCACGCACACATGTAGACCTAGATATTGACATATATACCAGTACATACATACATATAGGGCTCGAATTTCGACTTTTTTGGGGCCCTGTCATTTTGGCCTCAAGAAATGGGACATGTTAAGGGCACCGCCTCCAATAACAGGGGCAACAAGGCCAAAATTTCTACAGAGGGAAGGCACCGAGGCCAAGGTGTAAAATATTCTGCAAAATGAAACTGGAAAAATGAAAAATTGTGTTTTCTGTGCTTGAGCTACGTGTATCCTGTTTAAATTATTTTATAACCTGTGACAAAACATCATATTACAGGAAGGAACAGGCACATTTCCTGACAAAATACTTCTTAATTAAGAGAAAATTAATTCCTAACAAAGAATTCAAGTGAATTTAACCGTATATTAAACAAAGAGAACATGTTTTGATTTTGGCATACCTTTTTCGACAGCACAGTGCGAGCTTAACAACCAAAACCCCCTGCGTTGTAAAGTTGACAAACCCATTGGGTCACGGAATAATCAGTTACGCACTTGTAGTTGAGACTTCTGCGTGTGTGCACGCATGATCTGAAACTAGGGGGACAAAAGACCTAGCCGTAGCTGGGGAGGCCCGTTTCGGACACAGCCTAAGCCCGTGTACCGGTACGTATGTGCCAGCTTGGTACAGTACATGTAGCTGCATGTTATGCCGGGCTAGGCTGGCTGGCCCCACGCACCAGTACATGTACATATATGTACATAATACGTGCCTGCAGCGATTAATCATCCACTAAACATTGGACTGCAGAACGAAATACACATACATTTATGTATTGTAAATCCAAGTCACTTGTGGCAGGGGCAAGCTTCATTGCGCGATACGGCATGCATGCTGCAGCGCGCCAGGTCTGCCAGCTTGGTTGCCCTGGCCGTGCATCCATGTGGCATGAAGAGAATTTTTCCCCGGTAGGCCGCAACGTGAAATACGTTCACGTGAACATGAAGTCGGAATTTTACAGAAACTATAGGTTATATTTTTAGAGGCACCACTGTCAGGAAGAATGGGGCACATGGCCAACTTTGGCCATGGACATAGTGGAAATTTCAGGACACAGACGGCCACGGTGGCCGCGGTGAAAATCGAGCGCTGTGTACATGTACGGCCCTCTTGAAGGTGTCAACATCAAATGACTATTAGACGTTCAGTTTGATTGAATATCTGAATATTCGGTCGTACTGACTGGCAGACTGTTGATAAACAAATCATTTATCAGTTGCAATAACGCACGCAATAATACATGTACCGGTACTAATACATGTACATGTACATTATAACCACCATAACAGCTTCTCATGTCTAGGAGTACGTGTAACTCCAGCCATGATTTAGCAAGATTTAAGAGACGAAAAATGCTTCTTGTCCTGTTGAAAATTTCTATTCCTTTTAAATTTTGTAATGAATAATTTACTTTTTGAATTGTTGTAAAGATTTCTGTCACTTTTCATTTGAATCTGTTTAAAACCAAGTCTCTATAGTGCAATTTTTCTCATTTACCGGGTAAAACAAAAGAAAATTCTCCCCTTTTTTTTGAATTTTGCATTCGAATATTCAAATTTGGAAAATAATATTCGAATATTGGATAATTGATTGAGTATTCGGATATTCAGCACAGCCCTAAGTTGTTGGTGGTGGACAATCATCATCCCAAGACAGCCTGGCTGCATAGTGCCTGGCCGTAGCTAGGTTATTCAACTCAGCATACATGTATATGTACGTGTAATGTACACGTACTCAGTAGGGAATCAGAGATGATCCGTTGCAATTGCATTCAAGGAGTTTGCTAGCAGGTGAATGGCTTCCATGCATGTTCAGTGTATCGTACCGATACATGTACATGTATATTATCCATCTCTGACATGTCTGATGGAGTTATAATTGAGGTACAGTGTACTGTACTTGTACCAGTAGTTTCTATTTTAGTTCAGATGGAAATAGAACAATTTTTTTTTGCTAATTTGTAATAATACTTGTGTACATGTACGGGTACAATACCGGTACGTACATATTCACCCTCTGTGTTTTTCACCTAAGACTGCGGTAGGATTTGAATATTACTGTGGAACTTTTTTCCTGAGATAAAACTTTCCTTTTGAGTTTTTCCCATTTTCATGTACATGTACGGTATGGCAGGAAAACCCTTTGGAGAGCTTGCTCAAGTGGTTGCTGGTAATCTTTGGAATGATCTGAAAAGACGCTTTACTGCTTCTGCATCAGACTCAAGCGCGCCGTGCTCCATGCTTTCTTAAACTTGAGGCTTTTAGCATCTTTTGACAATTTATACTGTGTCACAACACCCTACTAGTTGAAGAGACGTTTAATTTGTCTGCACCTGTCATGTCTGTTTAACTGCAACAAACACATACCGGTATGTGTACATGTAGGGATTGCTTTTTAGTCTGGTCACCGGATTTGTCCACATAAATGTAGTATGAGTATTCTCTCATTAATATTGGATGAACTCAGTGGAAATGATTAGTGAACTAATCTGAAAGTGTATTGTGTTATTCAGCAACCACAGTTAGAAGCCATTACTGTGGTGGCACAGCGCCTATGGATGGGTGTTCCGCATGTTACCAGTACATGTACATGTACACGTGCATGCCTCTTCAACCCATGGGGTGTTATAATTTGCCAAAAGCGTGCACGCATCAAGCAGTTATAATGTCTCCTCAGATTAATCTACCGGTATGCTGGCTTTCTGTATCACACATCTTCAGGAAGAAGCCATTATATAGACCATGCTCCCTGAATCTGTTTATGAATTGTGAATTGTTCAGTGGGTTAAATGTGACTGGCATGACTGGACAGGTCTTAATTTCAAGTTACATGTACTTTGCTTTGGGAAGATGCAGATTTTTTTATGACAGGTTTTTCCCTTAACCTTGTAATTAAAAAATTAACATCTCCCTGACGCAAAGTACATCTTGAAATAGTTTGCGGTACCCGCTGCCACATCTAATTCAGATTGGCCAGCTGACCCCGACAAGCTTGGTGGTTGAGTGGTTAACATGGTTAAGACATCAGCACTAGTAAGCAGGAGATTGTGGGTTTGAGTCCCACCCGAGTAAACTTGTGAATTTTTTCACAAGCTCTTGGACAAGCATTGAGTATTCAATGTCATGAATATACATGTACATGTACGTCAGTGCAAGGGAAAACCCCGTAATTAAAGGTCTTAATTAGTACAGAAATTTGACTTCCTTGGATGATAACATCCATTAGACTGACTACTATAAAATTACACAGAAGTTAACATATTGCATGTGTTTCTTTTTCCCTGTTTCACAGAAGCTCGACTACCAGTGGTACAAGACTGGTGGCTTTCAGACAGACTCACTCGTCAGTAATCTCTCTTGGAATCACAATGGTAATCTTGAAATCTTCCGTTTGAAAACTTGGTTTAAGGGTCCAGGCGATGAAGTTTTCTTAGATGCACGTTTTGTGCAATTTTACCCTTCTGCAGTGCATGAAAGCAATTTGAAAACCTTTTGTTATTGAGAGTATCAGGTTGGAGGGAAAGTGTACTTTTTAAAGTATTTAAATTGTCTCTGTTTTTCTGGACAACAGAGTGCGCTGTTGCTGTGATGTCAATCAGGGAAGACACTTCCCAGGTTATGTACACGTATGTAGGTTTTGGTGTCCAAACTGTGTACCCAGAATGTGCCTACATGTATTGACAACATTTTTGAGAAAGGCTCACTCATATACTCAACGAATCACTAAAGGAAAGGAAATTTAAAAAAACTGGAAAATATCAAAAAGTCCAGCCATTTTGTGTTTGTGTTCCTGTGCACAAATCAAAGCAGTTTTTAAGCTTTCCCTAAAACAGCAGTATGTATGAAAAACAAGAAGATACTGAAATCTTCTAAAATAGCAAAATAAATGAAAATGAAAAAAAAATGAAAGTAAGATTACTTGAAATACGAAGATGTATTTTAAGGACTGCTCTTATCCATGTAGTGGAAATAACATGCATTATAGAGACTCCCCCACACACCGGTACATGTACTAGGCCGTTTTCCAATACTCAACTTCGTCTCCGTCGCAGGCTTTGTTCCCAAAACCAGTCCCTGTTTGTGGGCCTGAAGCATTTTAAATTAAATTGGATTACTGTAATTTTTGGCTCTCTTGCATCTTATTTGATGTTTTGTGGCACTATTAGACTCATTACTGCGCTTACAGCTTCAAAGTCAGCCTAGTAAAAAAAAAACCAGTTGAAGCCCGAGACGGGCCCGAAGTTGAGTATTGGAAAACGGCCCTAAAAGTGCAAAATGATCAATTTGTATTGAATGATTTGACTGAGTTATTGAGAGAACAATATGGAACGGGTACCGGTATTTGTGGTTCCACTGGGAGAAACAGATGAGGATGAAACATGTACACGTACAATGTCAGTGTTCTCGCCAGGGCATTTTAGCGTATGTGTACATGGAGGAGGCTGTGACGCTAACGTTTCTGGCCGTGACCCTGAAATCTGGCCGTGACCCTGAAATCTGGCCGTGACGCTCAAAATCTGGCCTGGAAGATAACTCTTTTTTTTGCAGCAAATTTCTGTATCACTTATAAAAGGTGTCATGGACGAACTTCGCAATGGAGATAAAGAAACTATGTGCTGCCCATGCTGTGTGATATGAAGGAGACTGGTTCCCTGCCACTTTGCAGCTGAGTGTTTATCCCACAATACACGGAGCCAGACTACCAGACTAGATCTCAGTCAGTTGCAAAAATATGTCGTCGTGTGGTTGGCACTGTACATGTACACAAAATGGTGTGAAAAAGAAGCTGCTGAACTTCTAGATAAAGTTCACAGTATTTCGTTTCCTTCTTCCATTGTGTATTTCTTTTCTAATGCGTGAATTTGATGTATTTTGTTTGCTAAGCGTGATTTTTGCCGGTGCACATGTAGATCACAAAGTTTTGTCATCAAATACATGTACATGTAAGCACATATTTTAACCCCTCAATAGGTACATGTACATGGCTTGAATTCTTCCAAATGAAGGGTAATGTGTATCGTCATATTATTCATTGATAAACATGAAAAATATTATCCTTTTTTCGCAATGACGGAAAAAATATTTAAAAATGGAGCAAGTACATGTACATGTAGTATTTAATTTCTTTTTCATAAATACGGGGTCTATACTGGTAGCTAGCTCTGTGAACACAATAACTGTTAACATGTGCTACATACATGTAAGTGGTTTGAACAGCATCGCCAAGTATTAAATAATGCTAGCCCTGCTTGTCATCCTCCCCCCCTCGCCGATGGGAACTGACCCCCCACTCTAACATAAGAAGCTGGTGACATGTATCCCCGGTACTTGTATGTTCATATCCTGTATGTACCTGTAATGCCTGAATAATTTCTGATTTGATTGCCAAGATTGTGCATGCGATTGGCTGTAAAAAAAAAAGTAAAGTACCCGGTAATCCCAGCGGATTATCCAGTAAGTTTTTGTTTATGAATTATTCGTCAGTGAGTGATAATTTTTTTTCTGTTCAGCCGATGTAACTCTAACCTCAACCAAAGTTTAATGAGGAAAGAGCGTCGATATCTTAGTATCGCTTTTTTTTGGGGGGGGGCATGTACATGTACATCGGGCGAAGATGCCTGCATGCTTTGATATCGAGTTACGCCCCCTCAAGGGTGGAGGGGAGATCCAGGCCAGATTATTCTGCAACAGATGCGCTAAGCAACGCAGGCCCGCAGCGCAGGATTCAAGATCGAGGCACTGCCACAATAAATGTCAGCGGGATGGCGTGAATATTCATCAGGTTCCTCAGACAGTTGCCTGGGTAACAGGTACATGTCGTACAGTTGTAAATGAAATGAGAGTTCCTCTTCATGGAAAGAAGAAGCCGATTTGCGATTTTGCTTGCTTTTGAAATTGTCCACAAGGATGAACTTATTTCTAGATTGTTTTCGATCTCCATCATTTGCTAAAAGTATTCACGAACCACCAGTCGTACACTCTAAGCACGTTTCCATATGGAACTATGTACATTGTACATGTAGATTTGATTAATGGAACCTGCTTTTTTGTAAACAGCCTTTCGGACTGAGACTTATTTGTTGAATTATTTTCAGAGTGCTCCAATTAAGCCAGTGAGCTAAAATTGCTGGCAGTATTTAAGATACGTCTTGCTTGTGGTCACTGTGTGGGCTGTGTACATGTAGGTGTTGCACATGTACGGGGAGGGGGCGGTCACTGGTAATTCCTGCCAAATACATACTATAATCTATACCAGTACATATACCGTACATTTACATAAGTCCTATCCTCCTGGAGCAGAAGCACCCCCCCTTGTTGGTTGAAAAGAGCCGCGTTGGTCGGGAGTGTTTAATTCGTTCGTAGTGAGGCGACCATGACACGTGCATTTCCTGGTCATGCGCAAACCAGCAAAAGTTCAGTTCTGACCAAAGAAGCCTCCGTTGCTAAGAAAATAGCACCCCCTCTTGGTCTGTCCCGTGGCCCATTCTGTTGTTACATGTACATTGCATACCCACTATACAACGTACATGTTTTTGTAATATGCTTGTTCCATATTTTTTAGGACTGCATGTGTATTGAAATATGCATACTTTGTAGGGATTTTTCATCATCTACAGCACTTGCACAACTGGGTCTTGACATTCCTAAGGAGAGAAATTCCTTCTACTTGAACAGCTCTGGGTGTGTGAACCTACATGTATTTATTTCATTGTCCAAATCTATTGTCAACTAAAAAGTGACATAAAGCCCAATACAGATTGGTCAGACAGACTGTCCACGGATTCACCAGTACATTTAAAATGTGAGATAAGGCATGTTGCCATATTCATGAAGGCCTCTTGTCGCCATGCATGGGCACACACTATGAAAGCTGCTACAAACCAGAAAATGCTGCTTAGCACGTTTTGTGGTGATAAGAATTTAGCAGCAAACCAGTCTCACAAAATGAGAGATATATGGATCCGCTTGCTTAGCAAGTCATTCTGTGGTTAGCAGCCGTCAGTGTTTATTAACTTCAGGAATGGATTTGGGGTGATGTACGGAATTTTCATAGCAAACATATACAAGTATACAGTTTGCTAAGAGTTTTTAATCACTGACTTTATATACACGTACCAGTACCTGTGCTTGGTGCAGAGTTTATGAAATAACTCACAAGCTTCTTTGGGTCGGACTCGAATCCCCGACCTCCAGTTTACTGGAGCATACATGTAGGTTTTTCACTTGTCTTGTGTGAGTGGGAGAGTTTGACTCTATTTTTAGCAGCAGCTAACCCAATCAATCAATTTGTGCTGAGATTTCCTTTTCAGGGGGGCTGCAGAGCTATTAAACACTCTCGGAACACCTGTGCACAAGTATGGTGTCATCACCGTAATGGCGTCTAATTGTGAGAGTCAGAGGAGCCTGTTCTAAGCAACTCCTTGAGAATATGGCGTTACTCATCAGGTATCTCTGAAATTCCTGTCATTGCAGGGTCGAAGATTCTCAGCGGCAGTGACTCCATCCAGCTTTGGGCCGGCGTCAACGAAGGGGGCGCACTTAATGGCGCAGCCAGGATAAATGGCGCGTTGGACCCCATAAGGCCCAAGAAAGGCTCCCAGTGGGAGAATATCTGGACTTGCACGTTAGTACCAGATCAGAAATGTTGTTTGTGTCAAAAACTGAGACCAACATTGTGTTACACCACAGGCCTACTTTGCTAAATATTTGCATGAGCGCTTGTGCATACCGTAATCTGTAACACAGTACTAGTTTTCCAAAATGGGACCATGTTGAATATCAAGATCAGGAAGCTTTAGCATCAGCTGTTTAGTTGGAGGGAGCATTTTTATTCATTAAGAGTGGCAAGCATGTAGATTTTTCTCTCTGAAATACCGGTAGGATATTTTATAGACACTGGTTATTGTTACATGGACGTTCAAGTAACATTACCCGGTTAGACTTTTCAGCTCTTACATATTTATTAACCCCACCAGTCGTTGGTTCAAACTCTGGGCCACATTGCATCCTCCACCTTCAAATTCAACTCTGAATGTACATGTACTTGGTTATGTTATGAGTGAGGACACTACCAAACTTGGCTTAAAACTTTCATTTATTTGAAAGCTTTTTAAATTACACTTTAGGGAGTGAGTCATGGGGGATATACATTATTGAAACTTTTTTATTCATATCATTTTGTTCTTTTTTTTTTCAGGACAGCAACACCAGTCTTCCATTTGCTTTTCTCCCCTGATGGGCAGTTTTTTGCATCTGCCGGAAAGGTAAAAATTTCTCACTCAGAAATGAAAGTATGTGTAGATCAGAAAGAAAAAGAATACTTAATGCATACGTGTAACTTCACCTGACCATAGAAACAACCGAAGTAGTTTTTTGCATTGAAAAATAACTCATAAATACCTCACTATGTGTTCCTATTGGTTTAGAGCCTGTCGCATGGGTAGTTTTTAACAGGTGACGAAAGCACCAACTGGTATTTTGGCTCTTACTTTGTGAACGCGCACACATCTGCCTTTGTACATAAATCTTGTTAATACTTGCTAGGCATGGGCAGTACAGCCAATGACTCTGTCTAATTAATGCACTTCACATCGGCGCAGCTGGTGTTCCAGATGTGCACCGATTTCCATGTAGATTTTGGCTCTTTGGCTCGCCTTTGGCTCGCTTTGTTATCCTCCCCAGCCCATTGTATGGTTTGAAACTTACTACTTTAAATCGGCCTTGTCACACTTTTATTCCATTATTTGAGTTGTTTTAAGGTATCCATGTGTTTGTTGTACTGAAATGGATCCGTTCTCTTTTCCAGGCGGACAGACTGGTGAAGATATGGTACCAGACTCGTAAACCTAGCTTCAAGACCGGCGCCCCGACAGATGATGAAACATCCAAGGAAGATGCGTACAGTTTTGTGTATATCGCCCATCCCAGGGCGGTTACCGGATTCTCTTGGAGGCGTACCAGTAAATATATGACAAGGTAAGTTGATATTGGTTTGCCCTTTAGGCAAAGCACCAGGGGAGGATATCTTGTCTACCCGTTTACTTCAGAGAGAATTCCCACATGGTGGCACAAAGCAAAATCAGCACCGTGGTTAATACCACACTTGAGAAAAAAAATGTTGCAAGCAGTGCCAATTTTGCTGCAAAGATGGTGCAGGTGTCCACTTAAACCTGTGAAGAAGCCTAGGGCAAATTCAAGTGAGGTAATTTAACGTGCCGTAGGAAGATTGAATGTTGTAGATTGATGATGGCCTTTTGGTTGTCGCATACAATCCAGACATAATGCATAATGATCACTCTTTGAATTCCCAATATTGTTTTGCAGTTAGTAGGATTTTAAAATAGGTCATAAATCTAAATTATCTACAAGCTTAACCTCTTCTTGCCTCCTTTTGTTTTTAAAGTGGAACAGTAGCCAATATTTTAGTGACGTCTTGTCGGGATAACATCTGTCGTCTGTGGAGCGAGACCCTGCTCCCCAGCAGCGAGCTGATGGAATCCTCTACCAGTAACCTGAATATGATCAACAAGAGGCGGGATTCCCGTCATCACAAGCGGCCAACCTTCAGTCTAGGAATGAAAGGAAGGTGAGGCATTTTGTCTCTATTCAACAGTCTTTTCTGTTCCCAGTTTGAAGAAAAACCTGAAGTCTACACAAGTTTCTTTGTGTCGCACAATTCTGGTGCTGTTTTGGGCATTACCCTCGTAATCGGGATGTGTTAATCACGTCTTCAAACAGTTAAGAAGTAATAATGGGAAGTGGATAACAGGGCTGAAGCTAGATTAAACACACGATTGCAACGTGAGGCAGTAATAGAAAAGAAAAAAAAACAACTTGAAAATGACAAGGTGAAGGCATTGACTGCAATGTACATGTATGCATAACATGGTAAAAGAAATGCTTTGAATCCCGAGTCAAGGTGCTACCTGTACGTGAACGGCCAGTTGCCAATACGATCATGTGACCTTTTTATGGCCAAAGAATTGTATTTTCGGTGTTCTTCTGTCAATTTCTGCAGCCGGAGAAAGAGAAAGTCGGGGGGAAGTTCAGCTAATGTCACCAGTTCCAGCAATCAGGAAACCATGGAGATTAGCGGGCACGGCGGCCTACCATTGCACTTCCACATCGCGGCCACAATCAACCCCAACACAGGTACGTGCACAGCTGGTGGTCTAGTCTTCCATCAGACTTCAGTGCCCTTGACCCATTATTTGTGAGCATAATCTTCTGACCCACAGAAATCCTGCAGCCTTAATGTCTCCTCATCACCGGCCAGGTTTTGGGGGAATAACAGTTAATTTCTCTTAAACAGTAGATGCAACCCTTTCACCCTTGAGGATAATTGTTGTGTGGGACACCTGGGTGGCAGGAGGCTAACGGTGGTTCTTTGTTTACGTGTTTGCTTTTCTGTGGAGCCATTGGGACCCGTGGTCCTTTGAACTCCATGGGAAAGTTCACAAGCAAAGGAAATGTTGTGATCAGCATAGAGCCTGTGTCACCAGCCCATTTGAAGCATGACGGACACAACGGGAAGGTGCTTTTTGAAGTTGGTAGATTGGGAGTAAACACCAAAGATTTTACCCAAACCAGTTAGTGCCCTCCTATTGTATCTGCTATACCTCGAATAGGCTGATAGAGCCATTGGAACAGATGTTTGTCAAACACAAAAATCTTTCCTGGCAAAAACAGGTCATTAGCCGATGAAATTTTTATCGCAAGTGACTGTTGTTCATTGGTCTGTGCTCAGAACAGACATGTACTCTGCACAATTTTCTGCGTAGAATTTCCATGAAATGGGATCCAGTATTATACCCAGAGGATAAAAGCGCTTTTGTGGTATTGTAAAAGCGTTCAAGTAGGGACAAGTGTTAGCACCCAGCGTGCAACCAAACGGGTGAGACAGTATCTGGTATCTTGGAGAGTTTGGTCGGTCTTGGTTGGCTACTTGGGCAAGCTTAGTCAAATGTCGATAGGCATCATGTCAGGGTGATGTGCTGCTAATGGATGTTCCAAGATTTAGTGATTTCAGGGGGGAGATAATCCTCGCCTTAAATACCATTAAATGTTGTGATGATGGTTACCAGGGCTATCAACATTATACAAATTCGTAAAAGGCGTTGAAAATGTCGTTCTTTGTTCTGTTCAAACTTTGGCTTCGTGTTGACTCCACCAAATGTTGCACCGGTAAGTTTTCAGTGGCTATGTTTGAGTGTGTTGTGAGTGCTGTGTTTTCATGAATCTGTCACAGTTCCTAACACAGAAAAGTATTTTTGCCAAAAATGGACTGGGGGATAAGTTAGTAATTTTCATTTGTTTCCAAAATAAAAGTTCACCCTGTAGAAGAGCATTGCAGCACTTAATGTGCCCTCGTCAATGTTGATACCTTCTGTAAGTGATACCCTATGCTATCAGCCAACCCGCAGTGGTACATGCATTTAGATCATTAGACTCCGAGTGAAAATATACATGACCGTTATCTTGTAATTGATACGGCACTGCGGTTTCATTTTCAGTCGTCTGCAAAGTGAAACTTGTTTGCCATAATTAATAACAATGAAGCTTCATCTAGACATGCCAGGTATTCCTTTAATGGCCTAGGGATGACGTTGTTTTTTGGGGCGGGGGTTCACCTCTGTGACTCTCTGGACATTTTGCCCTATCAACTTTGTGAAATCTTCCCGATTCCAATTCTGCACTGTGTAAATCCATGGCACATTCTGTGCACTTCTCCAAGGAGACTAAGGCTGCATCTGAATCTGTTGTCTAGAGCTAGGTCTAGGTCTTCCCTCCATTGGTAATGTGCGGAGATGCGAAGAAAATAGACCAAGCCGTAGCTCTTGAAGTCCATTCTGACTAGGCCTGAGTCCCATATATGGTATTGATTCCGGTTAGCTTAGCTTTTTTATTATTTCGAATCAACCAAAATGAGGCATAAAAGTGGAAGTGGATTTCAATGAATTCAGAAATGTTGGCCGCAAGCAAGAAGGTACTCATTTCAAATATCCATCTACATCTACATGCAGTTTGAAGTTTATGCGAGCCTTATTTTATAGCAGTGCATGCATCACAAAAAATAAAGCCGCCAGGTTTGGTTCGGTTTATTTGTTTTCGACATAAAAAAAATAGACAACTGGTACCAAGTTTGGCACCACAAGTTTACCCCACTCTCCATGTTTTTCCCTTTCATATTAACACAGAAAGCTCGTTGGTGTGTTTCCTGCTTGCTGTAACAATGTCTGTTAACTCCTGCGTAACACAGAACATGGTACCACCAGGGAGTGTATTGAGCCTGAAAGTAAAAGCTCATGCAGCGAGCTTCCTGAACCCTCGCGCGGTCCTCCTATGGGGATTTCACGTTAAGCCGCCCTATCATGTTCAATAATTTTTGGAAGAATAATTCTTAACTGACACCACCCCATAAAACGCTCATGTTGGAATTTTACCTTTGTCTTCCTCAAGTAATATTTAGGAAAAGTCACCTGGAGATGGGTAGAAAACTAGTTTTTTTAACGACCTTTCTCTTCCGGCAATATCGTACCTAGGTCTACCTGTTCATGCATGTTTGTTTTCACTGCCCGTGTTTACATGAAAACGAGATTGTACAATGTTGCAAAGATTTACCTACTTGCAGTCGATGGGTTCAAGATTCCGTTGAGTTGACATCACACAGTTGTTGTTAGCAAAGAATAGATAAAAGATGAGAATCTTTCGTACTTGAAGTAGAATGTTGCCTTAAGTTTACTACTTATAAATTATAAGACTATGTAAAATACTTTGATCTGTTTTTATTTTACCATAAAATTTCAAACCGTATGTATTCATCTGTGTACGAGACTGCCACATTGCACTGTTCTTCATGTATTTTAGATATTCGGAAGTGATGGGTCAGTTTTTGCCAGGATATTTCTCTTTTAGGTCAGGTGATTTTTCAGTTTCTATAAATTGATATACAAGGAAATATTTTCCAAAGCCCCTTTTCTGAGTTGGATTTTTTAAGAAGTAACTGAACGGAAAAATATTACAAATTCTCAAATCGTTGCACGTTATTTTTCCCATCCAAGGGTTCCGGAAGCTCGCCATCAGTGGTCACCTTTCAGGCTCTATTAATGCAGAACTCCAGCTCACAGTTGCTGGTGTTCCACAATGGCAACTAGTTTACAAACTGTGGCTGCAATCCTTAGCTCTTGGCGAGGGAGGAAATTGCATTTCACCCAAACATTTCTCAATCCTTTGCCTGTTATAGGATTGACAGCTGCTGGGGTTGGCGATATGAGCTTGGAAATACCACACTCACAAATCAATGCTATACATTTTACATTCATATCCATGACCAAAATTAAATCTTCGAAGGAAGTAAACTAGGCACCATCTGCTAAATTCTTAATTGCAAAATAGGAAAAAGATTTAGTTCGTGTAGTTGTCAATACATGGAATCAATACCCTACTTGGTGAAAAGGAGAGATAAAACTGACACATGAGCTCCGTCGTTCTTCATCTGATGCCCAGAGAAAAAAATTATAGTTGTACACATTCCCATGAAAATTAGTTGTGTACACTTTGCATCATGTGTACACAAACCCCTCAGCAACATCGGGCACTGTATTGTGTATTGTGGCATGAATACCCAGCAAGTCGGTACGTCCTGGCTGTAACACCTTTTACACCTGCTTCTCAATTTCTGTCAACTTTCTTGAAAATCTCTCACTGATGCAGACATACCACTGCTTCCAGCCATGGGTAAGATGTCCAAGGGTAACACTCCGAACTTTGTGGTCAACTGGCTGAACAACAAGGAGCTGCAGTACACACTGGCAGCAGAAACGCTGCTTCAGGTCAGTCCTTGTTTGACACATGTTACTGAAATTTCATGACAAATTGATTTTTTTCGCTCTCTTGTAGTCTGGTAAGGTGTATTTCGTGCAGTTCCGTGTGCTCAGCAAATTTGTGGGACATAGCACACATCATAATTTGACTTAATTTGATTTATAAAATCTCAATTTTTAACAGTCTTTCGTCGGCGGTGTAATTTGATTCAGATGTAGCAAAACTGTTGTTTTATGTTCTTCACTGTAGTGATACTGATTGTTCTCAGAGGAAAGAAACTTGTCACTTGTTTTGGAGGTGCCAAACGCCCCATTGGGTTCAACTCATGTTATTTGGCTTTCAAGACGGATGGTATAGACTTTATTCACGGTGCCAGCCGTATTGAATTTGAAAGCGAGGTTAACTCTTCATTTTTTAATGTTGAGAGTACAACTCAAGCAATAAAATGAAATTTAATGACAAATTTGCACCTGTCTACTCTGATGAATAATTTCCAATTCATGATTGAACACATAGACTTGTACACTGCCAGATTCTGACCCTTATTGAAAGGGAGGCTTGGAACGCATGGGAGTATAAAACAGTTTGGTGCCATCCTAATCGACAGTTTGCAATATGTAAAACAGATTTGGAGAACTAGATCAAAAATGGCCTCCGCCTGAATAGGGTCTATGGAAGTAGCACAGGTAGCTGTTCTTGGCACAAGCCTATTTTGATCCAAAGCAGCATGCTTTGGTACATTTTGTTTGAAACTTACCTCAAAAGATCAATAAAGATGACAAATCAGAGAGCGACTTGGACGACTCCTCATCAGAGGAAGAGTCTTCGTCCTCGGAAGACGAGGGCATGGTCGACGGAGTGAACGAAGGGTCGGAGGAGACGGAATCTGATCAAACTAGCCCAACTGTAACCGGAGGTGAGTTGACTTCCCCTGGCCAAGAATAGGTGCAGTGAGTTTCTTTCACCCTTGTTTCATGTACCGACACAGTGGTCCAGGTTTTGAGTCCTAAATATGCTTTATATACCGGGTATTAGGTTTATACAAATCTCTCAAAGCCACGTGGCTGTGACTCAAGTCATATTCAGACATTGTGTTGAAATAAGTCATCACAGTTGTAAAGTTCTGCCTTTTCTTCCTGTTTATTTGAAATGGCCCTGCCCACATGTATCTTAAGGTAATGACCTGGCCCTCAGCACATTTATTTAGTACGAAACCCACTGAAATGTTGAAGATGGACTTTCCCTTGAAAAGCAGAGGACTGAATCAACCAGTGTTTTCTTGCCCCGACTTTTTTGATTGATTTATATTCAGTTCAGCTGAAAAATGTCTCAAGCCCGTAAGCTCCACCCCTGCTTTTTATGCGTAGGGAAAAAAGGTCTTGCTTTTCAAATTAGTAATCTCTGGTTTGTTTTTCTTTTCTGTACTTCGTCCTAAGCTGATGAGCATGATTCTGGCAATTCTGGCTCTGCCCAGAATGGGTCAATCCAGTCCGGACGGGCCACACCTCCTGAAATTCTGACAGTGGATGCCAATGGTTCCATCAACAAGCCGTTGACCCGGCCGGAGAATCTAGGCTCGTTTCCTTCAGTGCCCCAGCTAGCCAGCCTGGCCCACATTGGGTCTACACCCCTGGCCCGGCTGCAGAAGAAGTTTGACACCCTGCTGCGGGAGTGGAACCAGTCCCCGGACATGCTCTTCAGCATCCATCCAATCGACGGCTCCTTCCTGCTCTGGCTGGTGGACTGGGTGGACGAGGCCATCCCGGGAGTCCACCGCCAGCCGCAGGTCAGCTTCTCCTGCCGCATCCCCCAGGCCTTTCCGGTTCATGATGCCACCACCCTCTGCTCCAACCTGGTGCTGTACCGCAGCAACCTGACCATGGATCCACGGGCCGGCCGGCGACAGCCCGGGTTGGTGTCGCCCCGGGAGGACCGTCCCGGGCTGACCCCCAGCTACAGCTTCTCCCAGCGGCTTGGCATGGTGCCGCCAGGGGTCAACATCTATGCCTTCACCCCCAAGGTCTCCATGCTCTCCAAGCATTCCAACGGGACGCTGAATCAGTGGGAGATCAGCTTCTCTGAAAACTCCAAGTTCCAGACAGTCCTGAATGTTGCCCACAACTCGCGCTGCTGCGGACACCGCTTCAGCCTCAATGACATCTCTTGCCATCCCGTGCTGCCCCTCTTGCTCTCCACCTCACACCACAACATCCCCAAAGTCGAGGTAGACCGCAAAATTGTGACCAGTCGGACTCACAGAGCGTCATCTTCGACGCGGAAGGCTTCCCTGATCTCGGGGGATGGAACGGATTCTACCAACAGCATCAGGCGGAGGAGCTCCATCAACCTGTTTGGCCGGAGCCTCTTGTCCGAGAGCGAGCACCAGCGACTCATGTCACTGTACAACTCCAGCGCCGACAATGATGAGCTGGAGATGGACCCAACAGAGAAGGACGAAGTGGTCATCCCAGACGAGATGATGGAGCAGCTCAACCAGGAGATGAACTGGCCGGACATGAGCGCTCCCACAGGCCTGTGCAGCGAGCTCATCCTGTGGCGTGTCTTCCCCGTGGGGCCCCTCACCAAACGCGACGGCCTGGTGGAGCTGGCCCGGATCAACTCCCCCTTCCTCTCTGCTTTCTCCCACGTGGCCTGGTTCCCAAGTCTCTTGCCCAGCTCCTGTCTGGGAGCACTGTCCAACTCACCCAGTGCTTGCTTTGTGGCCTCAGATGGGTACAGCCTCCGTGTTTTCCAAACAGTGATTGATGCAAGGTCTTTCCTGACTGAGGTCCTACCCGGAACAGACCAGTTTGAGGTACCCTATTTTTCTTTTTACAGAATTGCACTTCTGTTGAGCAGAGTAGCTCTCCATTAAATGTAACATCTTAGGGTATGAAATATTAGTTAACACAATGTTTTTTACCATGTATTTCCTCGTCTGGGGTTTTTACACATTTTCCATAAGTTTTTGGTTATCTATAAACAACACAAACATTATCAGTGGAAGGCAGATACCCATACAATACATGTAAACCATCCTTGCTGCCATTGAAAAGAGTGCTTCAAAATGTGAATGCCCACCAAAACAATCGTGACATTGTAAACTTTCTTAGAGGAAGCATCATGCTTAGAACAACTTGCCATCCACGTTACCTGTTTGCTGCAGGGTTATCTCAGCAGCAGCTCACCAATCAAGAAGTTCATTGATGCTAAGACCGACGGCGAACACCGGCAACACAAGACTAGCGTCATCAGTTTACAGTCCACAGCACGCCCTGGGTGCATCTTGGAGCTAGATGCGTTATCATCTGCAAAACAGGTACATGGGCTTGTGTTTTTTTTATTCCATAAAAGGTTACATGTGTATCCCACATATTCTGGAGGCTTGCCAGGTGATAACTAATATAACAAGGGTTTTCATCACGTGACTCCTGATGATAAGTAGACACATGCTGTCCGTAATATTGAGTCTCCCAGTGCTTTTGGTAATAAAGGGTAATAATATGCAATATCATTAAGGAAATTATTATCTCTAGATCTCAGTGATTGCCATTTATGTTACTTTAAATGCTGTCTTGTTTTAGTTATTGATTGTAATTGTAATGTCGATGAATGCAATAACTTAATATCTCACTTTACTTTGTAACAAGCCAATGGAAAGTAAATTTCTATGTAAATTTTTGCATGGACAATAATAAATTTTAATCTTTGAATCTCTAAGCGCCTTGGACAGAAATTTGTCACACGATGAACTGAGTCATGCGACATTAACTTGTGTTCTTTCCTGTCTGTTGCAAACCAAGAGTAGGTCAGAAAACTGCCCTCATGTTTTGAGGTTCAAGCTGTTACGCTTGGGGAATCCAGTCAACTGTACAGGATTGACAGAAATCAAGCTAGGATTTTTTTCCATCAACGTAAATGCACACTTCCTTTGCCCAGTACTTGCAAACTGCTCTCACTGTCAAGATTTTTCTGGATTGTTAGGGCTTTGAAATTTTTCTCTTAATTTGTATTGGTACTGCATAAGGAATGACTTTTGTCTTGGAGAGCTGGGAGTCAGATTAATGGTTCATCTGGTTATTCCCCCCTCCCAAAAAAATTGCATTTCATGATGATATTGACCGGAATAAGACAAACACATTTTGAAAAAAAGGCAAGATTTAAAATGAGCACTGAGTCTCAAAGAGTGGCACAATATTTGTCTGTGTGATAGAGGAATTCTTGAAAGATTTCCAGTTGCACTCTTTTAATCCACTGAAAGTGTGCCTTGTTTTCTAATTTTTCTTATATTCTTGGTTTCAAATGCAGGTGTGGAACAACGTCCAGCTCATGCACATCTTCCCGCACCAGAGTATCACGGACAATTTCCCCATTGGGGCCTCCCTTACTGGCCAGCCCACCGATGCCAGCCGGCCCTACACCGACAGGTTCTATCTGGTGGTCCTGGACCGCAATGCAGCAGGCGAGTCCATCATTCACATGTGGTACTTGTACATGAAAGCCAAGGTGCTAGAAGGTAACTCGGTGTTCAATTGATGTTTCACATTGTCTCTGTGACCAAAAAAATAAACTTATAAAATACACTAAAATTTCAAATTGACAGATTTTTTTATACTTCGTTGATGTCATTTGTGGCATAACAGCTGAATTGTGAAGAAAATTGTCTTCACAAAAACTGTCAAACTTTTAGCCTAGGAGTCTATCAGTTGTCCAGGTTTCGTTTTGATCTCATTGAAAATATGTTGGTGTATAGAGATTTCTCACGTGGTATTCTCCAATCAACTTTTAAAACAATTTATCAACTTGTTTTAATTTAAAGCAAGTTGCTGCACAATTTTTTCCTTTGATTTCTTAGGATACAAGTCTAGACTGCTTAAGTGGCAAATGGTAAAATAGACAACATAGATCAAAGATGTAATGTCAGCAAGGTGCGGATATAATTCTTTTATTCTGAACACTTTTGGCAGTTCCAAACAAGACTGAGGAGCAGCAAGCAGATGGAGACATCCCTGATGATTCCTCAGTGGACTCCTCCGACAGCGAGTCACCACAGTTTGACCCTAGTGGTGCCCCACAGGCCACTATGAAGGTGCGCACCTACTCCCGCAAGGTCTGCACCCAAAAGCTGAGCCTCCCCACGGGCGTGGACATTGTGAGTGCCACGCCCTCAACCAGCCACCTCAGCTCATCCACTATCTACCCGTCCCTCCTCTCCACCTACATGCTCTCTACAGCCTGCTCAGACGGCAAGCTGCGCTTCTGGTGCTGCAGGGTGTGCAGCCCCGGCAGGGAAAATCTTGGCAGTGCGGAGGACCTGAAGTTGGAGCTGGACTCATTGGGCTCGGAGTCCAGTTCAGTGGAGGACCCTTGCACAGTGCTCACAGGCGACGTGCTAGCTGAAGCCTCCTACCGCTGGCAGGAGTGGAAGCTGATGGCGCAGGACGCCAATCCAAGCAGCATCGTCGAGGTCGCAGGCAGCCCTATAGCAGTCAGCTGCGCTTACACTGGAAGAATAGGCTGTGTCTATCGGACTGACATCAGTCCCAACTCGCAGGTGCGCCGGAGAGACCCCCTGGTGATCCCACTGCAAGCTTGCATCTTTGAGTGCGAGTCCAGCGGAGGCTCCGAGTGGATCTTTGAGGACAAGCTGGATCTGGGCCTGCTGGATCTGGCACCCCTGAACCAGGAGACTGGAAGCAATGTGGAGGACCTGAACTACAAAATGATGAAGCGCAGCTCCAAGGTGGAGGATTTTGTCAACTTCAGAGAACTGGCAAACGTCAGCCCTGCTGCATTGGACCTGACAAATGTCAATCTCAGCCCAAGGGCAGGTCGCAACCGGAGAATGAGTCCCTCCTTCCTAGGAGAGAAAATGCAGCTGCCTGTCCAGTTGATGTGGGTCTCCAAGGAAGATGGGTCTCACATGCTGACAGTTGGTATGGGTATGCGGGTCGTAGTTTATGCCCCCGTGCTACCTAATCGAGCCAACATCCAGCTGGGATCTCTCCAAGAGAAGCTCCTGGAGCAGGGCTTGCTTGTCAACCAGAAGTCCCAGGGTGCCGGGGCAGCACTGCTCGCGAAGGAGGACCTGAGGCCCAAGTGGTTGCCCCTCTGGACCATCGCGCTGACCAGTGTTGATGGCATCTCACCCCACTCCAAGATGCTGTCATGGGTGCGGCCAGGCATCCTGGTGGTGGGCTTGCAGAACGAGATGCACGTTTACTCTCAGTGGAAGGGTACCGAACAGCAGGCAAGCAGTACCAAAAAGAAATCAGCCAGACGAGAAACAGATTCCCTGAAGAGGCCTGGACTGAATGCCAAGGAGTCGACCATTTCCAGTGTCTCCAATCTCTCTGTGGACATACTAGCCCTGCCAATGACCAAAATGGATAGGGAGCAGTCCTACTCTGAGCTGACAAGGTTTTCTGGAATTGATGTTGAAGACCCTGCAGGAGTTGAGGCAATCGAGCCAGAGGAGCTCACATCTGACGTTGGTGTCTTTGAGTACTCTTACATGGCCTGCCCGGTGCTGCCACAGTACCATCCCAAGCAGCTGATGGAGCTCTTGAACTGTGGCAAGGTACGTCGTGTCAAAGCCATCCTGGCCCACTTGGTACGCTGCCTCGCTGGTGACAGTGCCATCCAGAAAGCGCTGCTCTCTGGCGACAACGACTCCATCAACTCCTTACCTGAGACTGAGAATAACTTCTCAACACGGCCCAGGTCTTGCAGCAACAGCCCTGTAGACCAGCCTTCTATGGACGACTCCAAGCTGGACTACATAGAACTTGTGTCTATCCCACCGCTGCCACTATATGCGCTCATAGCAGCTGACAAAGCCGAGTCTCTGCCCCCACAGTCAACCCCCGTCGTCACCAAGGCCAACAACCTGGGATCCACACCTGCCACCAAGGAATCCAACACTGAATATTCCACCCTCTTCTCCTACAGCTTGGACACCTCTGTCTCGCCGACCTTCGACGTCTTTGCAGAGCCGACGTCCGGTGATCGGATGAGCAGTGTCACAATGAAGATGCAGGATGTGACGTATTTCGGCATAGCCCAACTGCGTTTGCTCACCAACTATCTGACCCACATGCACCTTCCTGGACTGAGTAGCCTGGATCAGATGAACCTCCTAGCCCTGGCTGACACAGTGGCTTCCACCAAGACTGAGGTTACAACCCACAACACAGCAGGAACAGGTATTTCCTTTGGATTTTTAAATTTTTGTGCTACCCAGATCACTCAGTTCATTATGCTTTTTGTGAAAGTCTTTTTGAATTGTGCTTAGTATTTTTTCCTGTTTTAATTTTTTTTTGGGGGGGGCACTTTAGAATGGAAATATTTGTGTCATAAGAAAGCCAGCAGTATTTGTCTCATTTATGGGTAGATGTGCCTTTTTCATGAGACATGTTCTGTATATAAAAGTGGCAATACATGCGACTTTTCAAGAGTGTTAAATGATGAAGTATGCCCTTTTTAAGAGAGGAATTATCAATATCAAAATTGGATCACCAGCACTGTTTTTTGTGTCTCCAAATTGTGACAGGGACTGCAATAGGCAAAGATGGAGCAGGGTACGCCCACACTACAGGCACAATATCTACCCACGCAGGTACAGATCTCTCCTCATCACCCCTGTGGCCAAAGAAGTTGTCCAAATTTGATTTATTGGTGCTGAAGTATCGAGATCCGTCTAATATTAATGATATTTGATCCTGTTTTCAATTATCAAAGTCTTGAGGTTTTGGTGTCAGACCTCCAGTTCTTGAAATCAAGGATTGTCGTGGATATTAAAGGGTTGCAGTGCAAAGTAATTTTAGTTGGACTGTGCTTCAGCAAAAACCTCTGAACACCCCATGATTGATTTAGAAATGGGTAAAATTGTTTGGCGGTGTAAGTCAAGGGCTTCTTCATTACGCAGCTTCCCGTCCCACTGCCTTCTCCTCCTGCCTGTTCATTTCTTGCCATCATTTCTTTCTTTAAGGAGGATGAAGTTTCTGTACTCAGCTTAATCTGTCGATGTCATCAAGAGCTATCAGTACAACTGTTATAAAATCTAATGTATTTTTTTATTGGTATATCCCTTGTTCATTCATAGTCCTTTTATTTTCAAGATTAGGTACATGTATTATTTAGGCTTCAAATGACTTGAAAAATTGCTTTTATTACTTGAATTTTCTCTCAACAAAAATGTTTTGAATGGCAGGTGAGACACTAGATGAATGCGGCTTGAGATTTCTCCTTGCCATGCGATTCCACGTCTGCCTGCTGCGCTCCTTACCACCACGACAACAGGTGCATGCATCATTAACTAACAGATTGCACACGATTGGGCCTATGTTAACCAGCTTTGGCCTGCGTCGTACGAGGACACGTATTTGATCCCACCAAATAGCTACTAATAACAGCAGTTGTAAATGTTGAATTTCAGTCATTGAAAAAGTGAAACATTGCTTTCACTGAAAAGTAGGGCTGGAGAAATCAAAGATGTGTTATTTAAGTATATTCTGGATCATCATTCGAAAATAACTTCTACGGATTTGAAACTTTAACTTTTAAAGTTAATTTTTTTTACTTGTCACCCAATGAGTATCAAACGCAATAAAAATAGATGCTTTCAGGAAGCCGCAGATTTAAAAAAAGCATCAATTCACTTTATATTCTCTGCATTTACTGTACACTGCTTTCACTGGTACCCTGTATTAACCTTTACTTTGCATTTATTGGCACCATGCTTTTCACTGACTCCCTGCATTCACTGGCACTCCACACTCATTGGTAATCTTCAGGTCCAGCTGCGCCATCAGGGCTTAGCCACCTCCCACTTTGCCTGGGCCTTCCACTCGGAGGCCGAAGAGGAACTCCTCTCTGTCATCCCCGGCAACCAGATGGGCAAGCCCACGTGGGCGGAGCTGCGGGCAATGGGGGTGGGCTGGTGGGTCCGCAATGACATCACACTGCGGAGGTGCATGGAGAAGGTCAGAGCTTGGGTTTCTGTACAGCAGTCCTTTTTATTTCCGAGATGGCCCGTTGGCTAAGTGCGAAATTAGTCTTTGTGTTTTCAGACAGATCATTAAAATCTTCTTCTAATTGACTTTTCGCTTTAATGAGTTACTGGTAACCACACCCCTTAGGCAATCCTATAGAATATTTTACGTTGTGTTTTGTTTGCCTCAGTATTGTTTAATTGGACGATATTTCGCAAGCTGTGTCGAAGCAGTCCTACTGGGATTGGTTAAGTCTTTCTCAGAATTTTATGCTCTTAAAGGATCCTTAAGGATCAACTTTGATCTCAAAGATTTGAATCTTTTTGTTCTGTGGCAAAGTTGACAAGTAAGATCATACTCAGTATTTATGCATTTTGAGCAGAAATTGAATGGGCATCTTGAATTTAGATAACAAGTATTCATCTTGTCGTATGTTGTCAAAAGGAAATGTTCAGTTACGAGTTTGATTCAGCTATTCGCAATGTTTCTCAAGATTGACTAGTTGGCTGATCCTGGCCTGAACACGAGACATTTGGGAAACCAACTTGACTGCCAATCCTCCTTTTTTTTACCAGCTCGCCAAAGCGCAGTTCCAGGCCAACAAGAACCCCCTGGATGCCGCATTGTTCTACCTTGCCATGAAGAAGAAGACGCTGGTCTGGGGTTTGTTCAGGTGTGAGGCGGAACCAATGCTCAAGAGCTGTTACGCTCACAAAGTAGTAGGGCTTTGAGACACAGTGCTTGAAAGCAACTGCTTAGCAAGAGTTTGTTGCTGAGGCAAATGTGCCTTTGTCTTTTTCCCATTTTTAACTGGATCTGTAATGATTTCTGCAAGCTGGATAATTTTGGTGACGTCGTTTTGTTGACTTATTTGAGAAGCAACAAAAGTTTTACAAACTCGTGGCATTTTGAAAGGAACCTGATTTTCATTAACAGGAAATTATTTTGCTGAGCAAATTTGATAAGTTTTGGAGTTTTTCTGAGTGGCTGCTGGTGAACGGTGTGGGAGTTAAAAACCGACACCTTGACAAAGTGCAGTTTTTATAACATTGATCTTTGTTGTTTAAAACTCCTGAACAGGTCAGTCAGTGATGCCAAAATGACTCAGTTCTTCAGCAATAACTTCAGCCAAGAGCGGTGGCGGAAAGCGGCCCTCAAGAATGCCTTTGCCCTGCTGGGACGCCAGCGCTTTGAGCACGCTGCAGCCTTCTTCCTCCTAGCCGGCTCCCTGAAGGATGCCATTGCAGTCTGCTTGGATAACATGGAGGACATCCAGCTGGCCATGGTGATCGCGAGGCTGTACGAGGAGGACTTGGAGATGCCCACGGCCCAGAAGGAGCTTCTCTTTCAGTTTGTGCTGGGACGCGACAAGGAGGGGAACAAGATGGAAGGTAGCCAGCCCTCCAAGGACCCCTTCCTGAGGAGCATCTCCCACTGGATGCTCAAGGAGTACAGCCAGGCCTTGGAGACACTCATCATCCCACCGGCGAGAGCCAAAAATAACAGGCAGCAGGTGGATGTCGATGAAGAGCACTGGGGCAACCCAGACGTCTTCAACTTCTACAACTACCTTAGGACCCACCCGCTGCTGATACGGCGGCAGTTTGCCGACCAGGACAAGCCGGCCAAGGGCTCGTCGGTCCTGATCACGGGCCTCACGAGCGGGGAGGAAGGGGACAGCATCATCAAGGATGAGATCACAAACGTGGAGAGGAAGTTGTTCTTTGCGACGGCACACGCACACTCTGCTGCTGGCTGCCCAATGCTGACGCTGGAAGTACTGTCAAAGCTTCCGCACGTAAAAACAGATGGGTCTTGTGCCCAAGACAGCACCAAGACAACCACTGATACGGACAAGTCAACCAACAACCACGAAAGCAGTACTGACCTGATTAGCTCGGGAACAATCGGCAGCTTCACGGACTCTGGGATAGAGTGTCAGACCTCCAAAAAGACCAACGAATCTGTTGACTGGAGTCAGCCATTGACCAATGGCAAGGTGGACCTGGGCTTAGATCTAGATTGGAGCCAGCCGGTAGGAAGCAAGTTTGAAGACGAACTGAAACTGGAATGGAGTGACGACAGCACTGAAGAAAGTGACGAGGAGGACGATGCTGGGAAACCGGTGCAGCCAGCTATTCCAAATCACTTGCAGAACGGCGACACTACCAGCAAGGGAACTGAGAGCAAGAAGGAGCCATCAGATGGTGAGATTGGAACAGTGGATGTCTTTTCCCAGCAGCTGAAGTTCTCCTCTTGCCTGAAGATCATGATGGAGGAGCTGAGGACGCTGGCCACGGGGTTCGAGGTGGAGGGTGGACAGTTGCGCTACCAGCTGTACATGTGGTTGGAGCGGGAGGTGGAGATGCTGAAAGAGCTATGCAACTACGGGGCCATGGGTGTCCTAGGAATGCCGGAGGAGGCTGAGAGGGACTGGGATCAGGAAATGGAGAATGGTGAGGCAGAGCGGGCCCTCCATGCCCGCTGGATCGACCTGGAGGAGAAGCGCCAGCGAGCCGCCCGGCGTAAGAAGTGGTTGAAGTTGCACCACCACCTGCTGCGGACGCTGATGAGCTACGCCATCATCTATGGGCTGAACGGCGGCGGGCTGACCTCAGTGGCCATCGAGCTGCTGCTGCTGAGCCAGGAAATCCAGCAGGAGAGCCTTCAGCGGCAGCTGGCCACGCCTCTTCCCCTGCCTACCACGCTGCCGCTGCTGTCGGCCAGCGTGGCCACCTGCAAGACAGTCATGACTGACCCCATCCTCTACCTGCGCAACTTCATGCATGACATCCTCAACGCCATCCTGGACCTGACTGCGCCGCCCAACCCCAAACGGCACCCGAGCATCAAGGTGCAGACTGTCCACCGCAACAGCATGGCGCTCTCAGCCTGCATCTACCAGACACTGTGTGACAGTGACAGCTTCAGCGGCGCCGAGTCCTTCACCAAAGCCACAGGGATGGATGCCTACGATGGGCGCAATACCAATGTGATGTACCGGACGGGCAATCTCGTCAGCGTTAGCCGAAGAAAGAGGAATGCCAGTAATGATGGGACACTAACTGTGACTTCTCTGCCAGCCAAGTGGCCCGGTAAGTGCACAAAAAGACTGATACTAGAGACATGCATGTGTGTTGGTTAAGTACCCTGAGGGAATTAATGGAAACCCTACTGATCTGGTGATGACATTACCAGCACCAGTCTTTTGGGTGCAACAGATTAATTCTACATTCTATTCATTAACTTCGGAGAAGACTTGTAACTGAATTAGCTCTTAAATCAACCTAACACATCCAAAGAATTCCTCCAAACGAAATTTCACAGAACTTTACATAATGTTGTAGCCTCCACTAACGCCATGTTTTACTGCAGAAGCTGTGCAGATAATTCTAAGAAATGCCAGTCGAGTGAGCAACTTGTGCAACAAGTTCTGGCACAAATTACTCAGTCATTCCATACCCGTAAGTTGGGTCAAACAAACGACATGGACGATTTTACAAACTAATCTTGTTTGTTCCTCAACATATCAAGGTTTATATAAGAAATTCACAGCTTTGTTTTGGAGGTAATTACAATATTTGATATGTACATGTAGCTTTGACTGGACTTCAAGGTTTGCCACCAGATTCTGACTGAGAAAACACTGAAACTTGTTTGGAATGGTGGGATATGATTCAGGGATTGCTTTCTGCTGAACAGCCTTCATAATATCTAGGATCACTTGAAATAAATGTAACCTTGCGTTACATTGACCGTGGGAACATTGCGCAACTTTGGCAAAAGTTTCGTGAAATCAGAACCATTTGCCAATGAGTCCTGTTGAAGCACACCCCTCAAACCTCGAGTGACTTTTGCTAGACCATTTTACTGCAAATTCTGCAGGGGTTGCGACGCTCATCGCTCTGCTCAACAACGAGAGGGACGTGGATTCCTCCACCCCGAACGTCTTCCTGTGTGAGAGCCTCTTCTCCGTCTACATGAGCATCCTGGTGCATGCCATGATGTCTGGCAATGCCAATGAGCTCTTCCGATTGGCCGCCCACCCGCTAGACACCAAGATGTGGTCTTCCGTTTTTGGAGGAGGGGCCAAAGTGCTTGATCATCCCAAACCTGCTCGTAAGATCTCAGAAACTTTTCTCACTTTTCTCATTTGTTGTGTTACTGACATATCATCTACGTTATTGTCCAAAATGTTTGATTTGTTTTACCTACATGTATCTTTCAGAAGTAATATTCATGTGCGTGCAACTTTTGGCGTCCTGTCCTTCAGTGTTTTGAAAGCGGCAGAAAATATTTGATTACTTACTGTATCAGAGAACAACATTTGATTACTATCAGTAATGAAAAACAGCATCAAATTACGGCAGGACCTGATCCTATGAAGCTTAAAGCAGGAAATATTGTTCGCGAGGCTGCTTTCCAAGCAGAAATTTTCCAGGGAACCAGTCACTGGCAGTACATGCTGTGGTACTAGCTATTGCTGAGCAAAATGTTTCGTTGCCCAGCACGTTGGCCTGCAGAACAGGTCCATGCAGTGGGCTTGACTCACATGAAATGGTGGTTTTGGATTATGCTCCCTGCTTCCATGTCATTTATTGAACACTCAGAAATGGGAAGGAGCCTGACTATTTTGCTACAGTTACAGGTTTAGCCATACCTTGAACTCTTTCTCATTAGGACTGTAAATGTGACGTGAGTTTAAGGGCGTGTCCGAAACCGGCTTCCAGAGGTACGGTTAGGTCTATTGTCTAGACCAGAGATTTGGATGCAGCCTCAATTTAGGAACTACCAGTACCCATCATCCTACTGGAACTGGAGCACACGGATGACAATCTAAAATTTGCTCCATTGCATCATCTTGGATTGCCTCTCTTTCAATTCAAGATGGCTGACGTAAGAAAAAGACCAATTTGCACAGTGCAAGGCGCTGTTAGACTTTTTCTTGGCTTCACAGACAAGTTTTCAACCAGTCGATTTGAAGACTAGGGGGGGGACAAGTTGAACCAGAAACTGTGTAGTTGCCCTTGCTTGTTTTTTGCCTGGTAACCTGTGTGCAAAATTCAAATCAAATACATTCTGAGTAGCAGGCGAAAATCTACCAGTTGTTGGCTGATGGTAACTGATCAAACTTAATGGTTACTGACTAAACTTTTAGAGGAAATTGAGGAATCCCGAGCAAAGTACAGTATCTATTGAAAAGTGTTTTACCCCTTTGTGTTTCATCATCAGCGGCCAACGCACCCAGCTCGGGAGATCAGACGCTCACCAAGCAGCGTAATCGCTACATGCTGCGTCTGATGGGCAAGGCCAGCAGCGGGCGTATGCCAGCCTCAGCTGAGGAGGAGAAGCCCACACCCAGAGAGGTCTTTGTGCCTCCTGAGACGAGCATCATGGACTACTTTATGGTCAAGGTTAGGGCGTGTCTCAGAACTTCAAATACTGTGAATGTTGCATTCAGTATACTGTATGTTTATTTGTTACCGTTGGAATACGTTTTTTTTCTGCGAGAGATTAAATAAGGGAGTAAGTATGCGCTTGGCCGGTCTTAAATGTGCGTTTAAGACAGACTCAGGAGAATGGACACGACTGTGTGGCTCGGGCATTTTCAGCGTTTATTGTCCTGAGCAAGGTCGTAAATAATTGTGTAAGACTGGCCAAGCACATATTTATTCCTATTCATTTTTCATAAATACTTTTTCATTCAGAGAGTCAAAATAAGTCAACGTATGATGGATTTCCAGTGATTTTGCTCTAAATCTTTACTTTCATTTTTCCAAACACCCCGTCCATTTTATGGTATATTCCATTTGAAAGTTGTCCAATAGAATCCCCCTCAGTGAACTTGACTCCTGACCAATCAGTCCTGCTTAAATTGTCTCGAATCCCTGTGCCAACGCGTGACTTAGTGGGCATTATCACTTCTCAGTGGGCATTATCAAATGTTAATACACAATCAAGTGACACATTTCGACCAATAGGAATAAAAAAAAATTTCCCAGGTATTTATGAATATCGTTCATTGAAAAGGAAAAGAAAAATAATCTTTTGATATCAGGGCGTTATTGTGATCTTTGTGGCACTTGCTTCACAGGATAGGGAATCTCTATTCAAATTTAGTGCCTCAGATGTAGTTCACTATGACCGTTTGCAGTATAAAATGTGTCTGGAAAATTGCCAGATAAAGAGTGAACACCAAAAATCCAAATTTAACCACACCTCCCCTTAAATTCTTCATATTTTTTATGCCCAAGCAGCTGTTACACAGATTTCACATAAGTATGGAAATTAGCAGCAGCACATAACAAGAAGGTTTTGTAGTCAAAACCATTCACAAGACCAGTCACAGTAATGGTAAACAGTGATAAAGGAATGCTTTTGTCACAGTTTATTTGAATAACAACTTATGAACTGAGTTCCGACTGCTGGTCTTGTGTTGGTGTTGTTATGGTCTTGTGGGATCTTGTGTCATCAAACAATTAAAATACCGTGTTCCTATGATGCCACATTTCATTTCTTCATTTTGCCGTTGTCTTTCCTCCCCGCCAGCCCTACGTCCCACCCTCGCAGGAGGGGATCGACTTTGACTCAGATGCCAGCGACAGCTCGGACGAAGAGAGTGATGGTGACTATGACGGCCACGACGACGGGGATGACCTGGACCCCTTCGCTCCCAAGAAGCCCCCCAAGCCCGGCCCGGGAGAGGCAGAGCACTCAGACTTCAACTCCTACAGTTGGTGCCTGATGCGTTACGCCTTCGTCAAGCTGATTCTACATAAGATGCAGTGCTTCCTGCCAATCAGTGGTATAGAACTGGCAGGTATGTCTAACACACTTGCAACTTTTGCCGACCAAACGCTCATAGTATACCGGCATTCAGCTTTCTCGTTTGGATTTTCTCATTTTTTATGCTTCCCGTGTACATCATTTAACCCCTTCACGGCGGGATTATTTTGACCGCGACTGCTGGGCTGTGGTATGCCCTGAAGGGAGGGCCTTGTCCAGCAGAAGGCCCCATTGAACCAGCAGCTGCCTGGTGAATAGACAGTATGTGTGGTAGGCACTAATCATCACACAGTGGTGCGGTAGTAGCAGTCTTCCGTAGCGAAGGAGTTAACAGTTGTTGACTGAGTCGAAGCCTTGGTTGTTAAGAGCCCCGGATGTTTGAAAAAGATGCCATATCCCACATTACAGTGGTCTACAGTTCTTGGCAGCATTTTCCAGAAGAGTCGTGAATTTAAGCTTCGACCATCCCCGTACAGAAATTTGTACAGTGCAGATGGACTCATGGTATTGTTTTAATTGCGTTGGTCACACATGTCTTGCACAAAAGCAAGGTCTACATAAGTTTGAGTGAACTGGATGTGATGTACAAGGCATTCCAACAGCTGACTGTCTGCCAGTACACTGCTCCCTCTACAGTTTGCTATTGCCATGGGTATATGTATAAAATAGCATGGGCACCAGTGGGTGTACACAGGAGATCAAAGTAAAATTAATGTGATGTGCAAGGAACGAGGGGAGTGTGCATTTTTACTGCTCAGTCAGATGATGTTGGTTACCAATGAAAGTGCAGTCAGCACCGAGATAAAACAAATCGATGTACTGTGGTGGGGAAAGCGGGGTGAAAATTTTGTCTGTCGGTGACTCAAAGAGGGCGAGGGTTAGAGAAGCGTCCACTGAAAAAATTGTACCCATTGGAAAACGATGAAAATAAGGTTTTTATTCCTGTTTGTGAACAACAGAGCTCCCCGTGGCCTCCCCCAAGCTTCACAGCATTCTCAAACTCCTGGAGCAGTGGCAGCAAGCCCTGATGAGGAAGCTGGACCTGTTTGCCGGCCCGCCCTTGGACTACATCCCGGGATGCAACGTGGACATGCCCAGCGCTGTGGGCGGCCCTGCCCTGCTGCGCTACAAGGGCCTCTTGGAACCCACCAACACGCCCTTCAGGTAGATGAGTTTAATTGATTGTTGGGGAATGATAGGGAGTGTTCAAAACTTGGAACTTTTTCTTTCCAACATCAACATTTTCAATTTTTGGTATGTCTTATTCTCATCTGGACAAATCACCATTCTAGCATGCAGCTCCATGAAACTGCCCATTTTAGCGTCCGTCAGCATAGGCCAACAGTATTTGCAGTCACCATGGGTGCCGTGGGGGGGGGCGAATGCTTGAACTGCATGTGTCCACCTGATAAAGAAATGGAGAAATAAAGTGGAAAATGAAAAAGGAGAAAAATGAAACAAAGGGAGAACGAGGATGAAAATCACCAATTTGCTTGACCCTCTTCCACTGTTGAGGATCTGTCAGTTTGCTGCTGAGTTCTTAGCCCCCCTGCCCCTCTCTCCGCCCCCGAGAAATCCTGGCAACGCCCACGAGTGGAACATTCCTGAGTGGGACACTAGTAGAGTTTGAAGACTCACCTCTTATGAGAGTTACCCCAGTATCTTGTCTAATGGTTGAGATCTTTGCACTCAACAGGAAGTCATGGGTCGAAGTCTCACTCTTGTATTAACATTTCTTTCAGACAAGCTCTTGCAGAGCACTGTATATTTTAATTTGTAAATTGCATCCTTGAAGGGAACGGTATCCTTTTTATCAAATCATTTGTGCTTGTCTACTTGTGTCATAGAGGGAATGGCCGATTCTGTATGCTGTATTTTAAGGTGTGGTGGCACCCTTAATGCATCTCATATTGGCGTCCCCAGTTCATATCATTTCTGGTACAGTACACGGATGGATGTATGACCTTGCACCAAATTACCGTGATTTTTTTTTTTAATAAGTAACACTCTGGGTTTGTCTCCAGTACCTAGAGCTGACAGTTTTTAGCAGTCCGTTCTTCCTTCCCCCCACCCCAATTTTCCACTCCTCATTTGATAGTTACTCCCAAGAGACCTTTGCCTCTTTGTTACAGAATAATGAAAGTAAAAAAATAACTCCCTCACCTCCACAGGTGCAAGCACAGAGCCGCTCTATCAACCAAACGTCTGTGGAACTACCTCGTGAGACAAGAGGTGGTGCAAGACATCTTCATTACCTACATCTTTAAAAAGAAGAGGGGAATGGAAGACATGGTGAGACACGATGAACATCCCATTTACCTGTTTGCAAAAGAGGGTGCACTTATCAGTAAACAGAGGAACAGTGTTGTGAAAAAAATGTTGAATTTGTCAAAGAGTGTTGAGGCGTCTGCGTTTCAGCAGTAGATGGCTGGTTCAAATCCAACTCAGCGTAATCTTTTACTTCTTTTCTTGCACCAAGTATTATTACTAACCAGTTATTGTGATTGAAAGCGAAAATGTAATACCAAGTACAGTAAACTCTTGTAAAGTTGAAATTAAGGGCACCGACAAAACGTGAAGTAATGGATTTCGATTTTCATCGATCATCTTGTTAAAAAAAACCAGGGTCATTAACACGGTAATGTGTGTGTCCACAACTAGCGTACGCTTTATAGATTCAATGATTACAGTATGCATATATGCGTATAGTATTGTTCCCGCTGCAGCTCATTGGCCATTCTGTGTAGTACAGACTGAATCTCTGTCCTGGTTCTCCATTCGTCCACTGGAATGTGTGGAGGAAACCAGTTACACCCACTATCATCATTGGTTCAAAAAGACAACTCCTGTGTCCGGTTATAATCCAGATTTTGTTCACATGGAAATCAGTGAGCATCACGTTACTCCTGTATTCCCAAATTGTTTTCTGGGGTTTTCTGTGCAAACGTCATTCCGGGTTTTCAAATTTTGTTCCTGTTCTGCAGGTTGACTCAGTTCGTGGCCTTCCAGCCTTTGGCACAGTGCCGACTTCCAAAGTCCGCATCATTCACAAGGAACAGGAGAAAATCCCAGCATTTTGCTTCAACAAGGTATGCTTAGATGTGCCTACTGACTGGTGGCTAAATGCGGATGGAGGGGCTCCCATCCTTAACCCCCCCATACATGTACATCCTTATTTTGTGTCTAATGTAATCGTGGGTTCTGTTTTTACTTTGAGGAATGCTAGAAGTCATGTTATTTCTTCTTCGGACTTAATTCTTTTCAATAACTTTCCCACTTTTTCCATGCAACCCCCTTTCCGGAGGTACATGTAACTCTCCACCCTGGTCTTTTTATTTTGTGTCTTTATGTTGCCTTCTGTTGAAGTAGAAATCAACTGTAAATTAAAAACAAAGCCAGCTCGCTCGGCTGTTACGTTGCAGGCTTCAACCTCAACTTTTTGAGAGGCGAGACCAGTCGGCCCTGAGTGGCTGGAAAACTCTCCAAGTGAAAAACCTTGTGTAAAAAATTTCTGATGAAGTACATTTTCATGTTTGTACACAGTAAAAAAAAAAATCAGTCGTTCATGAATCTGTGCTTATGTTTCCCTATTCTCTTCATCGCATAAAGATATCAAAGCACTATAAAAAAAGGTTGATCTGTTTATATTGAGAACTTGAAAGTTACAGAGAACTTTATTTGAGTTTGGAAGCAAGCAGCAACCTGTGCCAAAGTAAGTTTGAGGCCTGAGCTCATTGTGCAATATCAGTTAGCCGTGCAGTTTCAGGCCTTATGTTATACAACTCAAGGTCCGTCTGGTCTTATCAATTACCTGTTGTGGTTGTGTTAAATCATTCAGTTGAATAATAACGGAAAGCCTGCAAGCAGCCTTATGTGCCATTCTTTGATGATTATGCCGATGAATAAGTGGATGTTGGACGGGTGCGGAGAAAGAGATTGGTGAATCAGTCGTAATTCCTGTTGTTCCCTGGACTAGAAAGCACTCCCTCTTGTGTAAACATGGAAGAGTAATGACCGATGGGAGAGAGGACGTTGGCCCCATGAAAGGAGAAACTCAAAGAATTGCCATTGGTGTCTTGCACAGCGGAAGACCATAGAAAAAACGTTTAGTTTGTTAGGGACTGTATCACACGCATGCAATGCTCTGGAGAGTGCCAGCACCCATTAGCTAATCCCCAAACGTTCAGCATTGGGTCCAGTTCCAATGATTCCACACGCCACACTAAACGGACTGCATTAGCAAAGTTTCTTGAGAAAATATTAATCGGATTAAGGGTTCATATGAAACAAAGGGGTTGTTGTCAAAGCAAAATGATTGGGGTGAAAGTGGGTCCTCGTCAAAATAGCAACAGGTTGATATTTTTTCCCTAATCCTGTATTTATTTGGAAGGCCTGGTCATCTTTATACTAAGCGAAAAATGACACTTCATTTATCTCTTGGCAAAGTTTGAAAACAAATGATTCGAGTGAATTGTTACCCCAATGTTTGCATGGAACTCGATTGTCGAGTATCAACGTGTTTGTTGGATATGTACATTCCAGTCTCCAACCATTTTGAAATGCTTCCAAAGTTAAGTTGGATGTAATAGTTTTGAATTAAATGGGAGCCGAATCACCCTCATAGTTAAACCCAATATTTGACTCATCAGCATTTGCGTCAGCAATTTTTTACATAGTGTGTCCTTGTAATCTGTTTCGTGTCTGTTGCTAACTTGTGTGACTGTGTGACAAATAATGCATTGTGTTTTGCATTATAATCATTTCTCCCACAGTGTCCATGTTACCCTTTGCACAAGGCTATGCTAGTACCTACGTGTGGTCTGTGCTTGTCATGTGATGATCATGTGATAATCATTTGGTCTAATGCCCTTCCCTTTCAATCCTGATTTCCTTCCTCCTCCGATCAGGCTGACTGGAAGAACGTGACAATGAATGGAGAATACCGAGTATGTACTACGATCCCTCGATTACTAGCTGCATTTTGCATGATACCTTGGGCGTTGGGATCTGTCAGCCTTTTTTGCATGCTGTGCTCGTGGCGTGATACTTACAAAATGACTAACCCTAACCAAGCTTTTGCCCTCCAAATTTAACAGGTTTCTGGTGGAGGAGCTCATTTGCACGTAATTCACAAAGCTAATCCTCCCAGATCCTTGTAACTCCACGAGAAGGTTGTAGTCTAGAGGCTAGGTGCAGGATGAGGAAGGTGGACATCCAGCCATTGTGAGTGCTTGGGTACCGATGTCCATTGTAAGGATTGAGAAGTTTGGTGGAGAGCGTACGGTTGTTTTCTTGCTGAGAGTTATGGAGATTTTCAACAATGCCTAGAAAGTTTTATTTGCTCCATGAATGAAGGAAGGATGGCTGCTTTTTTTTTAACAGAAGAACAGCATCCCTTTGGTTGAAAAACACCACATAGGTGCAGAAACGTTCTTGTGCATTTGATGCAGGGTGTGTCAAGCACACGCAACCAATTTCTGTTGAATTGAGCGATGTTCTTTGCTCCAAGCTGACACTTTCCCACCAACATGTCCCTTCTTGACCAGTTAGAGAGTACTTCAAATCAGAGAGGAAAGGATCGTTCTTAATGCTGCTTGAACAGAGACTGCTGAAAAGCAGATGCTCATCAATCTGGAGATCAGAGATTTTGCCTTGCTGCTGCAAGACATTGAAGTATTTGTAGCATTGAGTTTTGATGACTGATCAAAACGCTGGTGAGCAGGGTTTTTGGGAGATTGTGCAATTTCACGTTTCCATGGTTTTTCGTAGATAGTTTTTGAGGTGGCCTTTGTAAAAGCATTTGTTTTTTCCTTTCTCGGTGGAGGGCATTTATTAACGTTGAAGGCCTGATGGCGGGAAGCTTTCGTTCATGAAAAAGAGCCCATCAAATCTTACCAATTGCCAGATGTTCAGCATGACCCTCATGCAGTTGAAGTCATTTTCATGTAAACTGCATGTTAAAAAACCCATTCTCTCTCTTCAAGCTAGGGAAGAGTGCCTTTTTGAATTTTGGTTTGTGAAGATAGTTCTGTAAACAAATTTGATAAATATGTCTAAAGTATGTGTACTGTTCAAAACAAAAATGTGATTTGTGCCTGAAATGGATGGCGTATCATTGTAAAGCGACTGGTATATGTTGTTACGTTAGCAGCAAGAAGTGGCTACTTGAAACCATTGCTTCACCAGACAGCTTCAAACCCTTTCAAGTAGGAAAACCTTTGACGCAAAGGGGTTTTTAAGGATTATGGAGTCAAACCTGCGAGAAGCCGTCTTCATTTCCGTTCTTGGAAAACGAATCAGTAGTGTCAATTTCGTAGCAGTTTCTTTGCTTATTAACAAACTCGAGAGCCGGCTGAAGACTTTCACATATTGCTTTCATGATCTTGGCTGGCCTCTGCTACTCAGGCAAGATTCGTGGATTGATTTGCCTTTCTTCTCTTGGCTTGCAAATGTACTAGTTAGTTAACTGAGGGACTAATAAGCCAGCCTCAAGACAAGTCAGTTACATACTGCAGGTTCTCTTTATAATTTAGTTTGACATTAATAGACAGGATGTCAGGCTGCCTTTTTCTCTTCTTGTTTCCTCACGGCAAATCCTTTGCACTATTAAATCCTGTGATATTTGCACGGGACATTTGGAGTACACCTGGAGTATATGTAACTCTTTCTTATGTAGTTGAAATTTAAAAAAAAACTGCTCTGACACTTCAAGTGTGAGACATTGTCATCTTTATTCATGCAGCCCTTGAATCACATTAAGAAGCACACACGCACCTAACCATTGTTGTCAGAGGTTGTCACCTTGGTTTTGTGAGAAGAACTAGTGTGGATGGTTATGCCAGAGTGATATTGCTGCCTCTGAAGTCAGCAATCTTTGCTCCTTGCTGCGGATTCTGACCCTACAATTTCCCACTTACGGCAGATTTGCTCTGTTATGCACATCGTTATCTGAAACTGCAGCACAGCACACTGCACAGCCCTACCGCAGTGGGGGTCTTATCCCCTAACTACCTCAAACTGGGAACAAAGGGACAAAAAGAAAAATCAGGTAGACCCCCTTGTCGAGCTCAACCCGGAGCCTCCATTAAATTGCTACAGTAATGGCCAGGGAATTCTCTCCTTTTTCGTCTTTGTTTTTCCCCCCCATTCTTTTCTTATTGCTTTAAAAATAGTCAGTCCCCGTGCAGTTGGTCATACAGCACATTGCAATTTAAAGTTAACCTCAAAAGGGGGAAAACTTTTCACACTTTTTCCCATCTGGGAAAAGTGTAAAAAAAAAATTTCCCCTCAGTGGAAAAATTTTCACCTTTTCCCCCATCTGTGAAATTGAAATTCACAAGTGGAAAATTTTGTACACTTTTTTTCACTAAAAATGTTCACACCGTTTTACCCAAGTGGGAAAATTTTTCGCAGCTGTTTTTCGCAAGCGGGAAGAATTTTCACAGTTGTTTTTCACAAGCGGGAAAATTTTCCACAGCTGTTTTTCACAAGGGGGAAACTTTTCCACAGCTTTTTTTTTCACAAGTGGGAAATTTGCCCGTGAATGTGAATTCTTTTCACAGTTTTTCCCAGTCATTTTGCGCGGGGTTAAGTTTCAGTTGCAGTGCACTGAGCTTCATCAGTTAACGTCTGAAACAATTAGGAACTGTTCCGGTTCTGTATGTAATGTGTATGGGTGTGGTGTTTCCATCAGGCAAATCCCACCGGTGTGGTTGTATCCACCCAACGTGGCCTGCTGGAGCTGGACATATCGCTCCTTCTGAACCCACAACAGACCTTCTGGATGGAGGAGGAAATTGATGAGCACTCCACTCCGCGAAAGTAAGCCACAATATGGGTTCACAGTGCCCTCTCTCTACCCCTGAATGATCTCCAGTAATATAAGTACATGTACCAATCCTAGGGTTTTCCATAAACAAGTCAACTTCAGATGTGATTTATTCCCAACGAATTGTACGAATCAATAAATTTGAAGCCTTGAATTCTCTTGGATATAGCGTAGTCCAGTTTCTTCAAATAATTCCCTTCATTCATTGGCCAGCAGTAGGCCAGTGTACAGTTCGACAGATACTTGAAAGTTGCAGTCTTGCCTGTTTTCTCTTAACACTGTCAAAGTTCAATCTTACCCTGCTTAATCTTACAGACAATTTTTCTGTTCTTATTCATCAGTCATATTTCTCTGTTACCTTAAAAGTGACTCAACATTTCCTACTGGGTTTTTTGATTCATATTTCTTGAAAACAAAAGTCAAAAGCTGCAATGACTTAAGCTCTTTTTGTATAGAAAGCTGATTGGCTTAAGTTGGAAGAATCTTATAATTAATGATCCATTTGGTTTGGCTTGTCTTCCTTTTACCATTCAGCCGAGGCACTACTCTGAGTCATTTGGAAGAAGACTTCTTGATGGTCACACCCATCGAGCGCCCGGTAGCCAACCCTTTCTCCAACTCCTCCATCCCTGCCTCCCGGATCTCCTCCGGCTTCTCCAACGAGCTGAATCTTTCCAACCAAACAGGGCGAGGCACCAACATCGTGAGTGCTGGAAAGAATTAGCTTTACCTTTGACTCTAGCCCAAGCCACCCTAACAAGCAGCCTTTATACAAAGAGAAAGCAATTATAGCAGTGATGCCCTATTGGTGGGGTCACACCACATGGGCAGCCGGGTCTTATGTGTTTGGTGCAGTTCGGGATGAGCATGCGTTTCCGGAGTGTGAAATAACGGTCAGACATGGGACATTTTCTGACCCCATTTGCTGTATGTTCCACCAAAAGCACATGGAGTCACACAAAATGTCCAAAGGAAATTGACGGTAAAAGTCCCCAAAGCAAAATTCTGTTGCTGTTCTCATCCTGGTTTTTGTGCTTAATAAGTTTTTAACTCTGCCAGTGCGTTCTCATGCTACCTTGGTGAATGTCATCTCAATTTGGCTGAGCAAAATTACTGTTGTGGCTCTGTTCCGTCTGATCCCTTTTTTGGCCAAATTTCATCCACTGTGCCACCAATTTCTGTTTGAATGTACATTCCTCTTGTCTGTACCATGCGCCCAGTTGAAGTGGTCCCCACCATCCTTTCTCTTGTTTGCCATTGAGGGGGCGCTTCTGCACAGAGCAGGTCATGAACGGAAGAAACGCCAAACCCTTCATGCCTGGATGTTGCGATAGCTTTTGTTCCGATTCGAAATTCAGAACCCTGCCTACTTCCAAAATTTTTTTCTTTTCAAACCCCCTGCTTCAAAATCCTCCTCCATACCACTTCACAACAATTGCCTGCTTCTTCCCATGCAGTGGAACCTGCCATTGTGTTTTGTTTTTTCCCTGCAGATAACGAGTCGTCCGTTGTACCACATCCGGAGACTAGCTGCCCATCCATCATTACCGTATTGTAAGTGCTCTTCATTTCTGATTATTATCAAAAACAATTGCTTTCATTCTTTCATTTTTCCTTTTGCTTGGTCAGTAAATCTCACATCAGAATTTTCAGAAATTGTTGCAACATACCTGTCCAAATCCTTAAGGGTCTCTCATATTTAACCTTGTCTGATCTCAGAAGATTCAGTAATCAAGCCATCGCTTAAAGGTACAGTCCATCATTTGCAGTGATCCAAAAAGTGACTGACAAACTTATCATTGAAAAGCATACTTAGTTTAAAGAGGGTTATGGGACCAAACTCTCTCCGATATTGTTCTTTCTGGCAAGCTGCCATTTTGAAGAAAACAGTAAAAGAGAGCCATTTCCAACAGTGTCATTAGAAACACGATCAAAGTTCACATTTTTTTAGTTTTAACCCTAACAGTCCCAAATCCTCCAATTTCAGTACGATTTTACATACACGCTGTGGGGTTTGAATTAATATACAGTTTTTTTTTGTTTTTTTTGGCCTGCTTGCAGATCTCAGTGGGTCGAATGACGGCAGCGTCCACATGTGGGAATGGGGTCACACCCACAAACTTTACACCCATCGGTTTCCCGGCCAGTACCCCAAGGTCACCCAGATGTACTTCAACGACCAAGGCAATAAGGTGAGGCTTGAGTAAAGCAAGTGTCGTCCACATTCACGTTACATTGTTGAACTGATCAGATTTTGCTTAACATGTGGACAACAAAATACATTCTTAATCCTCTTTCTGGAGCAGCGTCTATATTAACGCAAATGAGGTTGCACAAGTTTAATGAGCATATTGCATGTATTTTACTGATGGTTCTCTGAGCCAAACGAGTATGATAAAATTATTGTTTTTGAAATTCAAATTTTTCCATATTCGTGATGTAGAAGAAATTGAGCCGCCTATAATGTCTACTTTTCATATAATGCAAAAAAATCAATTTCTCTTTCGGCTGCTTAAACCTGCAACATGACAGCCAAGGTCACAAGCAGCAACCATCATGGCGTCAGTCATTTTCGAGGACAACGTCTGCTTAGGTTTTGCTAGATTTTATCGAATCGTTCGATGTATATCCTGTTTGCCTTTCTGCAGTTCGGTGTCGCAGACGACAGCGGCAAACTCTCCCTGTGGCAAGTTGGGATGAATGCGCCGACTGTCACCAAGCCATTCTGGGTATGTGTCTTTGATCCCTACAACCACTCGATATCCCCGAGTTAAAAATCTGGTCTGGCAACATATGAATGGCTCTAAGCCAGTTCTTTGACGTCTACTAGTGACTATTAAGTGGCCCATTTTTTATTTAATATTCAAGATATGCTTTAGTTGAGTGTTGTTGCAGTTCTGCAAACACAGAAATCCTCAAGCAAGAATACCGTAGGCCTTTAGATGAATCCAGCTGGATCCAAAGCAGAATATTTTATTTGTTAGAAGTAATCTGTCCTCCAGACATGTGTAATTGATGGAGTGCTGGCTGATTTGCTGAAAAAATTCAAGAAGTGATCTTGATCTTGTCTAATTTTATATTGGGAGTTTGGCTCTTCACCGACATATTTATGACACTGTATACTTAGTGTTGTTCAAAGGCTTGTGAGAACATTCACCCGCTTACTTGGATTGAATGCAAACCCACGACCTCGTGCTTCACTAGTGCACACAGCTTACTGCTTGACCCCTGAGCTTGTTTGGGTCAGCTTGTCCGTTCAAGTTAATCAGCAGCGAGTATAGTTACAGAGATTTGTCCCGTGTATGGCATCAGGAGTGACGTCTTTTGAGTTTGATTGATTGACTTGGTTTTTCCCCTCTCTGTATATTCAGAGTAAGCTGTGCCACAACAAGGCCTTGTACGACTTCAGCTTCCTGGGGTCATCCAGTTTCCTGGCCACGGCGGGGCTGTCGTCGGAGAGCAAGAATCTCTGTCTGTGGGACACGCTGATGCCCATGAGCAAGGCCATGATTCACAGTGGGTCTTCTTCCATTTGTTGTCCCTCCCTTTGCCATTGTTTTTTTTGCTTCCCCTTCTAAGTTGATACCATGGGCCCAATTTCACAGGGCTGCCCTCCACACAGAAATCTGCCAAACAAAAATGTCGTTGTTTAGCGTAAGTCGGCTCGCAGTCAATATTGCAGGCATTATGCATTTGTAGGAAGTTTGATTGGTAGAAATCTCGCGAAACATAGTGCCCACATGTGAGTGTTGACCGATGGTAAGGGCAGGAGGACATTGGCACCCTTGCCATTTCTTTGAACCTGGGTCAGAGAGGTGGAGGCCCATTTTCAGTCCAGGCTGTGCCGAGCTGTTCTCATCCCCCGCAATCTTCCCTCCTGGTCTCAGGCTTCACCTGCCACGAGGGTGGCTGCCCCTGCCTCTCCTACTGCCCCCGCCAGCAGATCCTCATCACGGGCAGCAAGAAGGGGGACATTTCCATCTACGACATCCGGCAGCGCAAGCTGCGACACACCTTCCAGGCGCACGACACAGGCATCAAGTGCCTGACGGTCGACCCCTCGGAGGAGTACTTCGTGACCGGGTCAGCTGAGGGCGATATCAAGGTCAGTCTTTTGAATTTTGGGGGATGTTTCTGTGGAAGAGTTGAGATCGGGGAGATGTAAATTCAAGCCTCACTCTTCACTGAAGTCATTCCAACCTCTTCACACCTGTTCTACATTGTATTCCGTTGTCTTGATTCACCAGTGGGTCCAAAAAGCCAGAGTGCTTGGACAACTTTAGGCAATACCTGGACTAACACGCTGGTTAGTTTCAGGTAGTTCAGTGACTTACGGTTTAATAAACACTTAATACTTAATTAATTATATTACATTTAATCTACAATTTCCGGAGCTATGTCCCAAACAGGAATTCATGTCTTCATTTCCCACCGGAGCAAACTCAATTTCCAGACAGCATCTCATCGTATGGTGCTCCACATATTCAGACAATCAAGAGCAAAACCCTCTTCAAAATTGTTGTAGTTTTTCATTTTTGAGGGTGGTGTGTAAAACTTTACAGTAATTGCTGATATCCGCTGTCTTCTTGCAAATACTCAAGAGGTCACTATGCAGCCGGGCTGCTTGCAAATGGTATGGCTACAGCTGGATGCAACATGGACGCCTATGAGAAGTTGTGTAAGCCGTTGGCTGGCAGCCTCCATTGGTGCATTGTGTTTCATGAGTGCAGTGTGCCCAGAAGGAAAGGCTTACATTTCCTCCCTTGTTTCTGATCCTTTTTATAACGTCAAGAATGAGTCATGCTGGGCCATTATACATAGATCTAAATAAAGAAGTTAAACTAATTTTTTTATAAGATGTAATGTTTGCATGGAGAGATGAACATTAATTTGATTTTGGGTGTTTGTCTCTTTGCGGATGTAAACTTGTAAACATCTTACACTCAGAGTTACTTCGTTACATTTTTCACAAACATGCAGACAACGTTGTTGATATATACAAGTTAGTGAAGGGGAAAGCATTCTACAACTGTGTACACAGTTTCTGTGAGAGCATACATGTACCTTACATGTTCACGCTCGTTAAAAGTGTCAAATGTTCATCACTGAATTGACAGAAGTTTCCCCTCCATTTAGAGTGATGCCTTTACATGGTCATTAGTGAGGGAGACACGTCCGCAAAGAATCCAAATCAAAAGGAAACAGGCATCATTAGTGTCACGAAACATGGTCAAGAGGCCTTTAATTACCGGCACCTTGATAACCACTGCACTTGCAAGGACTCAGTTGAAGAGTTCTTTTCCAGGGTCGCATTGTTTTGATCAATCAGCCAGTGTTTGGTCAACAGGGTTTCCTCCCTCCAAGGCATGGTACTGGTTGCCCTGGCTTGCGCGTAGGAAGTCATGGCCAGCAAAGGGCTGGCTCGGACTGTCAGCATAGGATCAGCTGTGGAACCCCCCCCTTTTCTTTCCTTCCCAAAATGAAGAGATTTTTAAAAAGACATTTTACAAAATTAGGATCCCCTCCTTCCTGAAATTTGACCCCAGTTATGCTACCCCTGACAGTTTGCCTAGATCAGAACCCACCACTGTTCAGTCGCACGAGCAGGCTTTTCGACCGTAGCCTCGTGTCAGTACACAACGATGACGAATGGCAACCCTTATGACTTCTTTTTGTTTGGGCTCAGGTGTGGTGCCTGTCCGTCCACAGCCTGCTGCACTTCTACCCTGGCCAGCACCCGCGGGGGAATTTCTTCCGGCAGTCGGGCAACGGGGTGCTGCAGCTGGCCATACTGCCCTCCAGCCACCTGTACTCCTGCGGTGGGGACGGCACCATGAAGTGGCGCTCCCTGCCCGAGTGGGACAGCATCTTGTAGCTGGGCCGCAACCATCGCCGATCATGCCACATGCCCAAAGAAGAACATGAATCCCTGAATTAAGAAAGAACTGAATAAGAGTGTTGCTGATGTTGACATCCTGCACACTAGTGTTGAACCTTTGCCAAGGGACGTTGTACTCAACCAAATTCTTGTGTTCCTGAAACCAGAGTTAACCATTCGGGGTGTAAACATTAATTCCCATATTTATTTTACATGTTCATGTGGACATTCCTTTGTTTTCTGGCAATTAAAAAAAACTTGAAGAAAATAGTCTTGTTTACCCTCCACTGCAAAAAAACATCCTGCAAGCTGGCTGTTTGATGATAGCATCCACGACTGTTCCTCAGAGTGTTGAAGCAGACAACCTTGATCCCAAAATGCCTCTGTTCTTTCTGATGGAGAGGTAAATAGGCAGACTTTTGCAAGTTCATCGAAGGCTCCCAAATCCTATATTTTGTTGGTTATACGCGTGGTTCCCATTAACAGTTTTCGAGGTTAGGGGTCAACACATTCCAATGGGATGTGACTTGTAGGTTACTTAGTCTTTTGAACCATTTTCAATTCTGCCATTGTTTTCACAGCGTTACTTTGATGTTTGTCCTACAAATGCTGAATAACATTTAAAAATGTAACAGTAGATGGCCCCACTGCCCAAACAGGAGTAATGCTACTTACATGTGTAAGATATTTCAGGTGAACGTTTATCAATAAAAAGAAAACCGTTTCAATATATCTGCGTATCATTTTTCAAACTAATAAGCAATAATGTGTGGTAAGTGTTATAATCATCAACGTGTCTTTTCTATTTTGTTTTTTTTTTATTTGTGATTTATTGTGTTGTTTGAAGTGAGTGTACAGCCCAACTGCCCTGCTGATTCAGTGAAGTCTTCTGAAGCCTCAGTTCTTTATTGTAGAAGTTCATGAAGTAAACATTGTTGCTTCTATTCACATTGGTTAGGATATTTCGAAGCATTAGGTCATCAAGCCGTGCTGTGGTGAAGACCATAGCAAGACCAGACATACGACCAGTCACAAGTAACAGGGTTTAACAGTGGCTATAGTGTGGAGGGGTTGTTAGGCTGCTATCTTGCAGGCCAGTGCTATGGTTCCACAGGGTATGCACAAAGATGGTTTCCCTGTGGAACAGAAGTACTGCCCTGCAAGATGGCTACCATGCAAATCCTCAATAATAATGCTTTTGTTGCAGTTCTTCTAAAAAGCTTGTGACTTTGTGAGTTCAGACTGGAGGTCTTGTGTAATTGCCCTGCCTTGAGTCTTGCGATGGTCCAAGGAGGTCTCAACTACAGTACAGTCACTGAATAGCTATTTTTGAAACCCTTTATTCCAAGTCTTAGCATTTTTGCCTTTTTTTAAATGTTCTTCCTACTAACCCCGGGACAATATTAAGTGTGTACTGTTTCTCGTGTACTGTCTGTCTTGTATTTGGTTAAAACTGAACTTGGAACATTAACAAAGTTCATAGAAGTGTTCAAACAGTGTCTTAAAACACTTCATCTTCCCGGGCTGTTTCAATTTTCCCTTTGGTGGGGCTGCTTAATTGTTGGGTTTAAAAAGTACTAACATTCCAGTAGGCTGTTAATAAAAGTGTATGTGTTGGTAATGTACAGTTAATTATGACCACAAGATGACCAATCACATGAAAGTGTACAAGAATATGTAATACATGTGTATATAGAATGAGAGGTGTGAATATTAACTACAACTGCAATATTACATGTACATAGCTGAAGAGGTGGATAACTTGGTTGTCATATTGTGTTATTTTTCCTCCTAGAACTGTGTTTATCTTTGCCCAAAGAGGAGACCAGGAATTTTCGAATTGGCCCAACTTGAAATAGGACAGTGAAATAGTATTAGAATGTTGCCAACTTTTAATCAAGGACCAGAGAACAGGGCACGTTTTTGTTTTTTGTATGATTGCTTTTCACACCGTTCGTGGAACAGTTGTGATCTTTTTTGTTGTTTGTGATAGCTTTGTTTGTTTTTGGCTTTGTTGTTCATTGTGGCAGCTTTACGTGGAAGACACAGCACAGGACGATTGAAATGGAAATAGTTATGATGAAGTGGCTTTCCTTCAGGTTTGGAGCAAAATAGGCTGAGAAGAGGAAGTACATTACTGTCACTGAAACATTGTTAATACAGGCTTTGGCCACTTGCCAAAGTTTCTTTACCCTATAGGAGACTCATACAATGTAATGTCCCATTCAACAACCGCTTGATAACTTATATCGTCCACTGCGGTGACGGGCTCAGCAGAACAGATAAGTCTTTTATCAGGCTTGCAACTTCTTCTGAATCGGCTTCATTCCTCGTCTCTAATTTCACATTTGTGCCGCTGCAAATTGAAGACCTCTAAAGGCGAAGTCTTGTACAGTTTGGAATTCCGTGAGTGGTTTTTGTATGACTTACTAGTTCATAGCATTGCATTTGAATACAGGATTTCGTTGGAACTATTTCAGGGCGTGGGTCTAGGGTTGGGGAAAGGGAAAGTACATACAGGTGACCTGCTCCAGCACCACACCAACCCACCCCTTCAGGAGAGGTTAGGGTTGGGTTGGGATGAGTTTGGGTGCTTGTGTGTGTGTTCCTTTTTTTAGGGGGGGGGGTATAGTGGGTAGGCCTTCCCACGTTAAGGTGACAATTTCATTTGTTGGGAAAGTTGTGTCCGAACTGTGAGGACTAAAAATCATCCTATCACGTCTACTGTATGCTTCAACTGGTGTTTAGTTTCCAGTATGTTTATGTTAGGAGGGGGGGGGTTACAGAATTCCTCCACTCCCCTTTTCAATTGCCACTGCCAGTCCATGTACAGTGGGCGTGGTCCATAAGGACGTACAAACTAGAAGGGCTGCTCCATCGTGAAATATGCATCATAGACTGACTGTGGCGGTTTTGATTCGTTACATGTACGAAATACCATTGTACACCTTTTGCCCATTTTGTAAGCTTCATTAATATTATCAATGATGAATTGAAAGCAACATGCCTTAAGTTAGATCGTGAACAGAAACTGTTGATATCCCATTTAAAAGTTGTCTGCAATACCCAACTAAAAATTGTCACTGAAGGTCCGTATCAAGTAGGTTACGTGGTTTAATTCGTAGTTGTAACATCTTAATGCGATTTTTCCGGTGTGGTACAAGAGGACTGATGTGAGAGGTGCTCGGAGAAAAAGGAAATCGAGTCTGAACACAACCCTTTCCACTTGACTTCGAATTTAATTTGGGCTTCAGTTGAGTTTTCTGTTCCCACAGATGTCTATATGTATTTGTTTTGCATTAAGTGTGTACAAATGTTGAAGTTCCCTGGTTGCATCCTGCCTACTTGAGCTCCCAGCAAGCCAGGCTGTACGTGTAAACGATCGCAAGTTGGATACGTCCTGCTTACGTCGTAGTTAGTAATTAGCGGTGTAGGCCTATAGCAGACTTTTTTCCCCATTCTGTCTGGTGTAGCCTCCACTGTCCTCTTTTTTTTTGCCTGTTCGTGATAGTTCGTGCATCAAACGATATAACTGTCTCCTGTCTTGGATTTTTTCTCCTGTCAGTATTATGCAATTAAAAAGATGGCATTCAAAGAAATCCGATGTTGTCGCCGCCGTGGTATTTTTAGGTAGAGGAGCTGTTGGCCGTGCCGTTTGTTAGGTTACTAAGTAATTTTGTGGTCGATAGTTTGCACACACTTGGACTGAAAGTGCGTAAAGACACATTTTATGACTTAAACTTTAATATTACTGGCAACTTTTGTTTTCTGAAGCTGGTCAAGTGATCAATCAGCCCAATGACTTCATTTATTTAAATAAGGTATGTGCAGTTTGGCCTGATCAGCTGCTAATAAATAATCGTTACCACAAATAGGTAAGGTATCCTCGAACCGTAATGTAACCCTTTCTGTCCCGGAGATCAACCACAGCTGTACGGTTTAAGGTAGTGTTTTCTAGGGTAGTCGTGTGTTTTAGCATTGTCAGCGGTGCGAGACTTCGCCTTTGTAGCTGATTTCAGCTTTTTGTTTAAATGTTGACCCTGAATTTCAGCTTTTTTGTACACCTGGTCTGTTCAGAAGTATCTGATCTGTTTACATTTCAGCTTTTTGCAGGCTGTTTTCAGCTTTGATTTTTAACTGGCTACTCACGCCCTGCAATGTGTAAATGCATCGAGACGGCGAAGCCGTGTTGGAGCTCTGCCGGAAACTTGAAGTCTTCATAAATATCATTAATGGCAGAAATGCTGCGTACGTGTCGAGTCCCTGGCCAACAAGAACAATTGCCCTCGCCTGAGAACTGATTGGAACCTGGTTTGGTAGTATATTGTGTAATTTTTATCGCCCACACATTATATGTTGGCCAAATTGTACCATTACGTGTAGTCATGCTATTTCCACTGTGTAGGCCTCTGCATTCACAAGGGTTAAACCAAAGCATTCATATTTGATGTGGTATTTCTCTGGGTGTTATACATATATAAACTGTCATGTAAGGATGTTCATAATGCACGATAGTTGGATTAAAAAACAATTATATTATTCACCAGATATGTCCAACGTCGTTGGAACTATGATAAAAATGTGTGAATCTATTTATGTATATTGAAGGGTAAATGTGTCGCATGTTTTATTGTTAAATTAACAAAAAAGACGTTTACTTTTTATCGTATTAAACTCAAATTTTGAGTGATGGCTATGTATCATTGACTGTATGATCGGACCATTATGCAACGATCAAGGAACAATAAACCGCGAGAACGGTGAATTTGTGTCGTTCTTTCCTGTTATTGTATCATTCTTGTTTAGCGTTGAATTGATTGTTGACTGTTTTCATTGTCTGATCTCCGAGATTTCCATTCGCTGTCACCTAGCGCCCGAACAGGGCGCTGGGAAGTGCTGATGGCTTTTGGCTTTGCACTGTAATTGGCTACTTCGTGCACGACCTGCACCGAGTGAGGTTATCCCTTCCTGTTAGGTTAGCGTTTGTTTGTTTGTTTGTTTGTTTGTTTGTTGGGGTGTTTGTTTGTTTGTTTTTGATGCGCCGATGTCAGTGCTTTGGTACGGACAAATTGTCGCCTGTATGATAAAAACATGGCCTTAATTGGTAAAATCACAGTGTGAGGAAGGAAAAGAGAAAAATATTGATTGTTAACCGACGCTTATGTAAGGTGTTGAGCGAGCTGGGGCGCCTGGCAGAAATTTACCCACAATGCTGTGCGCCACGTTTCTGAAACCCCATGGCGTATGCCTTCATTAAAATCTATGTAAGCCATCAGCCCTTTCCAGCGCCCTGTTTGGGCTGGGCGCACGCCGTTACTTGCCTCGCGCCCTGTGTCCACTTATTACTGTGATTTCAGTTCAGAAATCCCGGAATTGACGAATCTGGACTGTTTGTACACAGTGAATGGGCTTATCTACCAGAAGTGGTAGCAGCCAATCACATTTTGGGACATGTCTTTACGTCGTTCATACCTGCGTTATAATGAACGAGTCTACAAGTCCGGCTACTTTTTTTTTAGGTGTATTTTTGCGTTGGGGAGATGTTAATTTATATAAAGGTGGAAATTCCGTGTGTATTATGCAAGATTATGTCGTTCATATGCAATTGTGAATAACTACCCATCACCGACAGGGTTTCCGATTGGCTTATCCGTTGAGTCGGACTTAATGACTGGTGGGACGGATGACACGCGTTGTACAATAAAGGGTATAATGAGGGCGCCTTAAAAGGGTTATACGAGCTGCGGTCCCAGCGCGACGACCGGACATGCGCATGCAATACATACACAACACCGTGATCTGGCTTCGTACGTGTGATCTCCTATGAACAGATGAGATGCGCGAATTAAATGCTTCCTCGGCTAATGGGAGTGCACCGCTAACCCGAATCACGCATGCGTCAATTCAAGTTTGGGAATGCGCGCCTGAAGACGGGGACACTGTACTGCAGTAATAAGACTTATTAATGCTGATACCGCATGAGTGATTTTGCATAATGGTGGAAAGGCATTGTGGGAAGGAAAGGGGCGCCATGGACAGGCACGAAGATCACGTGATGGCTAAACGAACGCTCTCGCGTAAGTTTGACTTACACGTGTAAGCTAATCGAACGCACCTGGTGTATGCCTTTCCATATGCACGCCAGCATTTGCGCCGAGCAGGGCGTATCTCTCAAAATCGTTCCCTGGGCGATTTTGACGGCCGAATGCAACGCACATATATGATGTGTTAATGGAGTCGTTTTGTTTGTG